>NC_134483.1:72108343-72480843 GCF_040206685.1 Ascaphus truei | reverse complement strand
GATAATATTAAATTCAACAGAACTAAATGCTGTATGGCACTGTGGGCAGAGGACTGTCTTTACTGAAAGAAATAGTTTTAGTTAACTTTAGTTCAGCATTATCATATGTATGACAACTTTGTTAAACTTTAAACGTTGTTTCTCCTCTGTTCTTGGCTGTTACAACAAATGAAGAATTACATTGTGAACTTGTGAGTAGAGCTCTACTTTGTACCTCTGTCCTAGAGAAGACCTGCATTTTGAGGATTTTTTTTAAACTTGTGTTAAACTGGAATTATATTCTTGTTTAGGTCAGCTAGGATCAGGCATAACGTCAATGAGTAAACAAAGCTCAATGTCTAAAATATTATTTGAAGAGAGGAACTGGTAATAAATTAACACATCACAGAAAGAAATGCTTTATCATGATCACACTGGAAGCATACTCCCTTTGTTTAAGAAAGTTTGTTAATGCTGGTTAAGTTATGACTGTCATGTGCCAGTGTCAGGTGAGGTGTGGCTTTTCTCTTCTGCCCTTGTGTCATTCTGCATAACCTATAATAACGAACTCTGAGCTAACTGTGTTTGCTTTTGCTTATGTAATACATATTATTTAGTATCAAAGTTGAACACAAATCTTGTTGGTTACACCAGAGGTGCGCAAACTAGAGGGCATGGGATTGTAATGGGGGGGGGGCAGTGTTTACAGAGGCCCTGTGCTATTCTCCACAACATTTACATTATATGCCGGGGGAGGCGCGAGGCCTCTGTAACGCCCTCTTACCTGCTCTCAGGCGATGCTTTCCCAAGACAATGTGGTGTCAAATGATGCCACAAGGGCAAATGGCAACGCGAGTCAGATGACGTTGTGATGTTATATGACGCCGCCGATGCCAGAGAGCTGGTAAGGATGGGAGAGTGAGCAGGGTGGAGAAGAGCCGGCAGGGTGGCGCAAGCAGAAAAGTTTGCGCACCCCTGGGTTACACAATAAAGTTGACAGATCTTAGGCTAGAGGACGATGTCTATTTAATAACATTTTCGCATCTCAATTGCCTATCTTCCAATTGCAGATTGTTGAACACTACAGTAGATGAAACAAGAAGAGAGAGAGAGAGAGACAGAGACAGAGACAGAGAGAGACAGAGAGAAGAGATCCCTGTGAACAAACATTTACGCCAAAATCCAAAACAGATTGCTGAGTTCTTTTCAGTCGATCAGTATCAAAAAGACTGGGGGTGTTTTCTCTATCACTGAAAATCCGCCCCCAATTCCAGAGGGCAGCTTCCGAATTCCTGAAATTTGAAGATGAGAGAGAGGGAGGGAGAGGGTACTGTAGCTATTTTTTTTTTGCCAATGTGTTTCAGCTGAGGACAGGTATAACGGTCATATTTACTAACTGGTGGTTCAGACCGCAAATGCGGTATAGCAAGGAACATGATCCAGAAGAAGCAGCCACACTATTTACTAAGCCATCTTAATATGTTATACCATGTTGTATCGAAAGGCCTATGAGATGCCTTCCACAATGCATTAGTCAGAAGGCATCTGCTGGAAAACATCTTCTGCCACGATCAATAGTACAGAAGTTGCACCTTGTTGCACTTACAGCTTTCGGCACAGCATTCTGCTACTTTGGGAGGTTCAAAGTGTTGCGCAAACATAATTTTGCTTACACAAGATAAACAGACAAGCTTGTCCTCTGGATTTACATTCACACACACACCCAAAGTGCACATTACAACAAAAATTCCATATGGCAGAATGTAACACAGTCATGCAACATGTACTTTCAGCTTGTAAGATAAGGTCACACAAAAACAGTACACCCTATTTTAAATTAAATTACAAACATATTGTGTATATGATCATCGGCATGCTATACTATTCAGGCCTATTTTTAATTTCAAATACAGATACAGACTTTAAAAAAAAAAAGTTAACTTGCTCAAAAACTTTTTTTGTTTGATGTCCTCCCTTTAACACATACACTTTCATTACAGTCATATAGTTATGAACCATCATGTAACCTATCTTTTACATTCTCATTGTAGTAAGGAAAACTCAAAGAATGTGAAATGTTACATGGTCTGACTCTAATTGACACTGTAACTATATCCTATGTGTCATGGCTCTATTTAACAGTATTGCATTTCTTTCTATTGTACAGATTCCTTGTTTAGAGGTAAGTATTTAATAGGCAGAGTATTGCAAACAATAATGGATTGACATCAAAAGGAAAGCCAAATAACATATATCTTTCCTGCATATAGCCCATATAGAGTAGGGGATGGTCATATGCAAGTGAGTAAGGTGAAAAAAGTCAGTGAAGCCGTCATCCTAGAGGAGTGGGTAGTGGGTATGCATGGACGTGGCATCATTGATCATTTACTGTACCATGACTCACAGTACAGTATTTGCTAAGGAATATAAATTAAATGAAGCTATTTCATTAGTGTGTGTACCGAGTGAAAGTAAAACACTACAACATGCAGCTATTTAAATATCATTCCTGTTCTGCTTTTTAATAGTTTCACAGGACCGCACAAGTGTGTGACTAATTTTCCTCGTGAAGAATCATCTGCTCTATGGTAACATCTCAATAATTTAGCAAACAAACAAATACAGTACAAATAAGCTAATTGTAAGTTGAAAGAGATATCCAAATAAAGAACATTGCAGTAACCATAAACCATACTTCTTAGCAGAATAAAAACTTAAATGCTAACATATCACAGTATGGTTAATGTTTAACTATTATGAACATCCAGTACACTAGGCGATGTTTCGTTTATATACTTTACTGGTTTCAAGGTCATAGTTTTTGAAATCACACAATATACAAACAATCAGGCCCACCAAAAGCTTTCCCAGAACCCATGACTAGACCAGAACCAGAACCTGTGGTCTAGACTTGAGCCCTGGGTTTTTCTACAGAGTGAGGGGGTGGCAGCATGTTAAGCATAGGTGTACAGTAGCTTCTGACAGCCTTTAAAGTAATGGTGGGGCTACCTGTAGCACATGATTCTTCATGGGCTGGCAGAAGAAAAGGGATCGAACAGTCAAGTTGCATCCAAATTCCTGTCAGGTAGACCCAACTTCCAAATCCGGCTGGCTGGGTTCCCCTCAGCCAAGGACACTTGTAATTGCTCTCCCAAATGTCTACAATTTTGCCAGAATGTCACCACTTTTTGCCACCATTTAGCATAAATGGCAGTAAAAGAGAGTATATAAAGTCTAAGGTGACCTTTCACATTGACTTTGAATGCGTGGTCATTTTTTTTAAAAGCTTTTCCTCTCAAACAGAAACTACACATTTTCCCTAATAAGTGAACTTCAGTGAAAATGTGCACATCTCTATATTGGAGTCACAACCTTCCTACTCCTGATCTGCCATCTCTGTCCAGGAATGAACACGTCCAAGGGTGTCTTCTGTTCCAGGAAAACACAGATTGGACATAAGAACGTCGGCAAACAAGAAAAATAGGCATTTAATGTAGGTCATTGTGAGAGAGGGAAGAGGTTATCTTCCCCACCGTTCCATCCATAAGAGACCACACCCTAGCTTTAAGGCCTGCTAGGGTGCTCCTGTGAACTCCTGATTGAAACTAAGGAGCTCTAAAAGGCAGGCAGCAGACTCCCTCTCACTGTTCCAAAACCAGCAAGAGAACAGGTTCCCGGTGGATTTGCCTGGGAACATCTGGGACTCACACCCAACACAAAGCTCCAAGCCTGCAGGGAACCCAGGCTTCACATTCCCTGCAGGCTGTGTATGATAATGTGTTTAATGTGATATTATGTGAAACCAGTATATTTATTGAATTATATGGTTCCATTGAGAATACAGTATATATGGTGAGTGTGTGTGGGGAATGGAGTGAAGGATTCACGAGAGTGTTATAACATTTAACTTGCTTTTAGTGTTGAGAAATTCATATAATAAAGCCAATCATTTCATTACAATGATCAAAGTACATAAATTATTTAATTTGATCATATTTATTTAAAATTAATAAACATTAACATATGTAAATCCTTACAAAATAATATATACATAATTAGGCAAGACGTACTATCTCCGGATCCATTGCTGAAAAACCTTAAGAGACATTTCTGATGCTGTTATGCTGCGTGTGGTCCATGCATCTGGATCGGACCGCTCGCAGCGATACTCTTCCAATACCAGGGCAGCCTCTGTCGGTCCCGTGTCTTGCACCGGGACCAAAAACAGAAACAATAAGGTGTTAGGCTGCTTTATAGCCATACAAATTACTGCTGGTTCAGAAGATATGTTCCAGGAAAGGCTTTGTAGGTTTTGCCACTTAGCAAATACTGTCTTACGTTAAAATGTGCTCAGGAACAATTCTTCACCACACTGTGTCTGTCAGACCGTGTCTTGTGGAACGGCACTGAGTCAACGAAATATGATGTAAGCTGGAAAGTGCATTGTAGTACAAACCCGCCACTTAGTAAATCTTCCCCAAAAATATATTCTGTGACTTTTACCTAAACAACAAACTGATCAAGCAAATGTGCAGTGATTGAGGTTGAAGGGCCTGTGAACACCTCATACAAACACTAATGTGTTCTGTACTATGTATGCGTGTCTTTATTTATATAGCGCCATTAATGTACATAGCGCTTCACAGCAGTAATACGCGTGACAATCATATAAATAAAAAAACTGTACAAATAACACATAAAGGGAAGAAGTGCTTCAGACATAAAAGTAACATTTAGGAAAAGGAATCCCTGCTCCGAAGAGCTTACAATCTAATTGGTAGGTAGGAAGAACGTATAGAGACAGTAGGAGGGAATTCTGGTAAGTGTGTCTGCATGGGGCCAAGCTTTATGTATCATGTGTTCAGTATTATCCACGGTGCTACTCATATGCTGATCTTTTTATTTCTAACAATAAAGTATCTTGAGTATATTAAACATGTTGTTCCTTATCTAATTGTAGACTGGATTTGCCGTTTTCCATTTCCTCGTTTACTTCAACTGCAGCTCACCTCAATTTTCAGCCTTGCAACGTTAAAGTATGCAGACATACAATGAATCATTAAATAGGAAAGGTTTTGGGGTGACACATACAGGTTGTCAGAGTTATTTCTCTCATTCCAAGTCCAAGAGTAACCCAGTCTTCAAGGAGTATACTTTGCCTGAGGTATTTACATTGCTGTAAAATCTCTCACCCCCTTTCTCGCTCAAAAATTGTATAATCCTGTCAATGAATGTTTTCACAATTAAGTCTGTTTTATCTTTAAAATAATAAGCTATTAAAAATCCATTCCATAGTGTACAATCCATTGACAAATTGTTCCAGTTTCAATCCGTATGTATTATTCAAAAACCTCCAAAGTTTGCAATCCAGATGGACTTTTAAGAATAAAATCTGCAGATACCACAGATTGTTTAAAACACATTCCCAGCTAGCTCAAACTCCTACACCCAGCACATCAAGAAAATATATTTATGTCAAAAAAGAGTGCTACTGAGCGTGGCAAATGTATACAACAAAAGACAGGAGTGCCCAATGCTACATCCAATTGACCCCCCAGAGCTCACTCCTCACCTTTTTAACTTGGGAGGTATTTTCACTTTGATGCAAGAACAGGACCTACTATGGTTCTTTCCCCTCATACAGAGGTAAATGGAAGGATTTATAGTGTAGTGTAGGACCTGCATTTTTGGTTATACCTTGACGTTGGTATGCAGGCTTACGACGCTTTGGCCCAAAGGTTAAACTAAATAACTGTAAGGTCCGGGGGAACACCTCTCCCTAATGGGGTTCCTCCCGCAACCTCACTTACCTGCGCTTCGGCTCTCCCCCTTCGCCGCCGCGGGCGGGATCTTCCTTCCCCTCCGCTCCCCGCGGCGGCTACTGAACTCGCGCATGCGCGCGCACGGCCGAGGACTTTTACGTCCTCCCTCAGGGGGAGTTCCCGCCCCATGCTGAGGCCGCGCGTGCCTCTCCCGCGCGGCGCACACGCCTGATGCACGTGCACCGCTCACGAGCTGCATATCCAGCGCAGCTGTGGTAAGTTTCTCCCTTCCAATCTCCATCTTCCCTGGGGCCGCTCCCTCGTTACTCCCCCTCTCCCTATTGGTCCTTCCTCCTACTTATACCTTGCTCAGCCATTCATTCTTTGGCTGAGCATAGCTTTGTATGACCTGTGTTAACCAGTTCCTGTCTCAGTTCCTGTCTCTTTTTGTCTCCTTTGTGATTCCTTGCGTACCGAACCGGCCTGGCTGTGGATCCGCTCTGGTCTTCTACCCCTGGTCTGTATCCTGACCTCCTGGACACCCCTGGTCTGTATCCTGACCTTCTGGACACCCCGACCCCTTTACCTCTGTTTGCGGATTCCGACCTACCTCCCGGCTCTGGACCCCAGGGTCTCGGTACCACCTATCTTCTGGAATCTCCCTTCTCGTCTGGCGAGTATCTTACTTTATCTTATACTCCCAGACAGTTCCAGACGCCTATTTTCCACTTTCCAGGCATGTCCCCGTAGCTGTGGGTGCAGTTTGTTACCCATCTCTCCTCAGTTTCGGGGTCCCTCTTTGTCCGTGGTGAGCACAGCATAACATTATGCTCAGCCCAACAGAAATGGACCCCGAAGAGGTTGAGCAATCAAGCCCTATGCAGCGACTTCTCCAGTTATAGGCGCAGCTTGCGTCCATGACGCAGGAGCTCTCTAGACTATCCTCGTTGCAGCCTTCCCCAGGCTCCTCTGCCATGGAAGCTGTGGCGTTTCCCTCCCCGGGCCTTCCCGTGGCTGTGGATCCTCGTCTCCCGGCTCCCAACCGCTATGCAGGGGATCCCCAAGAGTGCAGAGGGTTTCTAAATCAGTGCGAGATGCAATTTGAACTATCTCCCTTGCGCTTCCCCACTACTCGTTCAAAGGTGGCCTATATTATGTCTCTCTTGAACGGAAAGGCCCTAGCCTGGGCATCCTTCATCTGGGAGTGGGATCCTGCCATGACGCATGACTATTCTCGCTTTCTTCGAGAATTCAGGCAAGTATTCGATACGCCTGGTCGTCAAATTACCGCAGATTCTTCTCTCTTCCATATTTCCCAGGGTACTCGTCCTGTCGCCGAGTATGCTTTGGACTTCCGGACCATCGCGGGGGAGACCTCCTGGAATGATGGCTCACTGTCAGCAGCCTTTTGGCAGGGTCTGTCGGATGACATTAAGGACCAGCTGGCCACTATGGAGAGACCCACCAGATTGGAGGATCTCATTGCGGTCTGCATCCGCGTGGACCAGCGGCTACGAGAGAGGAGACTTGAACGCGCTCTTCCTTGTACCAACTCCTCCCGATCTTCCAGCCGCAGTCTCGTCATCACGTCCCCCAACCCATGGATGAACCCGAACCGATGCAGCTCAGAGGTCATCGTCTATCCGCGTCTGAGAGACAGCGCCGACGAGATCGTGGACTGTGCCATTACTGCGGTCATCCCGGTCATCTGCTGGTAAGCTGTCCTCTGCGACCGGGAAAACGCCAGGACCCAATAACGTATGAGATGGTCTCATTGGGCATAATCTCTTCTCCTCTCTCTTCGTCTAAAGTACTTCCCAATCGTATAATGCTGCCTATTTCTCTGGCCTGGAATAACTCCCTGATCCCCGCCTCTGCATTTATAGATTCTGGTCTCAGGGGAACTTTATTGATCAGAGTTTTGCCTATAGGAATGGGATTCCCTTTCGATCTAAGGCTGTTCCAGTTGGTCTGGAGGCCATAGACGGGCATCCACTCCAACCAGCCTTTATTTCTCTGGAGACTTGTTCTCTATCCCTCTCCACGGAGGACGGTCACCAAGAGAAGATTGTCTTGGATGTGATCCACACTCCATCGGTAGATGTAATTCTGGGACTCCCCTGGTTGCAACTTCAAAACCCACAATTAGATTGGGTTGGTAAGGAACCCATACGATGGGGCCCCCAGTGCCTTAAGACCTGTTTTCCTCCCAAACGGACGTTAGCCGGAGTGGAATTACCCGCAGAGTATAAAACTTCCCTTCCAACGGTCTACTGGGACCTGGCAGACGTTTTTGATAAGGTACGTTCTGAAGTGTTACCTCCCCATAGAGACTTTGACTGTCCCATTGAGCTCCTTCCCGGTGCTACCTTACCCAAGAGCCTTTCTTACCCCCTATCCATACCCGAGACCAAGGCCATGACCGAGAATATTCAGGATAACTTGAGGAAAGGTTTTATCCGCAATTCGTCATGTCCAGCTGGAGCTGGATTTTTTTTTGTTATGAATAAGGATGGTTCCTTGTGCCCCTGTATTGACTACAGAGGTCTTAACAAAATTACGATCAAGAACCGTTACCCCTGCCACTTATTTCTGAACTCTTCGATCGCCTACATGGGGCAACAATTTTTTCCAAACTTGATCTCCGCGGAGCCTATAACCTTGTCCGCATCCGTCAGGGCGACGAATGGAAGACCGCCTTTAACACCCGGGATGGGCATTATGAATATCCAGTCATGCCTTTCAGCCTGTGTAATGCCCCGGCGGTCTTCCAGGAGTTTGTCAACGAGATCTTCCGTGATCTCCTCGACAGCTTCGTTATCGTATACCTTGACGATATCCTTATTTTTTCCAAATCCCTCTCTGACCACATTCAACACACCAAATTAGTCCTGTCCCGCCTTCGGGAGAACAACCTCTATGCTAAACTAGAGAAATGTTCTTTTCATCTTTCTTCCATTCCCTTTCTTGGATATATTATTTCTAGCACTGGCTTCTCTATGGACCCAGTCAAACTCAAGGCTGTCTTAGAATGGCCACAACCCACTTCCCTGAAAGCCATACAGCGATTCTTGGGATTTGCAAATTACTATCGTAAATTCATCAAGAATTTTTCTTCTATCGTGGCCCCCATTACTGCCCTCACCAAAAAGGGAGCTAACACAGCAGTCTGGTCTCCTGTAGCTCTCCAAGCTTTCGACTCCCTCAAAAAATCTTTTGCTTCTGCTCCTATTTTGCATCACCCTGATCCCAGGCTTCCTTTTAACCTAGAGGTAGACGCATCCGACGTCGGTGCTGGCGCCATTCTCTCTCAGAGACAGTCCCCACAGGCCAAACTACATCCCTGTGGGTTCTTTTCAAAAAAAGATTCTTCGGCAGAACGGAACTATGACGTCGGAAACAGAGAACTCTTGGCTATTAAACTCGCCCTTCAGGAATGGAGACATCTTCTGGAGGGAACGGAGACCCCATTTCGATCTTTACTGATCATAAAAACTTACTTTACATTGAGAGTGCACGTCACCTTGGTACGCGTCAGGCTCGATGGTCTCTTTTTTTCCCGAGATTTAATTATCTCATATCTTACATTCCTGGTTCAAAGAATCAAAAGGCAGACGCACTTTCACGTCAATTCCTGTTTGAGGACAATTCCGAGGTTATCTCCGAAACAATCTTACTCTATAAATATATTGTTTCGGCCAATTCTTTTGATATCCTGGATCAGGTTATGGCAGCACAGTCTAATCTCCCGAGGGGCCTTAAGGTGCCAGTTGGCCGTCTGTATGCAGCTCCATGCTTCCTTATGAAGATTCTTGAGTGGGGTCATTCTTCTAGGTCAGCCGGTCATCCAGGCATTAGCAGGACTTCTGACCTCATTCGTCGTACCTTTTGGTGGCCAACCATGTTGCAGGACATTTCAGAATACGTAAAAACTTGTCCAATCTGCGCCCAGGTTAAGACCGCTCGTAAAAAGCCGTATGGCCTTCTACAACCCCTCCCTATACCAGAACGCCCATGGAGTCATCTGTCCATGGACATTGTGGTGGAACTTCCAACCTCTAAAGGGATGAACACCATTTTGGTTGTCGTGGATCGTTTTTCCAAGCAGGCCCATTTCATTCCTCTCAAAGGCCTACCCAATTCCCCTACCCTGGCAGACATTTTTGTTAAAGAGATATTCCGCATTCACGGAGTTCATCTTTCCATCGTATCTGATCGAGGTACACAATTTGTCTCAAAATGTTGGCGAGCCTTCGCTCGCAGGATGGATATCACCCTCCATTTTTCGTCCGGGTATCATCCCCAAACTAATGGGCAAACCGAGAGAACGAACCAGACTCTGGAGCAATACCACCGATGCTTCATCGCAGACAGCCAAGACAACTGGGTAGATTTACTTCCGTGGGCAGAGTTCTCCCAAAACTCTTTAAAGAATACAGTAGCTCCACGTTGAAATCCCCTTTTTTCATTAATTATGGTTTTCACCCGGGTCAGCTGCCCATCACCTCAGTTCTTTCCGGGGTTCCAGCGACCGATGACCGAATCAAGGATCTTTAGGAATCCTGGAGAAAGATCCAAAGACAAAAGACACAGGCAGATCGTCACCGTCGTCAGGCACCAGTCTTCAAACCAGGGGATAAAGTCTGGCTCTCCAAGAACATTAGACTGAAGACTCCAAGCCACAAGCTGGCTCCCAGGTTCTTGGGTCCATTCCCAGTAATAGAACGGATCAATCCTGTGGCATATCGTCTGGAACTTCCTCCATCCATGAGGATACCCTCTGTGTTACATGTGTCACTGCTGAAACCTGTGTCCCAGAATCCGCGGTTCCATAGGACACCGATTGACCCTAAACCAGTCATAGTTCAGGGGCAGGAAGAGTTTGAGATTCAGTCTATTCTGGATTCCAGGAGGACGAGGGGTTCGGTGCAGTACCTGGTGCATTGGAAGGGCTTTGGCCCAGAAGAAAGATCTTGGGTACCCTACCATCAAATACATGCTCCCAGACTCCTGAGACTCTTCCACTCTAAATTTCCCCAAAAGCCATATTGGAGTCGTCCTGAGGCCGCTCCTCAAGGGGGGGTACTGTAAGGTCCGGGGGAACACCTCTCCCTAAGGGGGTTCCTCCCGCGACCTCACTTACATGCGCTCCGGCTCTCCCCCTTCACCACCGCGGGTGGGATCTTCCTCTCCGCTCCTCGCGGCGGCTACTGAACTCGCGCATGCGTGCGCACGGCCGAGGACTTTTACGTCCTCCCTCAGGGGGAGTTCCCGCCCCCAACTGAGGGCGCGCGCGCCTCTCCCGCGTGGCGCACACGCCTGATGCGCGTGCACCACTCACAAGCTGCATATCCAGCGCATCAGGCATGTGCCTTTAATTGGATGTAGCAATGGGCACCCCTGTCTTTTGTTGTACCACAGTTTGTTGCCAGGTTGTTAAAAATCCAACAACTAATTATTTATCCGCCATATGGATAGTCAGTGATAGAAAAAAAACCTGATAAAGGTGGATGGCCCTTTTAAAGACTGATTCGCTGTGTGTGTGTGTGTGTGTGTGTGTGTGTGTGTGTGTGTGTGTGTGTGTGTGTGTGTGTGTGTGTGTGTGTGTGTGTGTGTGTGTGTGTGTGTGTGTGTGTGATTGTGTGTGTGATTGTGTGTGTGTGTGTGTGTATATACAAAACAATGGTGGTTTGTATTGATGAAGGCAACAAATAGATAACATTTAATAAATCATGAATTATTTCAATTTAAAAAAATGATATACAACTCAACTAGAAATAATAACAATTGCTTTTAAAGTATTATACTGAATCACTTCAATGGGCTGTAAGGCTCCTTATTGGCTTAGCACTCTTTAGAGTTCCTTGGAAAGTCAACTTGATCAAGATAATAGATAATATTGACATCATAAAGTGACTGTTAAATATGTTGCTAAATTGGAAACTTTAGCTACTGTAGGTCCCATTAATAATATTCCTCATGTTCCTATAACTACCATGGAGATAGCCATAAGCCAGGTAATATCCTCCAGTAGCCAACTGTAGCAGTTGGTGACATCTACAAGTAATTTCCAAAAGCTGCCAACTCGGCAACAACCAGTCTTCTATTTCCGGGAGGCTATACCCAACCTTTTTAAATGCATTTACCGGATGACATTCGTAATGTTTATTGCTGGGTCAAAACAATTTTAAATGTAGTCATTATGTATTCATGGAATCTGTATATACATTTTCTCAAAGCTTCATACAGTAGATACCACAATACTACCTAATAAAAAAATATATATTAAAAACCTTATGATTTAATATTCTTATTTGGGGGTTAAAATACACAAAGTATTTCTAATTTGAATCATATTGTCATTGTTAGTGTGTAGGTGGTTACTTCATCATTTTGCAATATCAGAAATCTACTGAAATTGCTGAAAGATAAAATATGGTACATGTATATCAAATTAAGTATAATTTAGGATGTCTTTATTTGAAATCACTGCCTTTTAACTGTCTTAGGGAATTAAGAAAATCACTGGTAGCGCAGTTAAGATTATACTACTTCTTTTCTTAAAAGTGTTTAAGAAGATCAACCACATTTTCCTGTCCATCACAACAACTTTTTACTCTGACAGAAGAAGTTCAATTAAAAGAACAAAGTGACATGAACTTACATGTAGATTTAGCTTTCCACTCTGAAGTTTTGCATTCTTTGGTGTCAGTTCATGTTCAAAGGAATTGTGCAGTGCAATGGTTGATGCAGAAGTAAGGAGTAGGTTCTGTTGGTTCCCTTTCAACAAAGTTATTAAACTGCAAATGTAAGAAGTTTGAATGTAAAGTTTAAATGTTCCAAGACATACCCTATATTTGTAGGTTCATTGCCTCATAACAGCTGCAGAACTCCAAGTTTATTTCCAGGAGGGATGGGTCAATATATTTGCAAACGCAGATGAAGGGATCTTAGACATTAATGGATATTTCCAAGCTACGGTAAATATAGTGCTGGCTCAGCAACAGCAGGAACTTACTTCCACACGGCAGTATATTACAACTGAATGGTACAAGGATATTCTAGTAGAACACAAATAAATAAGAAATGTCTTTAACTGCACATCAATCACTTATTTAAGACAAAGTATGCACGACATTGTGGCGGAATATTCCCTTCTTCGGTTACAGAAAGTAACACTTACAGAACAAGCAACTAGCTGTATATAAAAAGCTGTATATAAAACCTCTGTGTAAACTAAACACTACAGATGTGAACCTCTTGTTTTGATTTTGTCTCTAAAAAATGTTTTGGGTATTGTTTCTAGTTTTGCCTACATTCGTTTTGTTTTGATTCAGGTTTGGTTTTTAACTCATAAGGAAAAATGAATTCAATGAAAAAATCATATTGTCCTGTAACCTAGCGCTGTTTTTGATTCCTATTAAAATAATTACTGTACATACTGTAATTTACAATCTAATCAGCAAAGGTAGAAAACCAGTGTAAAATTCCACTTGGTTAATTTAAGAAACCTTACGTTATTTTTATCTTTTTTTTTATATATGACACCAACATATTTTACAGTGCAATACAATGTGAGAGAGAGAGCACAATAACATTGTATGACAAAATAATACATACACGGGGTGAGGAGGAGCCACAGTTGGTCGCGGCACAGGAGCTAAAACGCTGCCTGTTGATTGCCGTAGACAATGGTGTCCCTACCTTCATCAAGCCAGAGCAGTGGTCGGACATCTGTGGTGCTTCGCCAGCCGGTGTGAACCCCTACAGATCCCGCCAAATCGGTCCTGATGACAGCGACGGTACGGCCTGAGCGGCGGAGTGTCCCATGGTTGCCGGTCCCTAGCGGCTTGGTCGGCGAACCAGCATCCCGATCGGTGAGTCCCAGGGTTCCTGAGAGTCAGCAGAGCGGTGAGAGCCCAACTCATTACTCCCAGAAGGAACCGATAGAGATGTCCGGCGATAAGGTACCTGGAGACAGCGACCCCTATGCGGAAGATGACGACGACACCCCCACGCAAAGACCGGATGTCAACGGACTTCCAATGCGGGACATCGACCACTATGAGGATCCCGCGAAATCGGAACCTGATGGCGTCAACAGGAAGGCTACCGCAGGGGCGGACGAGGAACTGTCGATTCCCACTCCGTGAGTACCATTACAGCTACCCCTTGGGTGAGACACTTTATGGACCATGTACGGGCATACCTGGAATGCAAAAAGTCTGCGGCTCTGTTAAGTATTAAGTCACTTAACCCTGAACAACAGGCCCATTACCAGGACCATATTATTGGGCGAAAGCCTTAGCCCGTGTCAGAACCGCATATCGTTAGTATAGCACTGGTATCCAGAATGCAACAACCGTGTATAAGCTCTAAGAGCAAAGGTAATGGATGCCAAGCAGGGCAAAGTCAATAATAAATAAATAATAAACGGAGTTGACACCGGGATGTCATGTGACGGGTTAAAGGACTGTAGTGTTGAAAGCTCTGTAACGGGTAGAGCAAGAGAGGGCTATAATACTGGGGAACACGAGGTACTTACTCAGTCCCTAGCCCTGGCCAGATCTTGCCCGGTGTGGAGTCCACGTGACTCACTGGAGATCACCGCTCAGCTCTCCCTCCTTCCAGCTCCAGTCCTGACGCTGCAAACGCAGAAGCGTCTCCCTCTGCATCAGCGGCTGCATCCGCTTCCGGTGGTGAACGCTGATCCTCAACGTGACAGCGGCGAAGGGGAAGGATCGGTGGTCCATCCGCTCCAAGGAAAAAAGGTAAGAACTCACCAGCGTGGAGATTAAAAACTTGTTACTTTATTGGGCTACATAAAAAAACAAAAAACATACAGCACGAATAGACTCTCCCACGCGTTTCACGCCTACTATGGCGCTTTTTCAAGGAGTGCAGAGAAAGGGGAGGCCATGGGTATTTAACGCACACCCCGTCATGCAAAACAGCTGGAATGATTAACCAATTAATTCTGTTTTGCAGAAAGAAGAGAGAAGACCAGTGAGAGAAAAAAAGAAAAGAAGAATGACAACAGAGACACAAGACAATTAACTGTGGAGAACAAACAACATAATGTGAATAAAGTTAATACAGAGATGAGATAATAAATAATTAATACAAACAAAAACAATGTGGGACAAAGATAATTCGTTTAACTTGATCCTAATCAAATGATAAGACATCCTACCAAACCTCATACAGATTAAGCGGCCACATAAGAAAAGCCTATCTAGAGGAATGGGTGCAAAATTAACCCATTCATGTATGGATACATTAGTAAATACAGAACTTCAAAGGGTACTTAAATGCACATATTTAAGGGGAAGGTTATACATTAGGGAAGGTAATCAATGTCTCTGACACATCTAATGAGGAAATAAAAGAAAATGAAAGAAAAAAGTGGAAAGACAAACAGATATATATCACCTGGCTGAAGATATGCATCAAAGATATATATTGGAAGATGACAATTGGAGTCTGTATAAACGCACCACAGGGGGAGGCAAATATTGAAAGGGATAAGAAAGGTTGCACTAGTGAGACAACTTAAATTCAAGTACAGTCTGATTATATAGACCAATAATGCTGTAGTGCAATGCTATAGAAAGCTCTTCAAATCCCAGTCTATATTTAACCCATTGGGCACTAAAGTATTAAGTGTAAATATCCAATATGCCTCACGTCTATGAAGCAAATTGGTTCTATCTCCACCTCTGTAGTGCTGTTTAACAGACTCCAGTGCAACACACTTGAAGTTCAACAAGCTTCCTTTTTGACATGCGTCAAAATGTTTGGAAACTGGGTGCAACTGATCTCTTTTAGTGATTAGTCTCATATGCTCAAGTATGCGTTGCTTTAGTGGTCTCGTAGTTAGTTCCACATATCGTTTATTACAACCACACATGAGCATATAGACAACATAATCAGTGTTACATGTAATGCATGACAATATTTTAAACACCCTTGTATCATCAGAACCTGAAAACGTTTTGGTCTTTAAAAGATATTTACACATTTTACAATGGTGACAGGGATAGCAACCAATGAGATTGGGAAAAAATTCCTTAGGTTTAGAGATTAGTCTAGGCACACTTGGGGAAATTAAATTACCCATAGTTTGAGATCTTTGGAAGACCACACGAGGATCATGGGTCACCATGTCTTTAAGAAGAGGGTCAGTGGCCAGTATGTGCCAGTATTTTTTGATAATCCTTTTAATGTCATAGGATTGGTTGCTAAACCTGGTAATGAAAAAGGGTGGCATATTGTTATTTTCAGTGTTACGAGGTTTACTCTTTTTTAGTTTAGTAGATAACACAGCACCCCGCTCTTGGATAAGGTTCTCTCTTGGCTCCAATTTGGCACTTTGATAGGCCTCTTGTAGAATAAAGGGGTCATAACCCCTCGCCTCAAATCTCTCGATCATCTCAAGTGATCTAATTTCGAAGTCTTCAATGCTCGAACAATTCCTACGAAGGTGTAAAAATTGGCCCCGAGGTATGCCTTTGAAAAGATTCTTGTCATGGGAGCTTTTGGCATGTAGTAGAGTGTTACGAGCATACAATTATTGAAACTAAACTTCAATTATAGATGGAGCTCTTCATACATCAAATATCTGGGAGTAAATGTATCAAGGAACTACCATTCTCTTTACCAAAACAACTATCCAACCCTGTTTGGGAAAATTAAAAAAGATCTGGATAAGTGGGAAGGATTTAAAACCAGAGACATAACATAAAACACAGACAAAGCTCAGTGCACATCCAGAAAAACTTATATACGGTACAGTGCCTAAATATACATGTATAAATAACTAATAAATAAAATGGTCTTTTAGTTTAACATTTTGGCCAAATTGTTCTAAGCCCTTGAGCCAACACCTCTTTTTCCTTTCTCACTCTTTTTCCTCCTGTCCAGGCCTCCGAACCACGACGTGGTCCCGGGGTCATACCCCCAGGGGTGTCACGCCGACCCCCCCCCCCCCACTAATTAAATAAGGAAAAATATTATTGTATTAAGCCATAATTGTAACACAATGTATGTAAACCTAAATATGCCTAATAAAAACATTTGGAAAAAAAAGAAAAAAAGAAAGGGCAACATATTAGACATAATAGTGTAACTAACTCACATGTACTGAGGCCTGGTGAGGATTTAACCCCTACACTGCTTGCAGCTACAAGGGCTGACATTCAGGGATTTCCTAACTCTAGCAAGGGTGCTATATATGCAACACAGACATCCTGTCATATTTCATATTGTTACACACCTCTGACTTTGCCAGCTACAAGTCTACATTTTTTATCCTTGTAAATTGCATGAGATTTTAATGATCATACATTTGTTTTAATCTATATGGAAATGGGGAGTATTCTTTCTGTCACCTCCCATCTGACAATCAGACCCATCTCAGGAATTTTACATGACACTCTTTGAGATAATCTGCACATCTTGTACATCTGCACACTTGCAACAGTCACTACTGTACTTAATATAAACATATTATTTTCCATTGTCTTATTTTCCCATAATTGCACAGAGGCGGTTAACCCAGGTGACATCACAGGAAAAATAGGTATTGTGAAACTGAAGGTTAACTTCTTGGTTGCTTTATTTTAATTAACACTGCTGAACAGTTTAAAGGCATTAACGTCACATCCTCACTAGAGATGGGCAAACCAGTCCAAATTTGTTTCCCGGGATTTCCCCGAGATTTCCATTCAAATCCGTTCCGCGGTATAAACTCCGCCACTGGATTGGTACACTTTTTAAATCAGCGTGGATGAATCCAAAACTGCCATTGCATACAATCTGCTGGTGGATTTTAACAGTCCATCCGTGGATTTTGCAATCCGCTGACGGATTTTAAGAATCCAATCTGAGGTTTCAGCAATCCACATGCACTTAACTGAATCCACGGATTGGATTCTTAAAATCCATCAGCGCATTGCGAAATCCGCAGATGGATTGTCAGTGTAAAAAAAAATTCTGCAGAAGGCAAATCGACACTCCGCCGAAATCCACAGACCAAAGGAACTGGCCAATCGGAGGTGAATCCAAAGCTGCAAAACAAAAAATTGCCCATCTTTAATCCTCAGTGAAGTACTACAATGGCATGATGACAATGGAAACATGATCAGTCTGTTTTTATTTTGTGAATTGGAGCAAGTGCTTCCTGGTTATCCTTACAGCACATTTTATTTATTAGTCAAATTTGTCTTGCTGGATATCCTCATTAGATGATGGACTGGTGAAGAGAGTACAGATGTGTGTAATAGTATCCTAGTTCAGATGCAGTGGTGGTGTAGGGCTTGACTGTAAATTACAGATTTCTTGGTGTAGCTAGGGCAGGAGCTGGTACTAAGAAGGCATTTGTTGCTTTCTGGGGATATCTAGTATACTGCAGTATCAATTTCTCTATCCTCTCTGATGTGAATACTAGTACCCCAGAATTGATACTGTTTGTGGGGTACTGAAATTTAGAGCGAGTTTTATGGTGGGTGGAATTCATTGTAATCTTCATGAAACTGTTTACAGTATACTGTAGAAACTCTCCATCTGTCCAAATAAGGACAATGTCCTAAATGTAGCAAAGGTAAATCACAGGTTTTAGTGGTTCGTGGAGCAATACCCCTTTCAAGTTTGCCATAAATAGGGACCCATATATATCCCCATTGCTTTCTCAATGGTCTGTAGAAAATGTTTTCCATTGAAAGAGAAATTGTGTTTGAGAATGAGCTTCACGAGTGGTACTGTATAAAGGGGAGTCTGAAATCTCCTCTTCTACTTTTAGGAAGACATTTCTTGAAGGCAGATATTCCATAATCATGGGGGGGGGGGGGTGTTGGTGTATATGGCACTAATATCCACAGTGACTAGGATAGTCAGGTTGTAATTTATTAATTCTGCTAAAAATAATATATTTGGGTTTTTTTTCAGTGAGGATCTGTGAATCTGTCCTACAATAATTGTTATTTTACTTTGAGAAAGTACTGATGAGCATTTTAAAGAATGAACAAAAATGTGGAAGTTCAATTAAATATCTTGATTCACCAGGAAAAACACAGCACAGTTCACAATATTGATGCAAATACAGTAAGTAGGACATTCAATAATTTTGTAATCATTCACTAAGGAAGAAAAAACACTGACATGTTCTCTCATGCTGGTGATAAAGCTGTCCTCAAAGATATTAATGTTTGGTAGTTTCTGACAAAGTAACCATTTCTTGACAGTCCCTAATCAGTCACAATGTCCCAAATTTGATACAAATATGAATATAAACCCCCACGAAAATAGCTATTTTCAAGGCACTTGGAAAATTGTATAAAAAGTACACACCTAAGTTTCAAATTGTTTGTTTGTTACATTTATTGTTTCATGGGGAAGCACACTTCTTGTATTTGAGGAAGTGGATAAAGCTAAATTTAGCATACTGTACATTAAGTAATCGTGGACTTTACAAAGGCTTCCTCAATATTATTAAATACAATATTAACAGAAACAGAAGATTGATAATAAGGAAGCAACATGCTTTCTCTTGGATTATATTTATAGTGATGTGCTAATAAAAAACAAACCCCCATTTTATTTAAATTTAGTCAAGACATGTATCTGGCATTCAGGAAAAGGAAGTGTTATGAAGTTACATAATGGAAGTAATAGAGTACAGAATCTTTTTGGAATACTGTTCAAACGATACTGTTAGAATTGACAAGGTGATGGAGAGAGACTGTACATATGATGCCATACAATTCCACCACTACCAAGAGGTTGTTGAAGTAGTGGGTCAGGCTCTTGAAACTTCACCCAGTAGGAGGGTGCCCCGCACAACAGACTAGTGGACCTGACAGAGGCTACTACATGACTGTTACCGCCTATTAAGTGTGCTTTCCAATCTCTTGACAAAGGGGACCGTGTGTTGGAAGTGGGGGTGACAGCAGTCATGCTGTGAATAAGGGAGTCAGCAGCAGCATTTATGAAAGCTGGCATAGCCTGAATGGGCGGCACAGCAGATGACCAGGGGGCTCGGCCTCCCCGACCCGGATTGACCGCAAGAGCGGCTGGGGGAGGGGTCTTAGGGATAAAGCCGGCAGCCAGGAGGGGGGGCGGGTATCATTATTATTAATATCATTATAAAAACCACTATTATCAGGTGCGTTGTCATGTTGGGCGTAGGTATATGTGGTAGGCGTTACAGGTACGTATAGAAGTATAGGCTATATATACGGGTGCACGTGCGTAGTCATGTGGGGGTAGGTGTTCTTATGTGGGTAGGAACGTATAGGCATTTATACGTAAACACTGCATTATACGTATAGGTGCATAGTCATTTAGGCATGCAGAGGGCGGTATGTGCGTATAGGTACATATGGGTAGAGCACATCGGGGGTTATTACAATGGCTGTTGCTCCCATACCATACATCCCCTCGGGGGGGGGGATGCGGAGTAGACGGTGGTATGTATGTATGTATGTGCGTACGTATGCGGGCATGCATATATGGGTATAGATAGGTATATATAAGGAATGATATGTGCATATATGTATATACACAGTGGTTGACAAATCACCCAAAAATCTACTCGCCACACAAAAAAATCTACTCGCCACCTAGTACCAAACGTGTGCTGCTTGGGCCAATATTTACTCGCCCGGGGGTTAAATCCACTCGCCCGGGGCGAGCAAATGTATAGGTTTGTCGAACACTGTATATACATATACATTTTATATTAAAAAAAAAATTGGATATGCAAGGGGTAACATGTAATTTTGTTATTACAGCAGTCGCGCAGTAAGGCCAGCGCATAGGCAAAGCACTGGCATGCAGGGCTATTGGGAATGTCGTTACAGACCAGTACGATGCGGCTCTTGGCGGAAGCACAGGACCACGACGAGGGGTGGCTGCACCAGCAATTGCGGGCACTGACGCAGGGATCCGGAAGCAACCAAGGAGGGTCGAGCAGCCGGGAGAGCACTCAAGCAGGTTCGGAGGCCACGTGTGCCGAGGCATGACCGTCATCAAGCGACGAAGGCGGTCCTAGCGGCGGAGCACAACATCCGGTTGGGTTTCAGAAGGGTACGTCAGTGGTGACAGGGGGGAAAGCCACAGCCTAGTCACGGGAGAGGCCATGGGGAAGGGGACGCAGTCTGGAGGGCAAGCGAACGGACGGGGGCGGTTGGTCTAACCAAAAAAAAAAAGTGTGCGCATATTTATGTATATAAATATATATATGTATGTATGAGCACGGGTATGAGGTCCAACACGGAGGGAAGATCCCACCGCCGGGCGCGGTAATAGCGGTGTGGGTCGGGCCATGAGCTGATCGACAGACGGGCCATGGTAGGGGCGAAGGCGCCCAAAGTGGAGGAGCGGAGCACGTGGGGCCAGCAGCGGGCACGTGCGCGGGGGGGGGGGGGTTGGGATGGAGCCCTAGATGCGGACTTCCGATTAGAAATGGATGAATCCTGTGGGGGGTGGTTTAATCTTGTTTTCTCTTACAGGGAAGGCTGGAACGGTCGGGACACGGTCGACCTCGCTTTGCGGCGCTAGTACGTCGTCCAAGACACGTAAGCGGACGGGGCGCCCTGGCGGGCCTGCGAACAGTGAGGATCTGTGAATCTGTCCTACAATAATTGTTATTGTACTTTGAGAAAGTACTGATGAGCATTTTAAAGAATGAACAAAAATGTGGAAGTTCAATTAAATATCTTGATTCACCAGGAAAAACACAGCACAGTTTACAATATTGATGCAAATACAGTAAGTAGGACATTCAATAATTTTGTAATCATTCACTAAGGAAGAAAAAACACTGACATGTTCTCTCATGCTGGTGATAAAGCTGTCCTCAAAGATATTAATGTTTGGTAGTTTCTGACAAAGTAACCATTTCTTGACAGTCCCTAATCAGTCACAATGTCCCAAATTTGATACAAATATGAATATGAACCACTACGAAAATAGCTATTTTCAAGGCACTTGGAAAACTGTATAAAAAGTACACACCTAAGTTTCAAATTGTTTGTTTGTTACATTTATTGTTTCATGGGGAAGCACACTTCTTGTATTTGAGGAAGTGGATAAAGCTAAATTTAGCATACTGTACATTAAGTAATCGTGGACTTTACAAAGGCTTCCTCAATATTATTAAATACAATATTAACAGAAACAGAAGATTGATAATAAGGAAGCAACATGCTTTCTCTTGGATTATATTTATAGTGATGTGCTAATAAAAAACAAACCCCCATTTTATTTAAATTTAGTCAAGACATGTATCTGGCATTCAGGAAAAGGAAGTGTTATGAAGTTACATAATGGAAGTAATAGAGTACAGAATCTTTTTGGAATACTGTTCAAACGATACTGTTAGAATTGACAAGGTGATGCAGAGGTACTGTACATATGATGCCATACAATTCCACCACTACCAAGAGGTTGTTGAAGTAGTGGGTCAGGCTCTTGAAACTTCACCCAGTAGGAGGGTGCCCCGCACAACAGACTAGTGGACCTGACAGAGGCTACTACATGACTGTTACCACCTATTAAGTGTGCTTTCCAATCTCTTGACAAAGGGGAAAGTGTGTTGGAAGTGGGGGTGACAGCAGTCATGCTGTGAATAAGGGAGTCAGCAGCAGCATTTATGAAAGCTGGCATAGCCTGAATGTGCGGCACAGCATATGACCAGGGGGCTCGGCCTCCCCGAACCGGATTGGCCGCAAGAGCGGCCGGGGGAGGGGTCTTAGGGATAAAGCCGGCAGCCAGGAGGGAGGTCCGGCCTCTTGCTCCTGGCTGGCCACGGATTCGGGTGTCCCTCTCCTCCTGTTGATTGGGTATCCCTCTCCTCCTGTACAGTTAAGGTAAGCCCCCAGAAGGGGTCATTTCCCGAGCACTCCCACCTCCCATATTGCCATGCTGTTTGAACTGGCGGCGAGGGGGGAAGCGGGATGCAAGGAGGAGAGGGACTCTCGGGTGGGGGAGGCTGCCCCGTCCTCCGTACATGGGCCGGCTCTTGGCTGTCGGCCCCGGCCTCATCTGGGCCGGGGAATGAGGAGGAGAGGTGCCGGGACATCTGCTCCCGTGCTCACCCTTGCACTGTGCGCTCTAGCCGCCAGCTGGGCATGGCGGGAGGAGCCGGGTAGCAGAGGGAGGCGGGCGCGTGGGTCCCCCGTGCGGTCTCGCTTCCTCGGGAGCAGGGTGGGAGGCAGGTCACTGCTAACACTGCCAAGGGGGGAACATGCTGAGTCACGTCCTCCCCGGAATGCGGGGCGCGCTGTCCCGCCGTGGGGGAGGCGGCCGGGGGCAGGGAAGAGGGCCAATGAATGGGTCGGGGAGCCACGTGAACCCCCCCGCACACGGTGGCACGTGCGGGGCAGCAGTAGGGGCAAGGCTTGCCTACTGGGGCATGAGGCAGGCGCACAGGGTGCCTGCTGTCCCTCTGGGGGCGGGGGGGGGATGGACGTTGCCCCGCATTATTAGTTAGCACAGCAAGCGGGAGAAACTGATATGTACCATGGTGGTTGGGATTCAGCAATGTGCTAGATTTTGGCTTGGCACAAATCGTGGATTTAAAAAAAAAAAAAAATAATAAATAAATAAATAAATTGCATGTCAGGTGGTTAACTTTCAGAATAGTTGTTAATGGTGGTTGAACTCCGTGGTTGCTTACTGTTCATTGTATTTCTGTTGAGCTTTATATGGTTAGCTTAGCAGGGTATGGCGTACGGTTTGCGGGGGAGGATAAGAAGTTTATAGGTTACTAAAATCGGTATGTTTCTAGATCACAATTAAACGTACTGGGAGCAAACACGATACTAAGACAGAGAGGCAAACCCAGAAGGTTTGTTTGTGCGGTCATTCCTTTTTTAGCTGGGCGGGTATCATTATAATTATTATTATTATTAATATCATTATAAAAACCACTATTATCAGGTGCGTTGTCATGTTGGGCGTTGGTATATGTGGTAGGCGTTACAGGTACGTATAGACGTATAGGCTATATATACGGGTGCACGTGCGTAGTCATGTGGGGGTAGGTGTTCTTATGTGGGTAGGAACGTATAGGCATTTATACGTAAACACTGCGTTATACGTATAGGTGCGTAGTCATTTAGGCATGCAGAGGGCGGTATGTGCATATAGGTACATATGGGTAGAGCACATCGGGGGCTATTACAATGGCTGTTGCTCCCATACCATACATCCCCTCGGGGGGGGGGGGGATGCGGAGCAGACGGTGGTATGTATGTATGTATGTGCGTACGTATGCGGGCATGCATATATGGGTATAGATAGGTATATATAAGGAATGATATGTGCATATATGTATATACATATACATTTTATATTAAAAAAAAAATTGGATATGCAAGGGGTAACATGTAATTTTGTTATTACAGCAGTCGCGCAGTAAGGCCAGCGCATAGGCAAAGCACCGGCACACAGGGCTATTGGGAATGTCGTTACAGGCCAGTACGATGCGGGTCTTGGCGGAAGCACAGGACCACGACGAGGGGTGGCTGCACCAGCAATTGCGGGCACTGACGCAGGGATCCGGAAGTAACCAAGGAGGGTCGAGCAGCCGGGAGAGCACTCAAGCAGGTTCGGAGGCCACGTGTGCCGAGGCATGACCGTCATCAAGCGACGAAGGCGGTCCTAGCGGCGGAGCACAACATCCGGTCGGGTTGCAGAAGGGTACGTCAGTGGTGACTGGGGGGAAAGCCACAGCCTGGTCACGGGAGAGGCCATGGGGAAGGGGACGCAGTCTGGAGGGCAAGCGAACGGACGGTGGCGGTTGGTCTAACCAAAAAAAAAAAGTGTGCGCATATTTATGTATATAAATATATATATGTATGTATGAGCACGGGTATGAGGTCCAACACAGAGGGAAGATCCCACCGCCGGGCGCGGTAATAGCGGTGTGGGTCGGGCCTTCGCGTCTAGTTCAGAAAGGCAGACCCCAGTAGGACTCACACATGCAGGGACCCCTGCTGTGTTAATCCGATGTCTGCAGTGGAAAAGCTTGTGAATATATCGCAACCTACACGCGGCACTATGCAAAATGTACCCAGTTAAATGTCCGAATAACGGCCGCTGCATCTGTATACAGATTCATGAATAGCAACTAGAAGAAAGTGGTATAATAACCACTAAGAAGCAGGTTTTACTCAGCTGAGAGTTAGGTAGAATGAGTCCTTGATAGGATGTAGGAATAACTGAGCAGCAATGTCCCTCATGAATCAGAGGAGAGAATATTTAGTCCCGCAGAGCAAGTAAAACGAGCCACAAATTCCATATTGAAGAAATTTGGATGTATCTCAAATGTTGTCACACTCAACACGTTTCGCCATTTAGGGGGACTTCTTCCCGGAGTGATTGGTGTCCGAGTGAAGAGAGACAGTTTTTAAAGACTTTAGAAATAAACCGCGATCCAGGCCTGCTCGGCCACTGCCAATCAGAGAGACAAGTAGTCACATGATGACGTCAGCTTTACAGCTGATCGCGATGCAGGATGATGAATTCGGTCAAGCATGATACTGTAACTGCCTATTCTGATGAGTAACAGCAGAAAAAAACCTCTAGGGAGGAAAGTGGAGCACTGCGCAGGAACAAAGAGCAGGAACCGGCACACCAATAGTAAAGAACTGGTTTATTGAGCAACTAGGTGAGACACCAACAACATAGCAACCACCCACTCTGACGCGTTTCGGGCTAAGCCCTTTGTCAAAGAGTATAACCCCCATAATAAAACACACAGATTAAATACACATTTTACCTAATTGATCGGATCCATAACCGGAAGTGACGTATGCGGAACCGGGAGTGACTCGCGAGACTAACCAGTGAAGCTGGAGTCTCAAGGAGACAAACCGAGTGGGCCCCACAGCGCCACCTAGCTTGGAAGACACACCAATAAGGTACCAACTAAACAACAACACAGATGTCATAACCTAACTGACCACGTTCTCAGCCGGAAGTGACGAAGGCGGTACCAATCAAAAATCTCGCGCGACTTCCAGTGAAACTGGAGTCTCAAGGAGACAAACCGAGTAGACCCTACAGCGCCACCTGGCTTGGAGGATGCATCAATGAGGTCACACATAGCATAACATACATATATACTCAGCAACTTGGCAGTCCCCTAGAACAACATAGAGAGGAATAAAACCTGTCTAATCATATAAATAAAGGTAACAATACCTCACTTGATATGCAAAGAAAAATAGGGAAAGGTAGGGGAAACAAACCAGAGCTGAATAGATACACAATAACCATAAAAATAAACTTATATCATGATAAAAATTAAAAAAAACGGGGAATATTATGGTTGATAAAGAGATATAGATATGCAAATGAGAAATAAACCAAAAAGATGTATTAACCATTAACTGAATAAACATCAACAAGATATACATATATCTCTCTATATAACCGACATAAGAGTAAAAAACACCCATAAATACCGTCCTGAGATCAATACACAATATCATATGATAAAGACATACTCAGTATAATTTCATAAATGTATTGTATACTATAGACTTAGTAAAGATTAATTATGACACCATATCAAAAACCTGTAAGACCTAGAGATATAGAACATTGTACACATAGTATATAAGTGGTGACAAGAATGAATAGACAAACAGTAAATACATGTCATCAAAGACCAGAGGAAAATATGAATATAATCAGCGAGGGATGAACACCAATGTCACAGAGACAAAAAATGTTTCAGTTCCCAATCGGTGTTCATCCCTCGCGGAGACAGTGATCCCAAAGAATGTATCCAGAACATTTCTCTGCGATTAAGAATATTCTCTCTATTTCCACCTCTGACAGGTGCCTTAATATGTTCAAGGGCACAGAAAGAAAAATTGTTTAAACTGCCAGAGGGACATGCAGAGAAATGTCTGGAAACAGGGTACCTGTCATCTTTCTGTCTGATGGATCTCAGATGCTCAGATATCCTTTGCTTTAGAGGACGTATTGTTCTCCCTATATATCTACTGCCACAGCCGCATCTAAGCATATAAACAACATAATTAGAATTGCATGTAATCAAAGATCCAATTCTTAAATTTTCTTTAGTAAACACATTTTTAATATGTTTAAGTGGAGTTGCATATTTGCACATATTGCAATTACCACACTTCTGGAAGCCTCTACTTCTGGTAGCAACATTAGTCTTGCAACAGGTCTGTACCAAACTGGGTGATAAATAGTGTACCAGGGTTTTTGCCCTTCGAAACACAAATTTAGGAGGTGTTTTAATACACGTCTTAAGTTTCTCATCAAGTTTGAGTACATTCCAGTGCTTTAAAATAATATTACGAATTTGTTTAGATTGTCTACTATAAGTAGATATGAATAATGGTGTTGTATCCTTAGAAAATTGATCTCTTGCTTTCTTTTTAGGTTTTAACAACTCTTCACAATTAGCATGTAAGGCATGAGTGTAAGCAGAGTCTATGTTCAATTTACTATAGCCCCTAGATAGAAATCTGTTCCTAAATTCAACAGCTCTATCACTAAAGGCTTTATCAGTTGAACAGATCCTGCGTAAACACAAAAACTGCGTTTTTGGTTTTCCATTAATTAATGACACTGGATGTGCACTAATTTTGAGTGGTGTCGATGTACTCAATGGTATATAAGTATATGTTTTGAACACACTATCCTAGCACATGTATAGAAAAAGAGAGTTTTCTAACCAATTGTCTCTCTTATTCTGTACATGTGCTAGGAACCCTGTGGATGCCAGAGAGTTCTCTATACAGCTGACTGTTGAGTGACTCCATGGATGCCCAATTTTGCTGAAAGTGCAAGTATAAGTGCTCTAAGTGAGTCTAAGTGCATACTAGCACTCTGAGTATGATTACTAGCATATCATCCGCTTTGCTGATACCATGAGGGATTATTTGGTGAAGTATTGTATTGATTTTATTTTGCTCAAGCCTGCAACATACTGTTCGGGACTTTTTTCGCTACAAGTGGCAACTATTGTTGCAATTATATTTCAGTACTTATCCCCTATACTGATACATATGTTTCATTTTGCTACGATTCTGAACTCAATGTTCCCACAGACAATAGGATATGGATACCTAATAAGTGATTCCTATAGTACTATCAATACTAATTATGCATGATATCTGACCATGTTTATTCATTCTGCTGGGTTTCAATTCTGTTCCACCTAAACTGTGTACATTTCTCTGCATTTTTGTGTTTTTATTGGACCAGTCGGTCTATACTTTCAATGGGAACAATTTTGATCCCCCTGTCAGTTTTGGTAATTACATGGACATTTATATTTATTATGTAATTTTGCAAGTTATTTCTCTGAGAAGGTTACATTTGTCCCTTAGTAATAAAGAGCTCTGGTTAGTGCTAATTGCAGCCTATTAGGAGATTTCTCTTTCAGGTCTCTGACTGATCTTAATCTGTCTGTTTTATTATTCTCTGTCTATATTGGTTAAATACATTTCTTACGTTTTGCATTTCATCAGAGTGCTTCATATAGGTTTTCTTTCGCTTTTGTGTTTTCATATATTTTTCCCATAGCACCGTCACTAGCCTTATCTTTGGATTTATTTTGTGGTTTGTGATGATTATAATTTAATAGTGATTTTTGATGCGGTAAATTATATATATATATATATATATATATTTAATTTGCTATATGCAATACGGTGGAGGTTTCTTGTTGCCTTTTTCAACCACCATAACTTAAAACATATATATATATATATATATATATATATATATATATATATATATATATATATATATATATATACAGAAAAAAAGACTGCGCTTGGGTATAGTGTGATCGGAAATGCAATAATAGTATATAATAAATAATAATAATATAAAATGTATATATATGGATTTAGAACCCATATACAATAAATAAATTCTTACTGTGCAATCAGAAAATACATGAATTAATAATAAAAAAAAGATGTGCTGTGGATCCTTGATAAAATTACAAACTTTAAAAGGAGTCCTCTGAAGTCCCAAATGAAATCCAATATGGAAAAGAGTTACACAGAAGCACTGTCAGGATGAAGGCAGCTTCTTTAAAAGGGCACAACGACCTCCCTCTCCACCTGCATAGATAATGAAAGAAAAAAGCGCCCAATCCTAGTGCATTACTGTGCAAAAAGTATTTAATTTCCCAATAAAAATGTTCAAATTGAACTCACAAACAAAGAGAATAAAAAAGCATTTTATGAGTTAATACTCATGCTCCATGGTTCTGTAGGCGTTGCTGTTCCTCTGCTCTGCTCCGTGACTCCACCCCTTCAAAGTACAGCCCTCGTGTGCCTCTGCCTGCAGAAACTGACAATGTTGGGCTCACCACAGCTTCCTTCCCCCGGGAACACACCAGCCGATTATCCAGGTTCCTACCAGGGGCACTGTGTGCGGCGGAACGATCAGATGACACCACACGAAGTCCACTGGTATCGAGCAGGAGGATTACAGCCAGAATTCAAAAGAGACGCTTAACAGGACCCACAGCACACTTGTCCCTACGCGTTTTTAAGACATTCTCAGCTCACTAGAAGTGAGAGTTTAGATCTGTTAGAGCCTCCTACCATTGACTTCAAACATTCACTGTTTGTTCCTAAATCTACTTTTTTTCCATATCAAGCCAAGGGAGGTTTTATAGATACCTTCTATACCCTGGTATTAAAAGATTTTGAATCTTTATGTCAGGGCATGCCTTCATTATGTAACGGGTTCCCCCCCCCCCCCCCCCAATCGCAGATTATACTGTGGGTGCGGAGAAACATATAGTGTTACCAGGTGTGTGTGGTGCGTTACCTGTTGGCTCACAGGAGGGCTGAGCTTCTGCCACGGGGAACCTGGGGCAATTATAATACTATGGGTAACCACTTACTCAATACAGCGCCTCCACCTGTGATGGCTCCCACCATAGGGGGAGTGGTTCCTCGCAGGACACATACAAACAACCAATACACAGTGATGTATAATAACTAGTGACTTTACTGGGGTTCTGTGTTTTGTTGGCCCATTCTCAGCTGTTCCAGCTGGTGGAGGTTAGTGGCTCCTCCTTCCCAGGTTTTAAGCCCGCCCCTCCCCACTTCCCTAGTTTGCAGGTGCCTCATTCTGCTGGATATAGACCCACTGTGGTCTTTCTCCCTCCTAATAGAGGTAAATGAGAATTTTAATCCTAATAGAGGTATATTAATATTTTATCTGGTAGTGTTAGGACTTGCATACAGGTGTCTGCCTTGACGTGGCTCGCAAGCTTACAGCGCTTTGGCCAAAGGGTTAAACTACATGACCCTATTTCAAGAGAATATATAAGTATTTTACTGTGTATTTCTGTCATGTTGGATGTAGCATTGGGCTTCTCTGTCGTCCGGACTTTACTAACATGCAAGACAACATATCGTGGCAATAGCATAATAACCTGTGTCCCTCTCTAGAGGAGACACTTACTGCGTCGCGCAGGACGCTTCCCCAACACCAGGTGATCCCACCCAGTGTCCATAGAATCCCCACCCAATGTCCCGCACTCTTGGAGAGAACGTGGGTGACTGCGCAGTCACTATTAAACTAAGGGCCCGTTGGTGCACTTGTTGATTTAATAGTACCTGCCCGAGTACTCCCGTGCTCGGATCTCCAACTGGCTTCACAAAGGATCAGTTGTGTGATGATTCCATCTGATCTCAACTGGAGATATTCTACGTGGCCCCGACTTGAGCCCAAACTTCTTCTCTGGAACCGCAGCGTCCGCTGAGCCCCTAACTGACTTTTATAACTACAGGGACAATACTGTACTATAGGCCGTCCCTACAGCACAGCAACCTTGATGGCTTAGGGGGAAACTCCTAGGGGCCTACAGGGGTTAATAACCTGCCCCACTCCCCTTACTCTTCCCAGTCCTGACTATTAGTTAACTGTTCCCAGCGCCTGCAGCAACGAGCTGTGACCCACTGGATGCTTGCAGCCAACGTGCTACACAACACTGTGTCTGCCTGTCAGACCTCACGGCACTGACAGCCGTGACCCTGACAAGACAGCACACACTTACACTAAGTGCAGTGTCCCTATCTTGGGCCGTCCCTGCTCAATTACCCACTAACCTGGTGGGGAGATGGGGCCTACCTGGGGTGTGGGTACCTATCTGGGTGCAGGAGCTGCACTCGCTCCCCGCACCCTTCCTTCCCTCACAGCTCCCTGACTCCAACTGCCAGCGTGGGCTAAGCGCGCGAAATGTATCCTTTCTGGCCCAGTGCAATCCTGCAGCCCTATTGGCTCCTATGAGGCACCTGGTGCCTGTCTCGCTATGCCCCATGGGAGTTGTAGTCCCATGGAGCCTAGAAACACATTGGGGCCGCGTGCGCGCCTCCCCTGCGCATGCGCGAACATCTAATGGTCGCCTCGACCTTTCCCTGCCTACTCTCACGCTCGCGCGACTTCCTAATGCCTGCCATAACGGACTAACTAGCCCTGCGCATGCGCGACTCTGTCGGGCTGCCGGGGGTTTACCGCGCATGCTCAAACTTGTGCAACATGGCGGCGCCCTGCACGGGAGCCGCCGAAGATCCCCAGCGCACCGGAGCGCTCCCTGCTCGGCCCCCACCCTCCAGAATGGCCGTCGGGTCTGCCGCTTGCCTCCGGCAGCACCCGCCATGCGTCCTGGCCACGGAGGGGATGGGGGTCGCAAGGTGAGAGGGGCGACCTGGCTACAATTACAAAAGAGGAATCTTCATAAGAATGAAATACAGGCCTTAAGGGAACTAAGGGCCTCATGCAGTAAGCGTTGATAAGGGAATTATCGCCATTTTATAGCCAAAATTGGGTTTGAGATTCAGTAAGCGCCGATAAGTGCTTGATTTCGCCATGTTTCGGAGTCGATTATTTTGTTATGGCCAGTTGGCTGCCGATAAGCCTGTTTTCGCCACTGATCGCCACTTTTTTAAATCGGCTGGATTCAACAAAAAAAAACAGCTTATCGGGGCTGATCGGCACTACGAAATTGAGATGTTATGGCCAATTTCTCCCGCCAACTAAAGTTGGCAGTTTGGAGGGGAGAACGATCGCTAAGGCTGCCGGAACGGCACTTAGAAAAAAAAAATCTTCTGTACATCAATGGAGTCAATGGAGCGGGGACGTATAACAGTATAGTACTGTTTACGTTTCATTGCTCACAATACAAACGTCATTTGCATTACAGTGTGGGGGCATTCCCTGCATTGTGTCACAGCTGACGTGTATTATTTGCATAACATTATACTTTTACATGTTTTCAGCATTTGCGGGTCACATTACTCATCATGTGATGATGTGTCAAGGGAAAATACTATACTCAACTCTTAAAGGAGAACCTCACATCATATCACACATTTTACTGAACTGAGCGACAATTATTTACATGATGTTACACATGTCACACATGTCACACATACACAGTATATTCATGTTCCTTTACATTACACAATGCTTGTAATGTGTCACGCATCTTTAAACGTTCATGTACATCTAAATTCTCATGTTTACATCTACGTTTGGTCCTCCCTATTTTCATGACGTCACTTATTGGACGATCAATCACATTGCATGTTTACATTGTAACCGTTGCATTACAAGCACTTCAACCTAACTTATACACACATGTACAGTAATTCATCATTGGGACACCTTGTAAACTCATTCTATAGCAACTATCCTCCTTACAGAAATGCATGCATATGCACACGACTATTCATTGTTGTCAACATGTCACAATAACATGGCTAATTACACATGTTACACAAAACTTTTCCCACGTCAATCTCAGCCTTTTTGTCTAATTACATGACTGACTGTTGCGTTCAGAAGTTTTACATGCATTGCACATGCAACTATTTATTTGCAAGCAATGTTTGTACAAAGCTTCACGTCACATCATTGGCAAATATCATCATTCCCTGCAGAATACACACAACAAATACTTATAACAACAACTGCACACAGCTTGCCACAGAAGTACTTTATTATGTTAATGTAACACCTTGCATTTTACTATGTCACCTGACATCATCACATACCTATTTAAAGGACGCCCATTACCTGCTCATTCACAGCTACTCATTTCAAAATGTTGAGATTGTTTAGGAGACGGAGGAACATTCTTTTCTATGACATGCTTGATGATCAAGAGAATCATATAGGGCAAGGGAGGGACACACCGAGGGACAGTGACAGGGACAGTCACGCGGATACGACAGGGACAGGGAGAGGGACAGGCCGAGGGACAGGTAGAGGGACAGGAGATCAGAGGAGAAGACAGAGGAGACAAGTTGTGCCTCGTCCGCGTCTGTACAGGGAGAGAACCCTGTTAGATGGGATGAGTGAGGAGGAGATTGTAAGTCGCTATCGTTTGAGTTCAGCAGCAATCTTATCTCTTTATCAGGAGATAAGGGGAGATTTAGATTTTTTCACAGCCAGAGGTCGTGCAGTCCCTGGGCTTGTTAAAATGCTGTGCTCATTACATTATCTTGCTTCCGCGTCATACCAGACAACTGTGGGTATAGTGGGCGGGGTCTCGCAATCTACATTCTCGCGGGCCTTGACCCAGTTTCTCTATGCACTCAATAGACGCGCTAGGAATTATATTCATTTTCCTACAGAGGCGACAGAGTGGCTGGAAGTCAGGACTGGCTTTTATAATATAGCAGGGATACCATGTGTGCTGGGTGCAATCGATTGCACACATGTTGCTTTGATTGCACCTAGTCAGAGTGAGCATGTGTACCGCAATCGTAAGCACTACCATTCACTCAATGTACAGGTGGTATGTGATGCCACGAAGAGGATAAAGCATGTGGTACCCAAATTCCCTGGTTCCAGTCACGATTCCTCTATCCTGAGGAACTCTTCAGTCTTCCATGCGTTCGAAGAGGGACATTTTGAACATGGTTGGCTGCTGGGTGAGTACACATTTACATGTTCTAACACAAAACACATTTTTATTTAGGAATGTTGGCATTGTACAATTTGATCACTAATGTCAGCTTATGTGTGCTCCATTCATTATAGGTGACTCAGGATACGGAATTAGGCCGTGGCTCTTGACTCCGGTGCTAAACCCTCAAACTGAAGCAGAGGAGAGGTACAATGCAGCCCATATATCTACAAGATCTGTTATAGAGAGGACATTTGGCCTACTCAAGACCAGATTTAGGTGTCTGGACAGAACTGGTGGGGCTCTTCTATACAAGCCTCAAAAAGTGTCTGATATTATCCTTGCCTGTTGCATTTTGCACAATGTTGCACTGAGGCACAATGTACAGTCAGACCTAGCTGAGCCTTTGGTAGACGAGCATCCCACCCATGTAGCTGCTGAAAATTAACAAACAGCCAGTGGTGGCCAGACACGCCAGAATCTCATCAATTCATTTTTTTCTTGTAAGTAAAAACATATATGTTCCAAGATCTACTTTTATACTTACATTATGTTATCTTAACAATAATGTTTTTTTATATACCCTTCTGGTAGGACACAGATGAATATGGGTTGCACACCTTTCTTCTCTCTGCTGTGTGCACAAAGGGATGTGGCACCGGTATGTTATTGTTGCACAGGTTATATAATCCCTCTTCAATTTTACTTTAGTTGTGTGTATGTGAATATAACTGGGGTAACAAAGCACTAATATTTTAGCATTGTGTTGTTCCTTATGCTAACACAATAAACATATTATGCCCATACTCATTCATGCTTCTAGTATGCTTACATACAATGTTATTGGTGCAGTGTAACATGTACATCCATATGATGTGTACACCAGGCTGATTTACATTTTGAATGTCATTAAATATACATGGTGTTGCACATTTAACACCAAATACACACTTTGCTGTGTTGTTTACGGTACTGAAGATGGCATGTCAATGTTTGCAATTTATATATTGTTCCTTTGCATTATAGGTATATCTCCAGTATGACTGATCATGGAATGTATATTTGCTGACATCTCTCATAAGAGGTGCCTACATCAATCTTCCTATAATTATTTGAAGTCAAAACCCAACATATTGGTTTAAACACAAATGTAACATATATGTACTTTCTGTAACCTATATATGCATTTAGCTACTCTTGAGCTTTCATGTGCATTGTATTAGAAAATGATTACTCCCATTTCATCACATTTTATGTATGTTTCCTTATAAATTCCATTAATGTAATATAGAGGTGTTTGGAGACAAGGGGATAACTGTACTTATTTGTTTACTTACGGGAGCTCATTCATCACGGATGAAATTGACTGATCATAACACTCCATGCATGAATGCCTGTAATCACAACAATGCGTACTACATCTTATATTTAGCAATGTAGGTGTTTTTTAATGCTAGGAATTAATAGTCAACATTAATTTAAATTAGTGACATGTGTATGTATAAGTCACACGTGTGTGGATGTGTCCTACATGTACCAAGTGTAAAACTGTTAACAGAAAAGACAATTTTGTCGCAAATGTTACTGTCATTTAGCATTTCTAATTTACCAATATGACAATGTTGGTAATATTTTAGGAATATAAATCACGTCACTTCATCATTATCATGATGATAATTATCAAGTATTCTCACAATTGTAACGTCAATCACGTGCACATTAGCATAGACACACTTTTTAAGACAACTGTTTGTGTCTGTATCAATTTGTGTAGGATCCATGTATAACACCGACAAATGATAACACCAGCTTTATTATGGTAGCTTATATCATCATATTGACTATACTATGTATTTTTAGAACGTTTAATAAACACAGTAAACTATAGTTAGTTAGGTTAATGAAATATACACAGAAACGTACTTCATTACATGATGTTGATGTCATATTCAGAACATCATGCATTGTAGGGGACCACAACATCTGGCCAATAACATTATTTGCTACAGTCCCAAACCATTTTATCAACATACCCATGTAACAAGAGATTTTAAACAATAAATGGCTAGTTGGTTGTAAGTGTCCTTTACATTGGGAGAAGGAGTGGCTCAGTGAGTAAAGACACACACTGGCACTGAGAGTTTGAAGCAGGGGAGTCTGGTTCAATTCCCGGTGTCGGCTCCTTGTGACCTTGGGCAAGTCACTTTATCTCCCTGTGCCTCAGGCGGCAAAAAATAAATTGTAAGTTCCACAGGCCAGGGACCTCAGCCTGAAAAATGTGTCTGTAAAGCGCTGTGTACAACTAGCAGCGCTATACATGAACATGCTCATATTATAATTATTATTATTATTATTATTATTGTTACATAGTTTCGACAGTCATACGTTCCATTACACAATAGAATACACAAATGTGTTAGCAGAGTGGGAATGGTTGTTATATATAAAACACACCATGCCATAAAATGATAGTAGTCATTAAAGAACACTCAATAAAAATTCATGAGGCACTATTTTGCAACATCATTATGTTAATTAAGTGCTTATGCAATATAGGCATAAGGGTATCACATTTTTAATTGTTTGTTAATAAGCGCTGCAAGCAATATAAAATTAGTTCCATATGTAGTATAGTAGTCGGTGGCTCCTCCTCACAATCATCTCATATAAAGGTAGACTCTTCTGAAATCATACATTGATCCGATTGTATCTTCCCCGACATCTCTGAAATACAGCAAACACATGATGGTCAAATATGGCACCTTACTATATATGTATCCGTGACAACGCGTTACACAGCTCTATATGATTGTGTACATACACACGTCACTCACTTATATGTTAGAAGTACAAGTGTACATCAGTATGTAATGTTTCTTTAAATTTGTAGCAGGCATAACTATGTATATGATGTGAACGTTGCCTGTATACTGAAAAATGTGCGCGCACATCTTAGTGTGCGCACGCACTTCACGCTTGGCTGCACTAACTGTTAGCGCATGCGCAAAACAAAGCGTACGTTGTGCGTTCAATACATCTTGAAAATACCATTAAACATAAAATCTTTATTTAAAATACAATGAATACGAAAGTACATTCGTTCTAAATGAGTACATCTGTATTCTTTTTAAACAGACGTGTTTGGACAGAAAGGACGGCCGATAACACAATGCGCAAATGCAATACGTGTGACGTCATGTTAAACCAGCGTGAAACGCACGCTAACACTCCTCCCACTCAATTAACATTCGGCTAACGCCCAGTTGACGCCTACAAACACTGAGCCGCACACATGACACACTGCAGTTACCGTTACTATAACAAAACATGACAGCCAATAGGCTTTGAGGCGCGCACGTCGCTTGGGGGCGGGACTTTCATCCGTAATCCTTTTTAAGGACGCCTTGGGCCATGACAAGGGTCCCACGTCATACGTGGTGGACCCGGTTTTAAATGTTGTAGATGTTGCATGATAACAAAACAGGTATGTGTTAGAGTTAGGGTAAAATGTTGCTAATATGTTTAAAGTGATAGGAAAGTACGTATATTTATTCCGTCAGCAATGTGTACTACTCTTTCAGGTTCTACTATATTGTATTCGGAAACAATTTCTTTGTGATCGCTACATGTTATGCAGTCTGCAATGTTACGCTGTATCCACGCATTGAAAGGGAAAATGGTGGTTACAACAAAAAAAAAACATTTAAACGCAGAGTCAACGCATAACGGTTGTTATATTTACCATTCTTCTAGAATTAACTCTTCGTCTGGCTGCAACTGGTCGCTCCAGAAATGCAAGGCTTTTTCATCCACGCTTGACCCACCCGCTGAATCCAGTATGACACACATCTCCTCCATGAAGCGCTCATAGGAATCGCCACTGCTTTCTTCAAACAATTGGTCGGGAGGTAGGTTCATTTCTTCGGGTACCCATTCCAATGCATTTTCAGCTGAAAGGCTTGGTACAGAATCATAGTAGTTTTGTTGTTGTACAATGTGGGTTTCAGGAATGGAGGGTGCAGATATTGCAGCAGGTATCGATTCACACGGAACAGTAGTAGCGGATCCATTGCTATTGGCATTAGGAATAAATATGCCTTTAACCACAATATATGTGCCCTCTTTCACGGTGAAATGTTTTTCTTTGGCAATCTTCCACAAACCATAGTTGTCTTCTAGCTTATCCTGCACACGTTCAAAAAAGTCATTAGTTGATAAAGTGAATCTTATTGAGGAATTAAAATTGCGCGCATGCCCACGGTCTTGGTAATAAGGATATTTTGCTCGAATCAAATCATAGATTTGGCGTGTGCTCGCTTGGTGTCCGCAAGTTCTCAAAATAGCTTCTGATACCATGTATTTATACCCTAAATTCGGATTCATATTTTTCACTAATTCATCAGCCATTGCAGATTAGCACAAAAGATGTGTGCAGGTATCTGTTCTTTGCTCATCAAAATGAAACTGCTCAATGGCTAACAAATTGCTGTGTTTCCTTTTCAAGGTCAACAAAACTATAAACTGTAACTCCTTATTTCAAACGCCAATTGGATGTGTCGTTTTAATTGCTTGAACATTTGTGGTTTGTGATAGCCGCATGTGGGACAAACATGTATCCTTTTTTTATCTCGTTTCTGAAAACATTCCTACACTTTTAATTCAGTAACATTGAGTTTTCTTGACAAATAACAAAGAGCACTGTGTGAAAATAGTGCTTAGACAGCCATATCATTAAATACACACACCTGCAAAATGAAATGTTTTTTTCCCGCATACATTTCTGTGTGTATTTGAAAGTCTGGTTAACTCCCTGTCTGCATGAGTTTAAATACGTGTGTATCTATATATATATATAAATATATATCTCTCATAAATATATATATATATATATAAAGTGTATATTGTGTGTGTGTGTGTGTGTGTATGTGTATATATATATATATATATATATATATATATATATATATATATATATATATATATATATATATATATATATAATTTTTTTGTATTTTTTTTTTTTATATTGCAGGAGTACACACAACATATTGATGGCAGTAAGTAGGCCTTGTATGAAACCTATTTAAATGGTGATAAACATGAGTGAATTAAGTAATAAACATTTGTTTGCGCCCAATAATGTTAGAGGCTCACACTTAGTATAGTTCTCAAACATTAGGCCTGTATTATTAAAATACTGTGTTTTCACAAGGAAGCATGAAGTGTATGTTTTTTGTAAATACATCTATACCAGTTTAGATAGTACTATATATACACACACACACACACACACACACACACACACACACACACACACACACACACACACACACACACACACACACACACACACACACACACACACAGTGTGTGAGTGTGTGTGTGTGTGTGTGTGTGCATATATCCATACATACTACATATATATTAGTATAAATTCAGAGATGTTCTTGAAACAAGAACACATAAATGATTAAAGGACAACATTACAATGGCCAGCAAAGGTAAGTAATATTTAACACAAAATCCTGCTGTACACGTACAAGAAAGATGTTTGCAGTTAAATAGGTGCTTTTATAATTGCATGTGAATAATATGCACATGCAATGATTACATCAAGTAACACACCCAAATGCAATGTTTTGCTGCAAAGTCAATGGCAGCTTCTCTAAACTTAGCAACTGGCTCCTGGTGGACCATTACTGAACAGACGATTAATACATAAATATTTATAACACTATTCATTAATTACGAGTGTTAACATTTCCAAAACTTCACGTGTACAAGAACGTACTTGAAAGTTTGGAAACAACACAGTCTTCAGCATACATACAATATTAATTAGATAATCTGAAGTCAACAAAACAAGGCCAAAGACATATTTTGTGAATTATAACATTTATTTTTTTTGTTCCTTTTGAGAGCGAGTAACAGGCCTGCTTGTTGTCTCTTGAATTTTCCTTTTTCGTTTGCCACCAACTTTAGCCACAACAGAGCCACTTTGAGTGGCCTCTGGCACTTCACGGGCAGGGCTTGTGGCCAGTGACTCACCTACAGGGCTTTTGGGCAGTGATTCACCTACAGGGCTTTTGGGCAGTGATTCACCTACAGGGCTTTTGGGCAGTGATTCACCTACAGGGCTTTTGGGCAGTGATTCACCTACAGGGCTTTTGGGCAGTGACTCACCTACAGGGCTTTTGGGCAGTGACTCACCTACAGGGCTTTTGGGTAGTGACTGTTCACGGACAGGGCTTGTGGCCAGTGACTCACCGACAGGGCTTGTGCCCACTGACACATGTGAGCAAGTTGGTAGACACTGCACAAGTGATGGTTGGTCTGTTTCATGTGTGTCTTTTGTTGTTTTTGACCAAAAACTGGTCAGTAGTAACTGCTTGTGTTTTGTTTTTGTGGCCTCCTTTGTAGGTGTCAGCTGCTGATTTTGTACCGATGGCAGCGGTAGGATGTCGTCAGGAACCTGCACAGCAATGTCTGCTACTTGACCGGTAACATTTGGACCTGGTGAATGAAGATCAGAAGCATGTGGTGAAAACTGACCAGCATGAACAGATCCTGCCTGTGAGGTGTTCAAGTTGAATTGTGGTACATTAGTCATTCTCAAGTAATTAGCTTGTGTTTGCTGAACAACTAATGCTTCGAATGAGGTGTTGATTTTTTGCAACTGTTTAGACACTTCAATGAAGACTCTGTGGAGATGTGCCAATTGTGAAACTGTTTCTTCCTGCAGTGCAATCATCCTTTCCAGCACTGTCATCAGGTCAGAATGGCGACGATTTTCTGCTTCCACAATTTTTCCCTCAGAAGCTACAATTGCATCGTATGTGGTATTTGCTGGACGATTTGGCGGTAAAACAGTTTCAATTGGAACCTCTTCATGGTCACTTGCTTGTATTTGTGTGTCTATGGCGGCATCATCATCATCATCATAATCCTCATCATCATGTTCTACAAATAAATGTACACATTATTAAATGGCATGTTAATCTCTGCTGTGTTACTATGTAATTCTACTGTGTCATAAGTAACAACTAACATGTTTCCATACGTTTTATAACCTCACATTAAAAACTACCTTGACTTAAGAATAATGTTTGGACTCAGTATGAAATATGAGTGAATGAAAACTTGCTGTAAACTCACAACTCCTACATGATAGTTAACATCACTAACACAATACATGTTGCCTTACACTTCATTTTCACATACACTAAGGAATCCTATTTAAAGAACATGTGCAAAACAAATAATGAACATGACAACATAACATATAGAAGAGCACATATTATATGGCCACCAACTGATACACTCACCTTCTAGGTGTGTTGAGCTGGCTGACCCAGGTGAAGACACTTGTTCCGTCTCAGGTGACACATGTCCTTCAGGGGCTACTATATATAACAATAACATAAGTTTTACATTTACATGTGTAAATATTGAACAAACAGTTATTGTATGTTCTGTATTTATGAGTACCTAACAGCATCATTTCCTTAACCCAAAATGTGTGTGTGAAAGTGAACATAAATAGTTGTAATAACAATGTACATGCCTGTGTACTTAGAACTTTTGAGTTCCCTAACATAAAACATACTATGTTTCTGCAGTAATGCGTGAGGATAAATAGATGAAATTTGAACATAAAAATCATATGTTGTGTAGTGATATCAGTATCATAATGTACATAACTATCATGAGATGACCATTCACAATGGTTATCATGAAGGTGGTCATATTGCAAAAAGTGTTGTTTTTGGTAGAGGATATGTGTGGTACATTAATATAAGATGTGGCACACCTGAATGTGGCTGTGACTCAACAAGACAACACATGCAGTGTGTGATAATGTGTCGTTGATAGTAGTTCAACTATAGATATGAGTGAACTAATGTGTGACGTACGCTTTGATAAGTAATGAGTTGTTGGGGCATTTAGTAGCTAAAGTGAAGCTTTCAAATGAGTGTGATTAACTTCAGTTGTGCTAGTCAGGTTGTAAGAACGGTATTCCCTTCCCCAAAAAGCCTAATCAGCCACACCTTTCAATTACTTGAAACAGGTGAAAATGGTGTGAACTAAGTTGACCCTAAAATGAGCCTGTAATTAGTGTGTGTGCTGAACCCCACCCCCTCTGTTGAAGTGTATGCTGTGATGAGATATTAATTGCAGCTGCTTTAACACAATGGTAGATGAGCTAAATAGTCGTGTGCAGTTTTTAAGTTATGAAAACAATGACATAACATATGATACGTGTGCCTCATTATGCTGTCTGTATATGAGTTAAAGCAAAAATGGACCTTTTCATAAACAACTATAGATGTGTTAGTGCAAGTGATGTTTGTAGGCCGTTGCATGCAATATATTTGATGCATGCTTACAATAGGCAGTAATGTCATGTTTGTCGGAGTAAAATAAATAAAATACACAATAATATTATACATATTTATGTTCTGTACCTGTAGCTAGTAATAATTTCTCATTAGCATGTGTTACACATGTGTACTACCCTGTTGTTCCCCATCTTCGCCCACCATCAATTGCTTCCACTGCAGCAATGCATTTTGGGAATTCACATGTAAATGAGCACGCAATGGCACGTGCTATATTAGTTACTGCTTTTAGTAGGACTACAACATATATGTCTATTTATATATATATATATATATATACAGAATCAGACATATACATATATTGATGCAGGTATGCTTATATTGAGCAGACAGTATAAAAAGCAGTGTAAATATGCAAAATAACTGTAAGCAACGACACGCCTAGTACAGTAATATTTCTCACCTGGTGGAAATTGTGAGGGATAAATTCCAATATCCCGGTCACCAGGTAAGCCTTCCACGACGACGGGAAGTAATTTTGCCCGAAGCAGCTCCTCCAATGGAGTTAATATGAGACGTTGTGGTGTCGGCCCACCTCCAGTGCCAGTAGCATGCACGCGTTGCTGTTGTATTTTCTTTTTCAATTTGGACCTAATATCATCAAATCTCTTGTGACAATTCCGCTTGTCCCTCACATGATTCCCACATGCATTGACACCAATGACTATTGTGTCCCACATTTCTTTTCTGCTTGCTGAACTTGTCCGCCCTTGAAAAACATATAAAATATATGAGGTAAATTAATAATAATAGAAGCACCAGTTTCCTACACTGCTAGCTGTTCCAAGAGATAGCAAACATGCTGTTTTATGTGTAATATGTGAAGCACATGAGCATTCACTACTAAACCTATACATGTAAGCAAGGTTGCATTCATATTGTATGCAGTTATGGCAAATTGACCGCCTGTGTTTAGTTGTCCTTGTAAGGCATGATAAAAAGCTGTGTTTCCAGACTAATTAACATAGAAAGATATTCTGAACCCATATTTGCATATGAACAAAACTCAGATGACCTAGGATCACATGTATTTGAATAATAAATGTAAAGGTACACTTACCTAGTAAATGTCCATATATACTGTCATAGTGCTCCAGAATGCCAGTGACAAGAGCTGTATTTTCCTGGTCATTGAAGCGAGGATTACGTGGCTTCTCCACACGTTTCTTCCAAAAGCTGCCCACCAGCAAGCACGCCACCACCATCCACCCCATCAGCAACTGCGCCACCAGCAGCACTCACAGCACCAGCACTCCCACTCCTAGCACCAGCACTCCCACTCCTAGCACCAGCACTCCCACTCCTAGCACCAGCACTCCCAGCACCAGCACTCCCACTCCTAGCACCAGCACTCCCACTCCCAGCACCAGCACTCCCACTCCCAGCACCAGCACTCCCACTCCCAGCAACAGCACTCCCACTCCCAGCAACAGCACTCCCACTCCCAGCAACAGCACTCACACTCCCAGCAACAGCACTCACACTCCCAGCAACAGCACTCCCACTCCCAGCAACACCACTCGGTGCACCAGCAACATCACTCCCCTGAACAGTACGTTCACTCCGATGCGTACTCGCACGAGTAGCACTCCCACCAGCATCACTCTTCCCACGCTTTGCGGGCATACTTCCAACACTCACAAAAAACAGACAATAAATGTACAGCCAATCACACGAAACACTTCCACATATAAAACAAGACAAAGATGTAAACAAAACAACAATGGACAAAGCTCACCCAATACACAACAAGTCTCTCAGTCAATATGCAAATCTTCAATCAGCCAGCTCTGTGCGTCTCTCTCTCTCTCACTCCCAACAACACAGAGAATGATTAGCAGTACACGTTGCCTTTAAATATGGCACGCTATCCAATACATGCTTGTTTCGCCTGATTCAACAAGATTTGTGATTGGGCAAACTAACAGCACCCCGCCACGCATGCCGATACACCTGTGTGTGATCGGCTAATCATCGTGAGAGTGGGCGGATTTGTTTTCGGGTTGATTTTGAATGTATTCGGCACTTACTGCATACGGAGAGGAAAAATCGCCAATAACATGACTAATCGGTAAGATTGCCGATTTCACATAATCGACGCTTACTGCATGAGGCCCTAAGTGAACAAAATGGAATTGTAATAAGACAGGCAGACAAAGGAGGAGGAATAGTCCTTCAAGATAGAGATATATATGTAGCAGAAGCGAACCGTTTATTGAATGATGGTTTTTCTTATATACAGTATTGCTAGATCATGATCCTATGGATGATTATCAGAAAGATTTAAATATATTCCTTCAAGAGGCACAGCACAAGGAGATCATTACAAAATCAGAATTTGAATTTCTATTTAACTCATAAAATGATTTTTTATTCTCTTTGTTTGTGAGTTCAATTTGAACATTTTTATTGGGAAATTAAATACCTTTTGCACAATAATGCACTAGGATTGGGCGCTTTTTTCTTTCATTACATGTGTGTATATATATGTGTGTAATGAAAGAAAAAAGCGCCCAATCCTAGTGCATTATTGTGCAAAAAGTATTTAATTTCCCAATAAAAATGTTCAAATTGAACTCACAAACAAAGAGAATAAAATATATATATATGTATCAGTACTGTGTTAGCCGAGCTTTAATAATAAAAAATGAATACCCGATACCGTTCTGTGGCTTACTAAATGCTCTTATTTGTGCGAGCTTTTGAAATACACTGATCTCTTCTTCCGGCGATGTTACAATGAATAAAGCAGGCAAAGGGTTTACTCAATAACAGTGCATCTTGGAATGTCACTAGAGCCCATCCCTCCCCCCTGTGTAGTGTACGATTTATGACTTGAGGAGTTAAATAGTCCCTGAATGTGAGGAATGTAACAGTGTGTGTAAGTATGTAAATAAAAAAAAAAAAATATATATATATATATATATATATATATATATAGTGTGTGTGTGTGTGTGTGTGTGTGTGTGTGTGTGTGTGTGTGTGTGTGTGTGTGTGTGTGTGTGTGTGTGTGTGTGTGTGTGTGTGTGTGTGTGTGTGTGTGTGTGTGTGTGTAATTAGTTTTTTTTTTCTTCTGTAAATCCCAAGAATATGATGGTGGATTTATATCTTACTCGAATAGTGAATAATTCCTTTTCTAGAGGCCAATTTTTTAATCATGAAAGACAGCTTGAGTCATTCATTTGCATTCAGAGCTAAGAGCTCGTTCTACTGTCTCCATAGTAACATACTGTAGCAGTCAGCACATTCTGGTCCCCTTTCTTATGTTTTCCTCCTCAGCAGTCTTGTATTAGTGCATTTTTGTTTTAAAGAAAAACCATAGTGTCTGAAACACATGACAGGTGAAAATAATGGATGACAATAATAAAGACTCATGTCAGGTTCTTTGTGGAAATTAATTGAAATAATGTGTGCAGCTTAATTACTTTACGGTTGAGAAACACATGAACGTCTGCCATTACCCACTTTAATTGCAGTGTTAAAAATATTAATGAAACACCTGTCCTCATTTTGTCTAACAGAGTACAGTTATTCTCAAAAACATGGAAATCCATTCTTACCAACATTAAAATATTGCTTTTGATACTGTGCTATTGAATAACTCTGAAAGGGGAGGGTCCCCAACCACCCTCACTTTAATACCCACATAAACATCAAAGAAGTGACGTCTGGAATCAACAAGATCCCATTTTTTGTTCCTTTTTATCATTAAAACCTTTACAAAAAAAGTAATATAAATAATATGGAGGGGTGACTGCCAGTTTGACCAGTAAAAATGTCTAAAGCCCAACCAGCAATGCTGTGGCTCGTGACCTTGACCCCTGCCACAGTTCACTATCTTGCATAGTGGAGTACCTCTGGGAAGAACATTCATTGACAACTTTCACTAATAGGACATATAAGTGGCGAGAAAAAGTTTGTGAACCCTTGAGGATTTTCACATATTTCACGCCTAAAATGTTATTAGATCTTAATCTACTGAAAGTCTTAATGATAGATACATCTATATTTAGCCAATCCACCTGAACCTGCTTATTGAGCAGCTTGTGGGAGGTTAGTCCCTCCTTTTCAAGGTATATAATCTCCCAATAAGGTCCTTGTATATTCACTTTTCACTTTACTTGCATACATGTAAGTATCTTCACTGGTATATACCAGTTTTTAACTGCACTAAGTTACATAAGCTTATGCTTAGTTTATTAACCCCTTCTGTGTATATTTCACAGAACATTTGTGCGCATTTAACATAGGGACCTGCTACTGAGACTTATCTTGACATTGGTTAGCAGGCTTGTCATTATTTGATCAAAGGATGTAATTAAAAGTCTCCTTTTATTGGTATATCATCGATGGCTATATTTAGCTACGTGTCTTTGAGGTCGACAGTTGCTAAAACATCTCCCGGTCTGATGATATCCATTATCGACCTGATGGTTTCCATCTTGAAGTCTGTCTTCTTGATTAGTTTGTTCTTGTCCTTTCGGTCGAGTACTGGACAAAAGCTATTTCTTTCTTCGGTACCAGAAAAAGGGTAGAATAAAAGCCTTGATACTTTTGATCCCCAGGTACCTCTAGGATCACCTGCCACTCCACTAGGTCTCTTAAAAGTCGGTGAAATTGAAAGCAAACTTTAAAATGTTTTAATAAAATGCATTCTACTTCAGAACGTGAAAAAAAAATTAGGCAAACAGAATAAAAATGATGACAAGTGACTCACAAACTCACATGATACTGCTGTATCTACATTTGTAATTGCTCCTTGACTTCCTCAATTACTCAATGATCCATAAGATAATTCGAAGTGATACAGGTAGTCCTCGCCATCCAACGTTTCCCTTTACAACAAATGGCATATCCAACGCTTTACAATGCAACCCTATGGGCCGTTTTTCGACCCCTGAAAGCGTTATCCAACGCTCACCACCACTGATTAACATGGGACTCACTTTACAATGGTTTCACTATCCAACGCTACTTCCAGAACGGATTCCGTTGGATAGCCGAGGACTGCCTGTACACTAAAGCTAAACAAACATATGTTCAAAATGTATATTTGAACGTCAGTTGGAAAATAAAATTTCCTTGATGCTGCTAACAACGGGTTTTCCCCAAAAACTGTGTATAATTAGAAATGTGTGACTGTCTCGCAGTTAGGTTTGTGAATATTTTCACAATTTTCCCAAGATTTTTTGCATACTCACTTGTTTTACAATGATTCTAACCCTTGTGTTTTTCACCATTTCTCTGTGAAAGTTAGCAATTTCTGGAAATGTTATGTAAGTGTGCTCATATATAAGAGCCTTTCCCCATCCATTCCCTTTTTGTTGTCTTGAAGAATCTGGTTTCCTATCTCATGCACTATAACAGATGTTGCTAGGGTACCCTGCCCTAGTGCCCTTGCCCACTTACTGTAGCTAAATTCAGGCAAATTATTCTTCTAACCTTCAGGAATGGGTAAATAGTCTGGGCCCTGTTACCTAGCACACCATCTGCCTACAGAAGAGGTTGAGGCCAGCGGGATCGTCATCCTCACAGTCACTGCTTATAGTCAGACACTCAGTATAATCATCGTTATCAGTCAGACTTATCAGTTGTGCTATGACTACATCACTCACACTACAAATTTTCACCTTAAAAATGCTAATTGTGTACCTCAGGGCATCTGTGCCCTTTTTGAGGTATTTGTAGTAAGCAAAAAGTGCACGTTTCCCACTAAAATGTAAATTGTTTGTGAGTACTAGTGCAAGTCCAATATTTGGAAACGGCCGTTCCTGATACTTTTGAGGTTTTCAAGTTTGACTACCTCTACTAATTCTAGGACAGTCATTTCCCCATTGATGCTTTTGAGGTCATTTTGGTTTCAGTTTAGGGAGGTTGCATTTTTGTAGGTATTCTGTGATTTTTTTTTTTAGGTCAATTTTCCAGTTGGTTGTTTGTCAGGGTTTAAATGATATAGGCCCGGATACACCAAGCAGTAAAAAACTGTAATATTTATCTCATTTACGAAATTATTTTAGTAAATTCGTTCATATCGCGAATGGTATGTAAAGTTAGTTTTCCTAGTTAATTTATGAAATTATCGTGTTGACGTAAAAATGGCGCCAATGTCAGGTAATTCCATGAAAATGGCACAGATTTGTTGAGATTAATTCTGTAAGGGGGTCACCCCCGGTTCCCCTGATCTTCCTTTGCCCCCTGCCTTACCCCTGTGGCAGTGGGGGAAGGGGACGGCGACTTCTCCCGGTGGGCACCGCCATCTTGGTTGCGGCGCGAGGTTCGCGCAATGCGCAGAGGTTGGCCAGGGTAGCGGTGGCCATTGCCAGTGTGCCGGAGCTCTGGGAGGTTACGCAGGCGCAGTTAAGCATTGCGGCGGCCATTACAGTGTCGCACATGCGCAGTAAAGATCGCGCATGCGGTCCCCATAGGAAAGTGCTGTGCCAAGGACTACAATTCCCAGCAGCCTCTGGGGACAGCACTTTCACCCTGGTCACAGGCAGCATTGAAGCCAATAGAGCTGGCAGATTCTCATGCTGCAGAGTTGCAACAATGTTGTGTGCAGACAGGGTTTTTGTCAGTTGGATCCAGGAAGAGATTGGGGAAGGTAAGTAGTGTACACAGAGCAGGGCTCTGCTGTACTAGGCCAGAGAAACCCCAGGCCCCAGGTAGGCCCCACTCCCCACTAGGTTAGTGGGTAAGTTCATAGGGAAGGCCCCTAGGTTAGGGACCCTGTCCTTAGGTGCGTGTGAGGTGCAGCCTTGTCAGTGTCACGGCTGTCAGTGCTGTGAGTGCTGACAAGAAGGCATAGTGTGTGTGCAGCCGTTTGCAGCAGGTACCAAGCAGGTTGCAGTGCGTTGGTTGCAGTGTGTTGCTGCAGGTACAGTTAGTGCAGTGGGTTGCTGCAGGTGCTGGGAGTATTAGTTAGCAGTCAGAACCGGGAATAGCTCGGGGAACGGATTAGGCCAGTAAACCCCTAGGTCCCAGATAGGTCTTCACTTCCCAGCTTGGGGTGCTACAGGGACAGGCCCTAGGTTAGGGACCCTGTCACAGTAGTACTAGTGCTAGATAGGGACACAGCGGACGCTGCGCTCCCTGTGAAGAGATTTGGGCTCAAGTCTGTAGCTCCAGAGAAAGAGACAGAGACTATCTCCAGGGTGGGATCGCCCCTGGCGGGTCCCGTGCGAGGCAACATCAGATCAGACGGGATCACCAAGCGGCAGATCCTTTTCGAAGTTGCTTGCAGGCCCGAGTGCAGGAGCGCTCGGCAGGTATCTTCCTATGTGCACCAACGTATCCTAACATATCACAACTACACATAATGGCAGCGCTGACCACGGGACAAAGGGGTTCGGCTGTGGACACAGTGTGGGGATACACGGTGACTGTGGAGTTACTCCCTATGGGGAATGTTATAAGTGTGTGTTATTGCCTGCATATATATAAAGTGGTTATATACATTCCTGTGTATGTGGTTATTGTATATGCGGGTCCTGTGTAGGCAACCTTCTATATCCCTAGAACCCTACACAGGTGGAGGCGCTGAAACCGAGAACGTTCCAGAGGATTCACCCCAGGATCTCACTAGCGGAGGCTCAGACCTCCTGTGAGCCTGACAGGTATACTGCACCACACCTGGTAACACATAGGTTTCCACCCACACACATTGGTGATTGGGATAGAGGGAATACCCGTTACACTTCCTATTCAGCACACTATATAAAGCCATGTTCATGATCTGAGAACTAGAAAAAACATTATTTATATTGATGTGGGGTTATATGATAATATGTAGCACCATCACACGTACCACTCACATTGTTACCTGTCTTTAATGAAATGTCAATCCCCTTCTTTTAGGTCCAGCCTATTCCAACCCATTGCAGTGTAGTTGCCCGTATAGAAGGTCAACAACAGGTAATCAACTAATATGCAATCTACAAATATAGTACACATACTATTGTTAAATGCTCACATACTGTAACCATTGTAAACATGTAAAATAGCGCAAGTTATAACAATTACATGTGAGTACAATAGAAAACAAACATTGAATAACTGAAGATTTATTTAACAATGTTAACTATAAAATATAGTACTGTTCTTCACGTGTTATCTAACGTTCATGTCACTGTTACTAACATGCATAACACTTAGCAATACATAATGTCAAAATGTTGATACTTCACAAGTCGAGGACATTACTTACAAGTACACATCACTAATATATAAAAACGTGAAAATGATTAGATGAAAATTTAGTTGAATATAACGTGCATGAAAAATAAGTTACTGTAGTACAAACAAGTTGATACTGTTAGTAGTTCTTAGAGTTGACTCAATATCTTCTTCTGGATGTCCTCTTGGTTTCATTATGTAAAATAATTGTGTGATTAGCCCCCCTAGCATACTTGAATCAGCCCCCCTAGAATACTTGCCGTTCTTCATTTTTTGTGTATTTTCCTTGTGTTTCATGTTTTTTTCCCCTTTTCCTTTCCCCCCTCCCCCCACCCCTCACTTTGTGACATGCCCATTTGTGATACTGGTTTCTGCAAACACATTTGATTTATTTCTGGTTTGTTTTATTATTAAATGTTTATTCTGCATTACAACTGTTTTCATCATTTAGCCATTAGACAGTGAGTGCTGGTACTTACGGAGATTTGATAACTTAGTTACTGTACTAAATAATAACCAAGGAAGAATAAATCCTTAAAGGAGCAATTGTTAATTGTTAAACAAATTATAATTTTTTTTTAATTACATTTATTTTTATACAGATTGGAAGCAGGGGGTCTTCGGAACGGAAATCAACGTGGTTCAGCTCCAGAGACCCCCTGCTTCAATCCTGTTTATAAAAAAAATGTCAAATCTTGTATCGTCTCTTTAAAGTACAGTGCACCATGTATAATCATGCGGGTCTTTAAATGTACACGAATGCACACTCTATGGAATGCAAATACAATGTACACGCATGCGCACTATGGAGTGCAATTATTTTGCTTATTCCCATTCTGAAAACTGGGTGGCAGCATCCCATTGAACCCATAGAAGAAGCTGCCAATCATTCGGTGCTCCTTTTATCAAACTGTAGAAGTCCTGATTGTGTGACTAGCAATGGCTGCTTCAGTCAGTGTAACTCAGCAGCTACTGTATGTAGCTTAAAGCACTAAAGTAACATTATCTATTGTTACAGTTTACTTTATGTCTTATTTATATTATTTGTTATGTATATGATTGTCATGTGTATTACTGCTGTGAAGCGCTATGTACATTAATGGCGCTATATAAATAAAGACATACATATATGTTTAAAAAAAAACATACACTGTTACATCTTTTCAGGTTCAAACATTTCCATTTCATCACCTATTCCATCAAGGTTTACCTGACTGTGTATATCATTTCCTATTCATTTGGCAGTACATACAGAGGAAATATAGGGCTAACGATAGCTTGAACTAGGAGATAAATAATTCTGGCTTCTGTTGTTCTTGGCTAGTAGTGGCTAGTTCTTGTTTAATCTCTGTTTCTCCTTTTTCTAGTTTAGACTGAAATGTGTTCGTCATGGTTCTGAGAAGATCTTCTAGATCCTTTTTAGTGGCCCATGGTTCAATATTGCTATCGTTGCTTGCAAACTCACAAACACAGGTCTTAGATAATGAGAAGTTTATTGCATAGTACAGCACCGAGTATGATCATAAACATTCAAAAGTCAATGAGACTCTCTGCTAGGGGAGGGCCTAAGCAGACTTTATATACACTTTAGATTCCTTTGTTTAAAATAGGTTACTAGGCAGATTATAATAACCACTCCTTAATTCTTAAACCAATCATTTTACAGATCATTAAAATCTGGTTAACATTAGATTAAAACAGCTCTATAGGAATCAGGTACTTCTTGATTAAATGAATGTGGGCGTTACTTCAGGCATAGTCGTAAATCTACTGTGAGCGTATATCTCTCACACCACAAACACACACATTCTTACACATAAAATGACACCAACAGAACATAACAGAACAGACAAATAGAAACAGAACATCACCTTCAATCCTTCTCCAGAGACCCCCCACCCCCAGTCCATTTCAGTAATATCAAAAGTATATTAATTTCAGCAATATTACTTCATCATTGCTTTCTTGGCCTGAACCTGATGACATGGGGGAGGAAGCACACACATACACACATACACTCACACATACGTACGCATACATACACATGACCACACGTACAGACATATACACATACATATTCACACATGTACACACACACACATACACAAATACGTACACACACGTACACACACTCACATACATTATACACATATACACAGACACACACTCGTACACACACTTGTACGCACACTCGTACGCACACTCGTACACACACACATGCATGAAGAATGTGATATCATATAAAGTAAAGCAAATACAGTGTAAGACATTTGTATAAAGTGTTAGTAATATACATGTGATAATTGGCCATTGTAGAATAATGCAACATATTTATATGTATGCCATGCTGTGACGGTGCTTGTCTCCGATCAGGAAGCAGACACGCAGGGCTGAAGTAGGGATGCAAATGAACCGATCAGAGCCCAGGGACAGAGTCCTGTTAGAGTATCTGTAGACGGTAAGAAGGCAAAGGGCCAGGGCAGGCGGCCGTGGTGCAGAGCCAGCCGACCGGCAAAAGGTCAGGGCAGGCGGAAGTCAGCGAGGTCGAGGTCAGCATCAGGAATTCCAAATAGGCGAACGGGTAATGCGTGACGCCGAAGGCCAACCAGAGCTGCAGCAAAAGAACTTTGCTCTGTGACTCCCACTGGGAGCTGCAGCCTTAAGTAGTAAGCTGCCAGTAACAAAAATGGCCAAACTGAGGAGAAAGGGCAGGCAAACTGGAACACCGAAAACGAAACCGGGCAGAATCCTTACAGTACCCTTCCCCTCAGGAGCAACCCGGCAAAACTCAGCGATTTAAGCTGTCTTAGCCGGAAATTTGTGATGAAATGCCCAGTCTAGTTTGGGGGCATGGACCTCCCTGGACTTAATCCATGAGTTCTCTTCAGGGCCATATCCCTTCCACTGGACCAAGTGCTGTAGTCCACCACGGGATCTTCAGGAATCCAGTATCTGGTGCACCTCAAACTCCTCCTGGCCATCAACCAAGATTGGTATAGTAGGAGGGTGACTAGGAGAAGAGAAAGTGTTATAGACGAATGGTTTGAGGCGGGAGACATGGAACACCGGAGGGAATTCCAATTTAAATGCTACTGGGTTGTCCTGTTTCAGGATCTTTTAAGGTTCAATGAACTTGGGGCCGTGTTTGGAGGAGGGCAGTTTCAGCCGGATATTCCTTATAGCCAACCAAACCTGATCCCCTACTTGAAACGGGGCAGGTGGTCATCGGTGTTTAGCCGTCTGGATCATTTGCTGGTGGGCAGCTTTGACCAGACTGGATCCTCTTCCAGAGTAATTGACGTTCTTGGATTTTGTCGTCCACTGTAGGAACTCCAGAGAGAGGACTGGAAGGTGGAAAGGCAGCAGGATAGTACCCATAGGCACAGAAGAACCGTGATTCCAGTGTTGAATCATGCTTCATGATATTGCGGGAAAACTTGGCCCACAGGAGCAGGTCAACCCAATCATCCTGTAGCTCAGAAATAAAACAACGTTCTAAGGACTGGTTGTCCCTTTCGTGAGTCCATTGGACTGGGGATGATATTAGGAAGAGAAATGCAGGGAGATACACATTCTTTGGCAGAAGGCCTTCCAAAATTTGGAGATGAATTGGAATCCACGGTCCGAGACTATATCCGTCGGGACTCCATGGAGCCGGAATATCTCCTTAATAAAGATCTCTGATATTTCAGAGGCTGTGGGTAGCTTCCTGAGAGGAAAAGAATGGGCTTGTCGTGTAAATCGATCAACCAGTATGGTAGTCATACCCCTGGAGGGAGGCAGCTCTACAATAAAATCCATGGATAGGTGGGTCCACGGGAAGATGTTTAAAATACTTATATTATATTATCATCATACTGATCGCTACAGCAAAGTGTGGATACTATTGTGAGTGATGATACTGCTGATCAACATGCATTCCCGAAATTTTTCTTAAACAGTCTTACTCCAACCGGAATGCCTCTTCATGAACTGAAACTTAAAGTTGGAGCCATTATCATGCTCCTTAAAAATCTAATGCCACTGAGAGGACTATGTTAGGGAGAAGGAGTCTCAGTTTCAAAAACGATTTCCCAAACAATTGGCCTTTTCAATGACAATCAATGTCACAAGGTCAAACGTTTGATAAAATATGCTTTTACCTACCTAAGCCTGTTTTTAGTCATGAACAATTAAATCATTTGATTCACTTAGTGTAGTGTCGGACAAGAACCCAGACATTGACAATTGTGTCTTTAGAGAAATCTTTAATTAAAAAAATGCATAAATGTTTTATTAATAACCTTTAAGATCTGCGAGATCGGCATATGTTACGTCGAGTACAGCTAGTATTAAAATAAATTACTTACTCCCCTTCATTACTTTAGTTACTAACTACTTAGGTAATGAAGGGGTTATCCCCTCCTGCTACCGAGCTGATATCATTGGGAGTTCAATAGGAGTTTTGGTATAATAGTTTCCCGATCTGTTCTCCCGCAGTTTAATAAATAAAGCCCTTCACCTCTAACTTCATAATTGTATGTTACAATTACAAGTGAGACACCTTACTTAACCCTATAACAAGTGATAATAATTGGTATTCTCAGTACCAAACTCCCGATGTGCATGAAAAGTGATTAATCCTCTTATCTCAGGAAATAGTGCAGTGATGGTTTAGTAAGCAATGTTAAATGCTTTTACTAAAATCAGACACCCACACCTATTTTCTCAGGTTTGAGTTGTCTGGTGTTTTCTTTGTAAACTTCATATGAAAATCAATAGTACAACAGTTTTTAAATTGTAAAAACAGCATACATTCTTATACATTGAGTATTCTATTTCAAAATGGCAGTTAGAGTTTTTTTGTACGTTCTATAATAAAATTATAAAACCAGAAGTGGTTGTGTCAATCAGCTGTCTAACAGAAAATGCATTTAACTGATATACAGTACCATTTAATTCTGCAAACAAATTCACCTGTGCAAATACATATAATCTGTGTAACATAACCAGCAGCCACCTGGCATATATTCACATCTTTGACTCTACTTCAAAACATTTGCATTGTCGGGTGGAGTTATATTTAATTAAAGGCATTTAAAGGCATAAACTTCCAGGCTGTTATGCTTTAGGCTAAGCAAAGTCTAGACCTAAATTACATACTTCTAGATCAATGAGTATTATATAAGCTCTAGTTCTGATTTCTACATTTTGTAACTTCAATAAAATAGAGGTGCAAAAATGGTTTCCAATGTTAATGTGCATCAGCATCTCCAGCAAGAAAGTTGCTAATCAAATTTCTTTGGTCACTGCTCTATTAGACTCAGAGTAAACACAAAGAACCTGCACCTGTACAGTATATCCCACATCTGCATCTGTATACTTATGGCCCCGCATCTGCGGGAAATTCTAGAGCACATCAAGGACACTCCGCAGGACAGTTCATAGCAGGCTGTAATGGCCCATCGGATTAACACAGCGGGGTCCCTGCATTTGAATGGGACGCGCTTGGTGAATCCTACCAGGCGGAACCTGTCTGTAAGAGACATGCACTAAGAGTGAGACTGAATCAGTCACACTCCCTGCGCGCCTCTATCATGCGATCGCAGGGCTTTTGTTTATTTTGATAACACAGTATTGTAGCAGGGGGTCTCCAGAGCAGAACAGCATTCATTTCAGCCGCGGGGACCCCCTACTTGCTGAGTTACAGGACACGGTATGGGGTGTTGATATCTCAGCCATGTTTAAATTCTCCCGTGGCACGGCCCATGTGATGGGGAGAGTTAAACAAAGCAGGGGGATACAGGCACGCCATACCGGGGCCTGTAACTCAGGAAGCAGGGGGTCCCCAGATGTGAAATTAATCCTGTTCTGCTCCAGAGACCCTCCGCTACAATACTGTGGTATCAAAATAAAATAAAAGCAGCTTCATTATCTTAGTGGCTAGCCACTAAGACAATGAAGGGGTTAAGCCAAAGTACCTAGTTTATTGGTGGGTGAAGGGGATAGTTGCCCCAGGGTGGGTAGTTAGGCCTACTGGGAAGGTTGCGGGAAGGGTTAACCCCTTCATTAATTTAGCAGTAGTAACTATGGTAATTAAAGGTTTAACGCTCCTGCTACCCACCTGAGAGGCCTAACCACCCACCCTACGGCAACTACCGCCTTCACCCACCCCCTCTACCCCCAATAAACATTACAATACAAACACCAATACAATACACTGAATAACCCCCCCTTCCCCCTCCCCACCCTCTAACACATACAGTACAGTAATGGCCAATATCCCTATTATCCATATCCATATGGATAATAACACATTTGCCCATTATAAAATAAAACATAACCAAAACATTACCCAGCCAGCAAATAGTAAATTAAAGTTGGACTTAGCCCTGCCAGCATAAAGGCCTTTTTCATCCCCCTCGTCTTCCTCTTCTTCAGTGGAAACCAACAGTAAAATAAATAAAACTAACTACTGGCCACAAACCCCTTAATCACTTTTGTGGTAATGAACCACAATGGTAATTAAGTGGTTAACCTCTCCCGCAACCCACATGGGGGCCTAACCACCCTCCATGGAGCAACTACCCCCCTCTCTGGCCATTGATTATCATATGGGCATGGTTTGCCACAATGGCAATGGATAGGCAAGCTACAAATAAAAAACAAGTACCAAATAAAATACATTACATTTCAATACAAAAAAAATGCAGATAAACCAATTGATTGGCACAGTGGTACTGTACAACATGCCCATAATATGGGCAAGGTTTGCTATGGCTATCAATGGGCAACCTAAAAAAACAAGCACCAAATAAAATACATTACATTTAAAAAAAAAAAGAAGCCAATAAACCACATTGATTGGCACAGTGGTACACCATGTCCATAATATGGCAGTCAATGGAGAACCTAAAAAAAAATGCACAATAAAAAATAAAATACAATCAATGTGTTTCTTACCTTTGCTGTCTTCACACTCTGAATCCTACTCCATCACCATCTCTTGACCAACGACGCAATGCTCCTCAATAGCTGGTAAGTTATTTTCTTCTTTCTTTTCTCCTGTCTTCTCTGCTGTATACTGTAATCCAATGGGGGCTGATGTTGTCCCGTCTTCTTCGGGTCAAATGAGATGGGGCAGGCCTTATATAAGGCCTATGACGTCACATTTGAGTGTCAATTGGTACACCCCCAATCCAATTGGTTGGTGTGTCATGTGACTGGTGTACAATGTGACTCATTTAACCCCAAGAAGCTGACGGACAGCATCTTACAGACAGGTAAAGCAAGGGACAACATCTTACAGACAGGTAAAGCAAGGGACAGCATCTTACAGACAGGTAAAGCAAGGGACAACATCTTACAGACAGGTAAAGCAAGGGACAACATCTTACAGACAGGTAAAGTAAGTGACAACATCTTACAGACAGGTAAAGCACGATAGGATTCACACAGAGTCTCATTCAAAAGCAGGGATCTCGCTGTGTTAATCCGATGGGCTATTAAGTCTGGTTGCTGGGACTCTGCAGCGCGGGGGAGGATGCCATATAGGACCTGCAAAGAGAGAGGCCCAAACCAAAAGTTACAGCTGTATCTTCGATAGGTCTCCAAAATCTGTTATACTCACAATTTCAGTGATACAGTGGTAAAACTGCAGACAAGGATTCTGGGTAATGACATGCAAATAAACTTACTGGATTTACAGCTAACTCAGTCCTGGCAAAGAAAGAAATAAACATGAGAATTAAATACGCAAACATTGATCCCATAATATTATTTAGGGGTTATGAATCAAAGTCTTCTTGCTGCAAAACACATTAATTAAGGAAACATATTCCCATTTAAAGCAATCAGATTTTCATGATTCATAAATCTGGAGCTGTTTTTTTGCACCCTTTTTGCAAGCAGGAGACTTTAATAAATGGCCGCCTGCTGTAAGTCCTCTGCAAGCCACTTCCTTAGTCAGTCCTCAAGTCACACACACATGATCCAAAGTGCCATTAGACATTGCCACTAAGAGATACAACATAGCAATCATAAAAACAGATGGTGAAAAAAACAATACCGATGTGGCCAGACTTACTGTTTTCAATGCTGCGATTTCTTGCGGCCGCCGGACCGCACTGCAGCCATGCATGATCTCGGCCCCTAAAAACAGTAAGCGGCCCCGGATGTATAACTCTGCAGGGTCCATGCTTCTGAATGGGACACCGCAGCGTTAATTCTTATGGGCAATGTGCATTTAAATGATTTAAATGGCCTGTCCAGCCCGCTTAATGATGTAGTTGACCGAATATTGTCATATAGCCTCCCCCTCATTATGTAGAGGCCCGTATTCGGACATCTACATCATCCAGGGGATTAGCAAGGAAATATAGCCCTGCATCTTACCTTGAGCGCTGTGGGGAGACACTGCAGATGGAAAGACCTCTGCAGACAGGGAGACAGATGCGCAGCTCATCTAAACATTTATTGATAGTTTTCTCTCTCAGCAGATGGCCCATAAACGCTGCAGGATCCCATTCAGAGGCATGAACCCCAGCAGCGTTAATCCTCCCGACTGCAAGACTTACTGTTTTGGGGGCTGCAGATTTCAGCATGTTGGTCAGCAGCCCAAAAACCAGTAAGTCTGGACACATCTGCAACTGTATAAGATAAATTCATCGTCAAAATAATGACTGTTATTTTTATGTTGAGGTGTCTCACCATTAAGTTACATAATAATAAAATAGACAATACGTTACATAACAATCAAAAATACATAAAAATAAAGTGTATACCCAAATAAGATTTAAATTACGTATACAACAATATTTTGAAGTGATGAAAAGTTCAGTCCGCGCTCTTTGCTAATATTTTGAAGTGGTTATAAAATCTTTAGTAGTTAAAATATCAGATCGTTTTTTTTTTGTAGAATCCAGTGTTCTGGGTCAATAGCACATTATCGAATCGGACAACAAAAAGGTCGTTAGATCATAAAAGCCTTATGACTAAAAGGGGGTTTCCTCTGAGCCTGAGGCTGACATTTCTGAACACATGCCACTTGTATCTTTAGAATTTTGAAGCATCTGAGGTCATTATGCTTCACATAATTGTTCGTTGTGAGACTACGTGAAGGAGATCACATTGGTGGGAGGGGGAGCCCATGGAGTTCCTGCAGCTAGTATTTCTCAGTATTGAAGTGCACTGTTTTTAAAGAACAATAACAAATGAAGAATAGCAGCAGCAACATAAAGAATTGTTTTGCGACTGTGGTTTATATATATACACACACTGCATTGTGAGCAGCTACTTCACTCAAAACTGTTTTAGTGTCTTATTTATAGTCTATTTCCACAAGGTGAATTTTCATAGCACTTGCTAAATTATTTTGATTAACTTTACAAAAATACTGTATGGTTTCTGCTGCTGTTCAATAAAATAACAGGTTTTGTTTCATGACGGGTAATTTAATGTAACTAGCTGCAGAACCTAAAGCCTAAACCTAAACATTATTGAAGAAGAAAACAAATCATGTAGAGTAGCCAGCACATGTTATTTTGCACGGCAAGCTGCTTAATGTCTGGTTGTTAATGTTTCAGCTACAACTTTTATTCAATAATTAAAGTATATTTTTTAAACCGAGTTTTTTTATTGCTGTAACAGTTACGGTAGCGCCCAACCGCCAAATCAAGTAATAGAGAATGATAGAAACTCAATGGGGCCCAATTTATCCCTGGTATTAGCAAATAATTGACAGTAGGAAACGTTCTTGAAGATTAATAATTATTCTTGTGATTATTTCAGAGTAATATCAATAACTGTCTGCTTCTAGATACAAGTTACTATACTACAAACAGAAACATGTCCCGTACCAGGACTGGGCCAGAGCACACACACCACACAGACCAAGGATCTGTCACTATAGTAATACTACTTATATTATTAAATCCAGTCAGTCATAGGTTAATGACTGGTTATTAGTGGTTCAGCTACAACCACCACTGTGACCGCACCCACCGCCAATACTAGAAGCAGAGAGAGAATAATAGAAACTCAATGTGGACAACTTTATCCCTGTCCTTTCAAAAAATTGACAGTATGAAACGTAATCTTAATAATTATTCTTGAGAGTAATATCAATAAGCTGCTATATACAAGTTAATATACTACAAACAGAAACATGTCCAGGAGGCAGGGCCGGTTGGGACTTTTGCCCGGCTTGGTGTAGGGGCTTTTGTGTGGCCTCTTACTTTGTATCTTCTCATCAGATGACACAGCATCATGACGTTGCGGCATCACTTAAAGTTTCAGCGCCATACATCGTTATGTTGTCATGGCAACATGATGCCATGTCATGCCATGGTGCCATGCGTCTTCACATTGTTAATGCAACGTTACACTATGTGACGTCGCAGCACTATGACAACGACACACTGCAGGAGGAGATGCCGCCAGACAAGGTAAGGCCACGCCTATAGTGCTGTCGATGGCGACGGCGACACGACGGCTGACGTCACCCGTTGCCGTCGCCACCGACAAAAGTTATATTTCACCAGACAGCGGCGTCACGGGTTTCCGGCCATTTGATTGGTTCAAGGGCCGTCACGTGAGGCGACAGCCCTTGAAAAATCAAAATTTGCCGGCTACCAGTTTTCGCGACGTCGCTGTTGTGCTTACTATAAGCACACGTGGCGGCGGCAGCAATGCATTGGTTTTCGGGCGATGTCGCGTCTCCGGCACTATAAGCACGGCCTTAGAGACAGTTACAGAGGACCCGCACGCTTCCCCCGGCAATCAGTTTCATTGTTGTGGGGAAGTGCGCGGGGCTTCTGTAACTGTGTGGCTCAGATCAGAGGCACCGATAACACTGTCATCAAGCCGGCCCTACCAGGAGAACTGGGCCAGAGTTTCAGGGCTTAACTTTAACTGCAGTCAATCACAGGTTAATGGTTCAGAAGCAAAAGGTAATTAAGCTATTTTTATTTATATTTCAATAACAGTGTAATGTAGCACGGGGTCTCTGGAGCTGAACCGCATTAATTTCAGCCCTGGGGACCCCCTGCTTCCTGAGTTACAGGCCGCGGTATGGAGTGAACAATATACTGTGCGCAACTACTCAACCTCTAAACTTATTAGTGATAAGGTGTAATACACAAAACCCTTCTACTTGGTAACCCGACTGGTGAAACCACAAAAACCAGTGTGAGGAAAAATACATTTTTACATAACCGTGCAATGGGTATAAATGGCGTCTGCTGCTATAATGCGGGTGGTGGCTCAACACCCCCCAACAACTACAGAAAAGGTCGACAAAAAAACAGCGCACAACGCAAATAGTGAAGTATGCAAGTGACAAACATATATTAAAATAGGGATAAATATTCTGCATACATCAAGGTTGTGGGTTACAAGCATTGAGTGTAAAATACACAAGTTACCACTCGGCGACTGCTGGTACAGGAGTCAGATGTTGATTTCTCTCAGCGGGCGTTTGAAACAGCAGCTGTGATGCAAGCCTTTCTCAGAAGTGACCCTTCAAACAATCGCAGTCTCTACAAGGGACTCTTCTACATCCAGCTGCATCTGTCCAGGCCTGATGAACTGCAGCTCACAAATGCACCCGATGACTTCACCCAGAGAGTCCCCGGGTCAGTCGGCAAGGACCGGAATAGCTCGCAAAGCCCCTCGGTGAACTCGATCACACACGGAGGTAGGTCAGCTGACTGTGTGTAAACCTCCCGCATGCCACGTTGCCGCTCCGTAGCGGGACGCTGCGTGATGACGTCACCGTGTCAGTAACACGGAATAGGGCCGCAAATGTGTCCAACAGTCCCTGAAGTGCCCGAAACCGCACTCACATAAATAAATAATAGCAATGGAATAAATCAATAGCAGTGCCGGTGAATATAGCAATAGGCACATAAACCAATAACATCCTACGCGTTTCGTAGTGATAACTACTTCTTCAGGTAACTTGAAGAAGTTGTTATCACTACGAAACGCGTAGGATGTTATTGGTTTATGTGCCTATTGCTATATTCACCGGCACTGCTATTGATTTATTCCATTGCTATTATTTATTTATGTGAGTGCGGTTTCGGGCACTTCAGGGACTGTTGGACACATTTGCGGCCCTATTCCGTGTTACTGACACGGTGACGTCATCACGCAGCGTCCCGCTACGGAGCGGCAACGTGGCATGCGGGAGGTTTACACACAGTCAGCTGACCTACCTCCGTGTGTGATCGATTTCACCGAGGGGCTTTGCGAGCTATTCCGGTCCTTGCTGACTGACCCGGGGACTCTCTGGGTGAAGTCATCGGGTGCATTTGTGAGCTGCAGTTCATCAGGCCTGGACAGATGCAGCTGGACGTAGAAGAGTCCCTTATAGAGACTGCGATTGCTTGAAGGGTCACTTCTGAGAAAGGCTTGCATCACAGCTGCTGTTTCAAATGCCCGCTGAGAGAAATCAACATCTGACTCCTGTACCAGCAGTCGCCGAGTGGTAACTTGTGTATTTTACACTCAATGCTTGTAACCCACAACCTTGATGTACACAGAATATTTATCCCTATTTTAATATATATTTGTCACTTGCATACTTCACTATTTGCGCTGTGCGCTGTTTTTTTGTCTCCTTCGCGGTATGGAGTGTCGATATTCCAGCAGCCATGTTTAAATCTTCCACGTCACGTGACCGCGGCATTTAAATGCACAGGAGATACCGGCACCCAATACTGGGGCCTGTAACTCGGGAAGCAGGCGGTCCCTGGATCTGAAATTAATGCGGTTCAGCTCCAGAAACCCCCTGCTACAGTACACTGTTATTAAAATGTAAATAAAAACACTGCGATCGCCTGTGAGAGCTGTGCAGGGATATACAGCTCTCTCTGTGCAGATCTCTATGCAGCTCTTACAGACTGCGGCCAGATCACACGGGGGAGAACTTAGAGAGAGGCTGAGATATCATCACTGCTGTCCCTAACAGTATCGGCCTTTTCCAAACTCACAGTTTGTGACTTGTGGAAATGCTTTCTGATTAGTTCTGAATACGGTGATAACACAAATGACAAACCATTCGGTGGGAACATGCCACATCGTTCGAAATGGCAGCAATGTTATTGAAGCTGCTAGAATATGGCCCATAGACCCCAAAGTGTGCTATGGCTTAGGGCACTTTTAAAACTTGTGGCCTATCAATGATCAATAATGTCTGTTTTGTTTTATATTAAAGCCCACATAAAACTCGGTAAAGTTAAAGTTCCTTCAATTATTTTCTACTCCAATTGTATTTACAATGTAGCAGCAATATCATAAGTTTGATTTACGTTTAATTTACATTATTCTTACATTCAGCTCAACTTCAGAACTAATCTCTGCAGCCCAACTGGCATACGCAAACTTTAACAGAAAAATGTATCTGCTTAATTGAAAACAACACTTTCAAAACAACTTGGAGTTAAGCCCTGCTAAAACACACTTGGCAAAAGCATTAAAAGAACTTCCCTGTTGTTATATTTCAGATAGACCGCATTTGCTTTAAGCACACATGACATTTAAAAATAAATATTGTGACTTCTTTGATGTTTTAAAGTTGTTGTGATGGTAGTTCTTCCTGTTGAGAGTTAGGGAAGTTACACACCTAGGTTCCATTGCAATGTGCTGCAAAACCATGCTCCCAGTGCTGTGTATGTGTAGATTATCTTCCCTTACTTATTACTTCTCTTTCTTTCCCTATCTCTATCTCTCCATCTCCGAATGAGCGCATTTGGCACTTATATTGACGTGGCCAAATTTTTACGCAATCTTTCATTAAAAAAATATTTTATCAAACAAAAAGTACATACTCCAGCTGGCAAAGATATGACTCCCCCTACGGTGACTAGCCATATATACCATACTCTGTCCAAAAACAAATCACAGGTCTACCTTAGCTACACTGGCGACACACTTTATTCGAGCTCGGCTAGTCCCACGAATTCGGGTATACCCGGGTGTATTGAGGTTTGTGACTGTTTTCTGCCCGAGTGCATTGAGGTATTTTCCAGGCAGGGATTGAAGCATTTTATTCCCGCTGGCTGCAATACTGCACAGTATATATATATATATATATACTGCATTACAATTCATGAATTTATGCCATCTGGTAGACACGCGAAGCATTGCAGCCTATTAAATCCTAATCATTATCATTTAACAGATCAGCCGCCCGTCAGCCAGGCATGAACCCAGGCTGGGAAGGCAAACGCAACGGGGCTTGTCAGAGGTGAGGAGCGGCGCATTCCAGGTATCTGCCAGGTACATACTGGGTATTTGCTCGAATAAAGTGTGTCGGTGCAGTAACTCAAGGGTGACTGTTTAGACCTGTTTGAAAAATTAATACAGGTTGACTTGGACAAATTGGTTAAACAAAAATATATATTATTATTATATTAAGCAAAATCTTAATAAAAGACTGTAAGATGCAATTAAAGAATTGAGGAAAGATAGTTCTATCATTATCAAATCAGCAGATAAGGGTGGAGGGGGTAGTTATTCTGGATAAGGAGAGCTACATTACCGAATCCCTTAGACTGCTGAATGATACAACAATTTATTTGAGACTATCAAAAAATGCTACAGAAAATTTCCTGTGTGAGTTAGAGAATCTTTTGACACTGGGTTTAAAAAAGCTATTAATTTGTAAGGAAGAATTCAAATACATACTAATTAGGAAACCTACAAAATGCAAAATGCTTAAAGAACTAGATTGGTCATCACTTGAGTCTAGGCGCAAAGTTCACCTTTCCTGTCTTGTCTTAAAATACTTTCTGGGCAAGCTACCCATCTATCTGAACAAGCTCCTCACCCCTACCACATGCAGCACTTATCATCTGAGATCTGACTCCAAAAGACTGTTCATGGTCCCAAGGCTCAACAAAGTGTACGGCCGTTCCTCCTTCTCTTACCGTGCACCCCAAAACTGGAACAACCTACCGGAGACTCTCACATCCAACACCAGTTTAAGTTCTTTCAAAACTAAAGCTGTCTCACATTTTAACCTAGTCTGTAACTGCTACATACGTCTATAATATATATTATCTCTAACTGTGCATGCAATGTCTTGTATTTAATGTATACCCTGTTCACTTACGTAACTGTATTTGTAACCATGTATTATCTGTCAACTCTATTCCCAGGACATACTAGAAAACGAGAGGTAACTCTCAATGTATTACTTCCTGGTAAAACATTTTATAAATAAATAAATACATTACCCATTTTTATTATTTACCCAAATTACATAAAGATCCCCTATATCCTCAAGGCAAACCTATTATTTCAGGTGTTTGTTCAAAAATAAAAAAAATAAAGTGAAGTACTGTAACATCCTTTTGAACTAAGGTAACCTATCACATGGTACAGTAACCTATGGGATTATCTTCAATCTCATTGGCTGTAATACCATGTGATATAGCTATGTGGTTTGAAAGATGTGACGTACCTCCATTGGAGATGATGTCACATCCTTAAAAAAAAAAAAAAGAGGCGGGCACATGATACAGCATCCAATCAGATTGGAGCTATCCCATCTGACCAAAAAATGTGACGTCATAGGCCATATTTAAAGCCTTGACGCCTCACTTTACATCCAGAAGCCGACGAGACAACATCGGTTGGGATCTAACATGTGGTTTTTGGATTGATAGATGAAGAACGAAAATTACAGAAAAGCAAGAAATAATCACAGATGAATAAAGAAAGTGATTGAATCTTCATGGTGGATGGCGTCGGATTTACTTTGATGATGTCGCGGTACGAGACATTGCAGATTCGCCTTGATTCAGAGGGTCAACTCTTTTAATGATAAGTTAAATATTGAATGTATGTAAATGTCTTTTTTGCGGTTATTTTTATTGCATTTGTGTATTTTCATGCTTTTTTAATGCCCATTGATTGCTAATGTCTTAATCTGTGTCCGTTTAGGGTACAGATCAATACAGCGATAGCCAATTAATTTTTTGGTAAATGCCTTTTTTTTCGATTGCTTGTTTTATTTGATTTATTTGGTAATTATTTGGCTTATATTATTTGTAATTTAGATGGCTTTTTTAATGTAATTTTCTAATGGTTTAGTGTTTTCAATTAATTATTTGTCTGGTTGGCTACTGGTTTTAATTTATGTGTTGGCTAGTGGTTTAATAAATTAATTGATTTGTTGATTAGTGCTTTAAATGATTTAATTGATTGGTTGGCTAGTGCTTGCATTTATTTAATTGGTTGTCTAATGGTTGTACACTTGAATTGTGCTGATTGTGTATATGTTTTATTATTGTGTATTTTTTACATTGAGGCTTTTTTATTTGGTTGACAATTGAGTGCTGTAGTGGCTTATCATGTCTATATTATATGGGTATGATGTACCACTATGCCATTCAATGGGTACAGGGTGGGTATAGTGGGCCCGGGTGGGTGGTTAGGCCTCCATGGGGGGTATAGTGGGTCCGGGGTGGGTGGTTAGGCCTCCAGGGTGGGTAGCGAGGGAGGGTGGGTTAACCCCTTAATTATTATAGCAGTTATTAACCGCAAAGATGATTAAGGGGTTAGGGGCCACTATATTGTATTTTTTTTATGAATTCTTTCTGGAAACAGAGGACATGGCCCTGCAGTATGCTGAAGAGGATGCCCTTCATTATGGCAGGGATAAGTAGAAAGGTTTATTTACTTTATTTCTGCTGTCTGGCTAATGTTTGAGTTAAAAATTGGCAAATTAGCTATTATCCATATCTGGATAATATTTATTTTTCCCATTACTGTATGTGTTGGGGGGAGGTGTATTTATTAAAATGTATGCCACATTTATTTTTTTTGCAACAGAATTAGTCCTGCAGGCCAGCGGGGACCCGCGGGGACCACCTGAAGACCCCCGTACACCAACGGGACCATCCGAGGACCCCTGGACACCCACGGGAACAACCCAAGGACCCCTGTTGGGCCCCCAGACACCAGTGGGAACCACCCGAGGGCCCCCAGACACCCATGAGAACCACCTGAGGGCCTCCAGGCATCGTGGGGATGACTCGGGAACCCCCCAGACACCAGCGGGGACCACCTGGAGGCTCACGGACACCTGCAGTGACCACCCGAAGACCCGAAGACACCCGTGGGGACCACCCGGGGACCCCGTTGGGGCCCCCAGACACCCGCTGGGACAACCTGTAGACCCACAGACACCCACGAGGACAACCAGGGGACCCCCGCAGGCCTCTAGTATGAATCCTGTGTATAAAAAATAAATGATGGTTGGGTTGGGCATTGGTGATAACATATTGTAATGTTTATTGCGGGCAGAGGAGGTGAGTGAAAGGACAAGTACCCATTTCACTCACTCCCTCTACCCCAATAAAGCTACTGTTGTTCCTCAATCCCTTCATTGCCTTAGCGGCTATCCGCTAAGGTAATGAAGCTGCATTAATGTCATTTTTATTATTAGTGTGCGGGAACAGGGGGTCTCCAGAGCAGAACTGCGTTTATTTCATGTTCGTGGACCCCCTTCTTCCCAAGTTACAGACCCCTTTATAAGGTGCTGGTTTCTCCTATGCATTGAAATGTCACATGTCATGTGACTGTGGGAATCAAAAGCATAGGAGATACCGGCACCCCATAACGGGGCCTGTATCTTGGGAAGCAGGGGGTCTCCGGACCTGAAATCAATGCAGCTCTGCTCCGGAAACCCCTTGCTCATCTACACTAGTAGTAAAGTGTATATTAAAAAAATATATTTTTGGGCGAGATTTGCGCAGGGAGAGGCGTCTCTCTCTCTCTGCAGCAGAAAGAACTCGCCAGGTAAGGCCTTTTCAGAGGGTCGATTTTCACGTCGCAGGCTTTTCGCCCGTTTTGTGAATTTTGCTTTCAAAGGTAAACGAGGCGGCGATTTAAATGGGCCGGCAATTTTTTTTATGAACCCTTAATGCATAGGCCCCATAATGTATACACTCCCTAGAAGGTTCCAAAAGCTACAGATCTAATTCTGTCTGGGAGCCACCAGAGTTATCAATGGCAAACAATCCCCACCAATCAGACCTTTCTGCCTTTCTGCCTTTAACCCTGTAGCAACAATACCATTCTAAGACCGCGTCCAGGATGATTGCGCGCTCGCGAGCTGTGTAATCCAAACAATGTACCTGGATTGTAGTATCCATAGTGCGAACTTGAGCGTGGGTAGCCACTATGCGTGCAGAGACAATTTTTTTTGTCTTTGTCGCGCTATGCCATGGTGAACCACTCACGTGATTTCACTTGCACGCCCCTCGGCATGCCCTTGCCACCCTCCTGTGAAGTGTTGGTGCACGAGGTGGTACCTTCCTGGCTACTCAAGTACGCCAGGGGATTTGTAGACAGACTGCAAGCATGGTCCCACGATGTGGGGCCTCCAACACAATCCCCTTCTCGCCTTACATCCGGTAGTACTGCGGGGTCGATTCCACCAGGCCTGGGGAATCCTCTGCTGAAGTTCCATCTGCTCCGCATAGTCGTCTGTATACTAAGGGGCAAGTCCCCTACTATGGGCCGGCCCAACAATACATCCACTACTGTGTAGGGGAAAATACCTGGGACCTATGGGGAATGGGTCTCACCTAGTCCAGGGGGTTTGACTAGCTCCCCGGACACTACCTCTCCCTTCGCCGGCTCTGTCAGAACTGAGCACGCCGCCTCTAGTCCACGGAGGAAATCCTGAATGACAGGATGTCCTCTTCCTGCAGCGTCAATCCCAAGATGGCCACCGCCTTACACACAGTCCTTACACACAACATGGCCGACGCAGCTCACTCAACCCTCCCGAGCGACAGGACCACTGCAAGCGAGGAGGCAAGGGAGGGTACCATGCTACACATGCAACATGAAAGCACATTTTTTAAAGTATGGTAAATCTGAGCATAACAAAAACACAGCATAAAACATATAAACAAAAGGGCATAACATCGCATAATCCAGTTCATCTTTCTCAATTGTATTTTTGTACAATCACATTCTGTAGCACAATAATAGAACACAAAGAACAAACCGTATTGTAAAAGTACATTCTGCTAGATGAAAATTACAAGAACATGTTGGAGATAAAAAAAGGAATTGGCAAATTAGGAATTTTATAAACACTGTTTCTCTTGATGTACTGTACAAGTTCTAATGTTACAACATATACTCCTTGTTTGGAGCATGAAAGTTTTGGGAAGAATATTAAGCAACAAAAGTTAAATACTTACCTTTTTCCATTTTTTCTTCAAACTAATATTTTTATGTGTAAAAGTGTTCCCCCACCCAATCGCAGATAGGGGCCATTACAGGGTGTATGATGCATATACATTCTGACAACAGGAGGGCTGAGTCATCCGCCGATGTAGTGGGGACACAGGAACAGGCTTCTGGGGCTCATACATATTTCCTTAGCAGTGCAGAGACTCCATCTGCCGTGGCTCCAGGAACTGAAGGTGATCTCCCACGGTAGAACTAATTACCTCTCCCCCCAGTAAGGTCACGCACAAGGCAGGAGATATATTACAAAACAGGAACGGGTTTATTACTACACTCTGCGGTAACAATTACACAGCAGTCTTCTGCCGAATACAGTCTCTCAGATCAGCTATCACTGAAGATGGTCCCTGGACCGTCACTAAAGGCCAAGGGCACCCGCAGCCATCCTAGCTCTTCCCCCCTCCCTAGAGAGGGAGAGGTAAGGTACACACTCACTCTCCCCTAAGGGGAAGAGTGTTACGCCGGTGCTGCCCGCAGACCAGACCTGTCCCCTGTGCTGAGGTGGGACGTAGGGATACACGCACCCGCAGCAAAGGGAGCATGTCCGGAGTGTGGTGTTGTTGTTGCCAGGTCAGGTATAGTAGTGAAGACAATACTTGCCGGTACCGGTAGTAGAGAAGGAGTAGTTATTGCCGTTGCCAAGATCAGGGATGCCAGAAGTCACGAAGTCCAAGTAGAGCCAAAGTCGAGAGCCAGAGGGGGTAGTCGTCCAATCCGCGTTAATACCTGAAGAGTCACTGAGAGAGTAGTCAAATGCTTCCATACAGAACTATGTCGAGCGACGAGTGATGGGAAGCACAGGCATAATAAAGCTGGGCAGGCCAATGGGAAAAGGGGGCAGGCCTGGAGGACTGCAAGGAGTCCTCCCTGACAGGAGGGAGGTGTTACAGCCCAGCTGAGTGTAATCATTGATTTGCATGGAACTGTGTGATGCTTGGGGGCGACGCCTCACTGCAGAAGCAGGGGTTAAAAGTGCTCTGTTAGGCGTGTGCTCTGTAAGCTGAGAATGCATGCACATAACGTCTGGGGCTGGCGTGCGTGTAGGAGGGCGTGGGCGCACCCGGCGCTGAGCAGAGGAATCGCCGAGGGGAGTGATCCCGCGATGGCGGCAGGGGCGAGGAGCCGTGGAGGCCGGTAAGGCAGGATTGATTTGTGTGTCCAGGGACTCCCTGCTGAGAGGGAGTGCTTTGTGTGGAAAGCGAGGAGAACGCCGATTCCTGACAGTACCCCCCTCTTCAGGAACGACCTCAGGACGGTCCAAGAACGGTTTCTCTGGAAACTTTTTCCTGAAGGACTTAAGAAGGGCCGGGGCATGAATGTCCTTTGAAGGTAACCAGGATCTCTCTTCAGGGCCAAAGCCCTTCCACTGCACCAAAACTGAAACTGACCCCTGGATAGGCGAGAATCCAAAAGAGAGTGAACCTCGTATTCCTCGTTATTTTGTACAGTAATGGGATCCGGTTTACGAGTCTGATCCGGAAAGAAGTGACTGGAGATAAATGGTTTTAAGAGGGACACATGGAAGACATTGGGAATCCTCATACTGGGTGGTAGTTGGAGCCGGAATGCCACAGGATTGATTTGTTCACAAATAGGGAAGGGTCCCAGGAACTTAGGTGCCAGTTTAGGAGATGGTACCTTGAGGTGGATATTCCTAGAGGACAGCCATACCAAATCCCCTGGTTAGTAACTGGGCGCCGAACGACGACGATGATCGGCCTGTAGTTTCGATCTGCGGGAGGAGTTGAGAATGGTAGACTGAATCCTGGACCATGCGGTTTGGAGGGAAGAAATGCGTTCATCTACGGCTGGTACTCCAGAAGGAATGTTGGGGATGGGAAGACACGGAGGGTGGAACCCATAATTTATAAAGAAGGGAGACTCCCGGGTGGACTCGTTTTTTGCAGAACTTACGGCATACTCTGCCCAAGAGAGGAGTTGAGCCCAATCATCCTGGAAATCGGATATAAAACATCTCAGGTACTTCTCCAGGGATTGATTTATTCTCTCCGTTTGTCCATTGGACTGAGGATGATAGGCGGAAGTGAAGGAAGAAGAGATGCCCAATCTCTTCGTGAAAGCTCTCCAAAATTTGGATACGAACTGAGAACCTCTGTCAGAAACAATGGACGAAGGAATCCCATGAATCCGGAAAATCTGCTCCGTAAAGATATCAGCAAGGACGGGAGAGGTGGGTAATCCTTTAAGTGGAATGAAATGGGACATCTTCGAGAACCTGTCCACGACCACCAAGATAGTGTTCATTCCTCTGGACCTGGGCAACTCCACGATGAAGTCATAGAAATGTGGGACCAGGGGCGGTCGGGAACTGGAAGGGGTAACAGAAAACCCTGAGGCTTTTGACGGAAAGTCTTGCTTTGAGCGCACGTGGGGCATGCGCGGGTAAACTCCAGAATATCTTGAGACATCCTTGGCCACCAGAAATTCCGACGAATGAGATCAGTAGTCTTCTTAAAACCTGGATGACCTGCAGATTTAGAGGAGTGACCCCAAGACAGGATCTCTGGAACAAATTTGGATGGTACAAAGAGTTTGTTGTCGGGAACGACCAAGTCCTTGGGAATGCGTCTCTGGGAGTGCAAAATCTTGTCAAGATTCTTGAAAGTAGACGTGGCGAGAATCCTCTCATGTGGAAGGATAGTCTCCAACGATTCCTCTGGCCTCTCTTCAGAAGAATGTATTCGGGAGAGTGCGTCTGCCTTTACGTTCTTGGTCTCGGGGATATAGGATAGGTGAAAATCGAATCGAGAAAAAAAAAGAGGCCAACGAGCCTGTCGTGGACCAAGGCGTCGAGCGTTCTCTATGTAAAGAAGGTTCTTGTGGTCCGTGAGAATAGTAAACGGCTCTTTCGACCCCTCCAGCAGGTGTCTCCACTCTTGAAGAGCCATCTTCACGGCCAGAAGTTCCCTGTTACCCACGTCATAGTTCCTCTCGGCAGACGAGAATTTCTTGGAAAAATATGCACAGGGATGTAACTTATCTTGGGACGTGGGTCTCTGAGACAGAACGGCACCAGCGCCGCAATCAGAAGCGTCGACCTCCAGGACGAAGTGAAGTTCAATGTCGGGATGACGGAGAATAGGTGCGGATATAAAGGCTTCCTTGAGTGTCTCGAAGGTGGAGATGGCCTCGGATGACCAAGCAGAAGGATCAGCTCCTTTTTTGGTGAGCGCAGTAAGGGGTGCCACAATGGTGGAAAAACTCTGTATAAAGTTACGATAATACTTAGCGCAGCCTAAAAAACGTTGTATGGCCTTGAGAGAATTGGGTCTTGGCCATTCAGTGACCGCTTGAAGTTTACCGGAGTCCATCATAAACCCCTCATCGGAAATTATATACCCCAGGAACGGAGTAGAGGTCGTATGATAGGTGCACTTCTCCAGTTTGGCGTACAAATGGTGTTCACGGAGACGGGAAAGGACGTAGGAGGTGTGGCGTATATGGTCCTGGAGATCTTTGGAAAAAATCAGGATATCATCCAAGTATACAATAACAAAAATATTGAGTACCTTACGAAAGACGTCGTTGATGAAATCCTGGAAGACAGCGGGAGCATTACATAAGCCGAAAGGCATTACTAGATATTCGTAGTGTCCACTACGCGTGTTGAAGGCCGTCTTCCATTCATCCCCCTTCCTGATGCGCACCAGGTTATAGGCACCACGTAGATCCAACTTGGAAAAAATCTTGGCCCCCTGTAATTTATCGAACAGTTCGGTAATAAGGGGAAGGGGGTAACGATTTTTAATAGTGATGTGGTTTAAACCCCTGTAGTCGATGCAAAGCCTCAACGACCCATCCTTTTTCTTGACGAAGAAAAACCCAGCCCCTGCTGGGGAATTGGAGTGACGAATAAAGCCTTTCTTGAGATTTTCCTGGATATATTCATCCATAGCGTGAGATTCTGGTAACGACAAGGGGTAGGTCTTGGACTTGGGTAGAGAGTAACCAGGAACTAGATCGATTGGACAATCGTAAGTCCTGTGTGGCGGCAAGAGGTCTGACTGTACCTTATTGAAAACGTCCCGGAATTGATGGTAAACGGAAGGTAGAATAACTTCGGGAACAGAGGTATTGGCCAGCAGTTGATGAGTCTCGTCTGACCTCGGCCTCCAGGAAATGGGAGCGGAGGAAGTCCAGTCAATGAGAGGATTGTTAAGCTGTAACCAAGGAAGATCAAGGGTGATGGGTATCCCAGGAGCGTGAATGGCATTGAGAACTAAGGTCTCCTTGTGTAGATGTGAAGACAGAAGCAATGGAGCCGTCTCTAAGGAGATGTGGGCCGGGGTAAGAGGACGTCCATCGATACCGAGGAGTGCGATGGGAACCTTCTTTCTCACTAGTGGTATGCGGTTAACCCTGGCGAATTCTAGATCCACGAAGTTTCCTCCAGCTCCTGAGTCAATGAAAGCGGCGGTAGAAGTCTTGAACTTATCGCCTGAAAGGAAGACTGGAAATGTAAGTTTCTTAGGGAGTTCACCTTTAAGAAGGGGACGTGGAGACATTACACCCAGAGAGAGCCCCTCTGTACTCACTGGGTGTTCCTGTTTCCCGGACACAATGGACACTCCCGAACCCGATGTTCCATGGATCCGCAGTAGAAACACAATCCCCCGGCGTGGCGGAACTGCCGTATCGGTGTGCGGATGCGTTGTACCCCCAATTGCATTGGCTCTGGCAACTCCAGTGCAGGACAAAGAGGTGTGGTAGCACTTGAGGGAGCAGGAGTGCTGCTGAGAGTACTGGAGAACTGAACTTGAAAGTTATGGAAGCGAGCGCGCTGACGCTCTGAGCGGCGTACCTGGATGCGTTGATCCACTCGGATGGCCAAATCAATCAGGATCTCCAGTTGACCCGGCCTGGATTGGCGAGAGAGTTCATCCTTGATGGGATCTGCCAGACCTTGCCAGAATACGGAGACGAGAGCCTCTTGTCCCCAGTTAGTCTCGGCTGCTAGAGTCCGGAATTCCACAGCATACTGCGTCACCGTTCGCCGTCCCTGCGTGATCTGGAGGAGAGAAACAGATGCCATCTCCCGACGAGCGGGGGAATCGAATACCCATTGAAACTCGGCTTTAAATGCTGGGTAATCTTGGGTAAGGTCAGAACGTCGCTCCCAAACCGGGGAAGCCCAAGCCAGGGCGCTGCCAGTGAGGAGGATATAAATGTAGGCTACCTTCTTGCGATCAGTATTGTAGAGATGGGGGGCCATTTCAAACTGCACCTCACACTGGTTTAGGAAACCCCTACAATCTTGCGGTTCACCTGCATAAGGCTTGGGAGGAGGAATCCTTACATCTGAGCTGCTAACTGCGCTTGCGGAGTGGGGGCTTACATCTGGCTGGGTCGCGGTCGGTACCCTGTCTGAGAGTACTGCGACCTGGCGTGTAAGTGCCACAATTTGATCTGCCATGGCCTGGTTTTGCTGAAGCAGATTAGAGAGAAACTGCTGTAGTTCGGTCTGGTCTGCGTCTTGTGGGCTCGACATAATGTTACGCCGGTGCTGCCCGCAGACCAGACCCGTCCCCTGTGCTGAGGTGGGACGTAGGGATACACGCACCCGCAGCAAAGGGAGCGTGTCCGGAGTGTGGTGTTATTGTTGCCAGGCCAGGAATAGTAGTGAAGACAATACTTGCCGGTACCGGTAGTAGAGAAGGAGTAGTTATTGCCGTTGCCAAGATCAGGGATGCCAGAAGTCACGAAGTCCAAGTAGAGCCAAAGTCGAGAGCCAGAGGGGGTAGTCGTCCAATCCGCGTCAATACCTGAGGAGTCACTGAGAGAGTAGTCAAATGCTTTCATACAGAACTATGTCGAGCTACGAGTGATGGGATGCACAGGCATAATAAAGCTGGGCAGGCCAATCTGAAAAGGGGGCAGGCCTGGAGGACTGCAAGGAATCCTCCCTGATAGAAGGGAGGTGTTACAGCCCAGCTGAGTGTAATCAATGATTTGCATTGAACTGTGTGATGCTTGGGGGCGACGCCTCACTGCAGAAGCAGGGGTTAAAAGTGCTCTGTTAGGCGTGTGCTCTGTAAGCTGAGAATGCATGCACATAACGTCTGGGGCTGGCGTTCGTGTAGGAGGGCGTGGGCGCGCCCGGCGCTGAGCAGAGGAATCGCCGAGGGGAGTGATCCCGCGACGGCGGCAGGGGCGAGGAGCCGTGGAGGCCGGTAAGGCAGGATTGATTTGTGTGTCCAGGGACTCCCTGCTGAGAGGGAGTGCTTTGTGTGGAAAGCGAGGAGAACGCCGATTCCTGACAAAGAGGAATAGAGTAGGCCCAATATGCAGCCTCTCCAATGTGTGACCTGTCTCCCTCAAGTGGGAAGGAACAACTAACTAATTTGGGCGGTGTCTGCCTTTAAGTACAGCCAGGATAGTACACCAGGTCTGTCCCAGGATTGGGCAATCTCAGACCTGCTGTCACCGTCTCCTTTGACAGTATGGGGCAGCACCAGTGAAGGGGGAAAACACCATGATGACTACTGGCAGGACTGCTGTACCAGAGCTTACTGCCAGGAGAAGGGCAAAATAGCAGTCAGGGATGACCCTCCTATATATGAAACATGGATAGCTAAGCACTGTAATTTTGAAACAGCTATGGTTTAAAGGTTTATTCTCTAAATAGGTACGTGTAACTCCAGTGGGCCATAATTAGTAAGGATGGGCAGGTTTGAAATCTGAACGTGGTTCATTTCTGCGTTGGTGAAGATGCCGAAGTAGAACTTTGGAATCTTCCACTCCGAACAAAATTCAACCTAAAAAACCCCGCAGATAAGAATATTTTTTTTTCATGCTCGGGGAATAAAATTGGATTATTACATTAATTTAATTTTAAATGCATTCTGGAGTGGATTGTTGCTTTAAATGACAAATTGTAATTTGGATTTGTTTATTCACAACAGCTATTTTTAAATTGAAAGTAAGCGTAAAACACTAAATTACATTTTAAAATGTATGGGACATCACCAACAATGGAATTGCATCGACCACTTCAGTGGATATAGAAAAAGCTCCTTTAAATACCTTTTGAATGCTTGTCACGGTCAACCTCCAAAGATTTATTTTGAAAGTAATGACATACAGTACAGGACATCTGGTCTTATTATCCAGCACCTCATGTCTATACAAAAGGTGAGCAAAAGATAGATTATGTCTGTCAGATATAGTTTTACAATAATGTTATTTGAGTTTGATTTATGGCACAAAGGTAATAAGAAGAAACACTCTGAGAGTATAGTTACATCAAAAATTGCATCTGACATGGTGATTTCTAGCAGTGTGAGACTCACAAAACACTAAGAAAATATTGTAAATACTTTATTTTTATAAATTATATCAGCTGTATTATTTTGGCACCTAAAATTGCAGAATATGTAAAGAGTGAATCTGTAATTGGTACATTAATCTTTTATTGTCTCATTTATTGAATATCCTTTTTAGAAATGGTTAGTTGTTCTGGATAATTTAAATTTGCTTTTTTATTAGTAGTGAGGTCTTATTTATTCTGTTAATAATAGTAGATAGTTGCATGCATATTTATATAAATGATCAGTCCTGCAATGCTCTGCTCAAACATCTCAAATGAACTGCCTGGAAGTACAGTAAGTATTAATCATAATCCCAGCAAATTGTTGACTGCAGTGTTCTTCCCATGGTGTGAAATAATTATTCTGAAAAAGTACAGTACCATCTTTGCAGAAGAAGGGATTCTAAAGAGGATACATTTTTCTAGATCAATGTGGCTCTCTATTCAAATACAGTAAAGCAATATGTTCAGTTACTAGTTCTGAAATAACAACAGAACCAAGAGTGGATTCTGGTTTGCTGGAAAGCTTAGAATATCATTCTTCACAGATTCCCAGTGTTAGAACATGCTTAAAGTAGTGAATTGTTACATTGGGGTCCTGTTATACAAAATGATGTACACAGATTCTCAGCAGTCTACACAAATGTGTTGGATTTAAAACCTAATTTGGTTAAGAAACAAAAAAGAAAAATCAGATTTCTTCCTACACGTTGTGGATTAATGTATTTGATGATATGATTGTAGCCTTGTCCCCTATGGGCTCTCAGTGACCCCCCTTACCTCCGCGGGCGTGCAGAGTGTGCAGCGGGTGCCGGGCAGAAGTGGAGCGGTGACTGCATCGCCAAGGACTCCCGGCGGCTCCCTCGGCAGGGCGCCGCCATCTTCTTTCTTGTCGCGCTGGGCAGTCCACTGTTGGAGGCCAAAAGAAGAAGTTAGAGAGAGAAAGTGGGACACCCAAGGGATAGAGGGGTCATCAATGTGGCAGTTGATGTCCCCAAGGAGAAGAACAGGGGAGTCTGAGGAGGGTTGGAGGAAGGGTTTACACCCATAGGATTGATGCTACAACGATGCAGATAAGTGGATGTATAATAAGCAGTAGAGTAATACACCGTAGCAACAAAATATAAAGTCCAATAATATCAAAAAACCTTCTATAATGAACCCATAAAGCTAGATGGGGGGCTATTAAAGCATGGCTGGTAGAAGTACAGCGGAGCCCTGTCAGAACAGATCCCCAAAGTAAGGCCTCGGTCCCGCTGCGCTCGTTGGCGCGGGCGGCAATGTAGCGAGTTCCCCACCAGCAGGGGAATCCTCGCGAGCCGGTCCCGGTCCCCCCTGGCGGCACAGCTGACTACAAGCTGTGGCGCGTCAGCCGCTAGGAGACACAAGAGAATGGTGTTTCCTAGCGTTGACGCGTCACGTGGTGTGGCTGTGAGCCAATGGGGAGGGGAGGCTTCCGGGAGCGGGGAGGAGTGTGGAGTGAAAGCAGGTGCGTGCCTGTCTGTGTGTGTGTCTGAGTGCGTGCGTGCCTGTCTGTGTGTGTGTGTATGTGTGTGCCTGAGTGCCTGCCTCTGTCTGTGTGTGTGTGTGAGTGCGTGAGTGCCTGCATGTGTGTGCGCGCGTGTGTGTGTATGAGTGCGTGAGTGCCTGCCTGTGTGTGTGTGTATGTGTGTATGTATGAGTGCTCCAGCCCGAGTCCGTGGAGGGAGGGGGGGGGGGAGAGTAGCGGGTCCCTCCTGCAGCCCGTGGAGGGAGGGGGGGGAGAGTAGCAGCTCCCTCCTGCAGTCCGGGGAGGGGGGGAGAGTAGCAGCTCCCTCTTGCAGTCCGTGGAGGGAGGGGGGGGAGAGTAGCGGGTCCCTCCGCTCAAGCCACGCCCCCCCTCCCTGTCAAACCTCCCACCTCCCGCCCACCTCCAGCCCCGGCTCCCGCTCCCTACAGACCGCATATCGTGGTCTGTGTATCTCAGCGCACCGCCTGTCAACAGTGCGGGTGCGCTGACTCTGGGAGCGGGGCCTTAGCCTAAGTCAAATATCCAGCTACTGCTTGCCTCACCTGCATCTGGTAGTCGAAGGGTTAAGTCAGCTGGCCCACATCTCCGATCAAGCTGTAGAACTGCCAGGTGCTGTCCGAGAGGAATATTGCTGTTGTTGCTGAAAGTAAGTAAACAGGTAAGTGAGGAAAAACGGCGGTCACTGCTACTCCACAAAGAACTCCAACCAGGCGCGTAAAAACGAAATAATTTTAGTGATCAAAAACAAAAAATAACTTCCACACGGTAGTGTACCTCTGACGCGTTTCGTTCTATTGTAGAACTTTATCAGAGACTTTTTTTTGATCATTAAAATTATTTAGTTTTTACGCGCCTGGTTGGAGTTCTTTGTGGAGTAGCAGTGACCGCCGTTTTTCCTCACGAGTCTGAGGAGGGGAAGAAAGAGAGCCAGGATTCAAAGTAAGAGAGAAAGGCAGAAGGGGGATGAGTAGCTAGGTGGGTGATAGATAACCGCCACGTAGACAGATAGAGGAGAGAAGATCTGACAGTGTGAGCCTCAGAGGAGGGAAAAGCAAGAGAGGGAGGAGTTGGAAGGGTTCAGCAATGCAGAGAGAGGAGAGCAGGAGCCCCACGCCTCCACCCCTGCCATCAGGGTGCGGAGTGTGGGAGAAAGAATGGCTACCATAAGAGAGGGCATCTTCCACAGCAGAGTCAGACTGAGTGAGCCAAGTCTCAGTTATAGCAAAGAGGAGCAGAGACTGGGAGAAAGAAGTCATGTACAGAGAGGGAGCAAGCATTCCATAGGGCACAGGAGAATGGGAGAGAGGGGGAGGGTGGCAGGGGATGGGTATGAGGTTGGAGGGGTTGACACCTGAAGGAATAGACGTTGCATTTGGCAGGCGAGGATGAGAGCAAGTATAAATAAGGCAGGGACCAGGATTGGGAGAGATATCCCCAGAAGCAAGGAGGAGAAGCATGGATAGAAAGAGAATGTTTAAGGATGATTTGTAAGGGTGTGTTTTAATGCAGGGGGTATAGCTGTGTGGTGTCAGAGGACGCAGGTAAGAAAGGAGTTCATGTGAACTGAGAAGCAAGGAGAGATGGAGATATATGAATAGCGTTAGAGACATAATGAGGCAGTAGAAAGAAGTGCGTAATTTGAGAAGAAGTGAGGTCATAGCAAATATAAATAGTAAAGGCGGCATCATAGCAATAGTAAAGTGCTGATATGTGCAGTCTGGGATAGATAACATCCTCCTTTCCAGCGTAGATCAAATGCAGGAATCAGGGTCAGTAGATGTTGTCCACTTGTTCACTCCTTTTGAACTCTCTTTTAAACTCCACTTTGCTTCATACTTAAAATGGGCTACTTGAGAACATGGGCTTATCTGCTCCCTGGATCACTATATATATATATATATATATATATATATATATATATATATATATATATATATATATATATATATTATTATTATATAGTAGTGAAAGCACTGTATGCCTGTCTGCATCTTCCTGTGTCCCTAGGGGAAATCTCATTGGTCCCTTGGCCCGCTCGCCTCCGCACACCTCTCATTGGCCTGAGGCGGAGTGACGACACACACACACACACACACACACACACCTCCCGCTCTCTTACCCGCCGGTCCCGGAGGCTCATCTCCCGCTCCCTTACCCTCCGGCCCCAACACACCTCACCTGCAGCCTTCACCTCTCTGTCCTCTCCCCCTCCCCCCATCACACTCACCTCCCTCCCCCCCATCACACTCACCTCCCTCACCCCACCGACACTCCACTCACCTCCCTCCACTCACCTCCCCCGTCCCCGGTGTGCTCCACTCACCTCCTCCCCTCCCCGGTGTGCTCCACTCACCTCCCCCCTCCCTGGTGTGCTCCACTCACCTCCCCCCTCCCTGGTGTGCTCCACTCACCTCCCCCGTGTGCTCCACTCACCTCCCCCGTGTGCTCCACTCACCTCTCCCCCTCCCCGGTGTGCTCCACTCACCTCCCCCCCTCCCCGGTGTGCTTCACTCACCTCCCCCCCTCCCCGGTGTGCTCCACTCACCTCCCCCCCTCCCCGGTGTGCTCCACTCACCTCCCCCCCTCCCCGGTGTGCTCCAATCACCTCCCCCCCTCCCCGGTGTGCTCCACTCACCTCCACCCCTCCCCGGTGTGCTCCACTCACCTCCCCCGTGCTCCATTCACCTCCCCCGTGTGCTCCACTCACCTCCCCCCCTCCCCGGTGTGCTCCACTCACCTCCCCCATGCTCCACTCACCTCCCCCATGTGCTCCACTCACCTCCCCCCCTCCCCGGTGTGCTCCACTCACCTCCCCCGTGCTCCACTCACCTCCCCCCCTCCCCAGTGTGCTCCACTCACCTCCCCCCATCCCTGGTGTGCTCCACTCACCTCCCCCCCTCCCCGGTGTGCTCCACTCACCTCCCCTCTCCCCGGTGTGCTCCACTCACCTCCCCTATGCTCCACTCACCTCCCCCATGCTTCACTCACCTCCCCCGTGCTCCACTCACCTCCCCCCCTCCCCGACGGCCAGACAGGCAGTGGGCAGGCAGCCTTTAGCTGCCACGCGGCACCTAAGATGGCGGCGCCCGGAAGGACCCCCTTCCTCCCTCGCGGAGTAACTAAGATGGCGGCGGCCAGAAGGAGAGGTGACGTGTGTGTGTGTGTGTGTGTCACTGTGTGTGTGTCAGACACTGTAGGGTGGGGACCGGAGCTACGCATGGGGGGGGGCGGAGCGGAGAGAGAGGGGGGAGCAAAGAAACATACAGGGGGAGTGGAGAGGAGGCACCCGCAAATTTTAAGCAACCCACCCCCCCTCCTGTCCACTGCCCCCCCTCCTGTCCACTGTCCCCCCTCCTGTCCACTGTCACCACCCCTCCTGTCCACTGTCACCCCCCCTCCTGTCCACTGTCACCCCCCCACGTGTCCACTGTCACCCCCCCTCCTGTCCACTGTCACCCCCCCTCCTGTCCACTGTCACCCGCCCTCCTGTCCACTGTCACCCCCCCTCCTGTCCACTGTCACCCGCCCTCCTGTCCACTGTCACCCCCCCTCCTGTCCACTGTCACCCCCCCTCCTGTCCACTGTCACCCCCCCTCCTGTCCACTGTCACCCCCCTCCTGTCCACTGTCACCCCCCCTCCTGTCCACTGTCACCCCCCTCCTGTCCACTGTCCCTTCCCCCTCCTGTTCACTGTCCCGTCCCCCTCCTTTCCACTGTCCCGTCCCCCTCCTGTCCACTGTCCTGCCCCCCTCCTGTCCACTGTCCTGCCCCCCTCCTGTCCACTGTCCTGCCCCCCTCCTGTCCACTGTCCCGTCCCCCTCCTGTCCACTGTCACCCCCCTGCTGTCCACTGTCACCCCCCCCTCCTGTCCACTGTCCCGTCACCCTCCTGTCCACTGTCCCGTCACCCTCCTGTCCACTGTCCCCCCCGTCCACCCCCCGTCCACTGTCCCCCCCCATCCACTGTCCCCCCCGTCCACTGTCCCCCCCGTCCACTGCCCCCCCATCCACTGTCCCCCCCCAGTCCACTGTCCCCCCGTCCACTGTCCCCCCATCCACTGTCCCCTCCATCCACTGTCCCCCCCCGTCCACTGACCCCCCATCCACTGTCCCCCCCATCCACTGTCCCCCCCGTCCACTGCCCCCCCCCCATCCACTGTCCCCCCCGTCCACTGTCCCCCCCTGTCCACTGCCCCCCGTCCACTGTCCCCCCCTCCTGTCCACTGTCGTCGTCCCCTCCCCTCCTCCTGTCCACTGCTCCCCCCTCCCCTCTCCCCCCCCTTTTTCCCCCTCTCCCCCCCCCTTTTTCCCCCCTCTCCCCCCCCCTTTCCCCCCCTCTCCCCCCCTTTACTAGCGGGAAATTTAACTCATGGGCAACGCCGGGTCTCTCAGCTAGTATATATATATATAAATTTATATTTATATATATAAATAAACAAAAAGAACGATTTCTGCGCTCCTACCAATTAGGCTAAGATAAAATAATATTCTCATGAAAAAGGGTATTTTTTAAACCCTTTGGCCAAAGCATTTGTAAGCCTGCATGCCATGTCAAGGCATACCCGTTAATGCAGGTACCTACACTAAAGATATAATATATATATATATATACAGTGTTCGACAAACCTATACATTTGCACGCCCCGGGCGAGTGGATTTAACATCGTGGCGAGCTCCTATTGGCCCAAGCAGCACACGTGTGGTACTAGGTGGCGAGTAGATTTTTTTGTTCGGCGAGTAGATTTGTGGGTGATTTGTCGACCACTGTGTGTATATATATATATATATATATATATATATATATATATATATATATATATATATATATATATATATATTAGTTGTCCCATGGATTGGTGAAAAAAGTGTAAAAGCCCTGAAGGGGTTAAAAAAAGCATGAGCTTATGTGAGTAGTGTAATTAAATATGGCTAAAGCCAGTATCATACTTACCTTTGCTACAAAGGTAAACTGGGTGCACAAATTCCCTGGTGTGAATATAATAAAACTCACATAAGCTCATGGTCACAATCCATGGGACAACTATCATATATATATAAATATACAGTGCTCGACAAACCCGGTCGCCAACTCGCCAGCTGCGATCGGATATTGGCTCGTGGCCAGTAACTTTTCCCTTGCTCTGCAAAAAAAAAATCCATTGCTCGAAAAAAAAAAAAAACCCTAGCTGATTGGCTGTGATGCGGAATGGAGTTCCAGGACTTCAAACCGCCCTTCCTTCTCTGCACGGGTAAGTAATGATGGGGAGTCTCCCACTCGGTCTCTCTCCCATTCGGTCTCTCTCCCACTCTCTGTCTCTCTCCCACTCTGTCTCTGTCTCTCCCAGTCTCTGTCTCTGTGTCTCTGTCTCTCTCTCAGTCTCTGTCTCTGTGTCTCTGTCTTTCTCCCAGTCTCTGTCTCTGTGTCTCTCTGTCTGTGTCTCTCTGTCTGTGTCTCTCTGTCTGTGTCTCTCTGTCTGTGTCTCTCTGTCTGTGTCTCTCTCTCTGTGTCTCTCTCTCTGTGTCTCTCTCTCTCTCTGTCCGTCTCTCTCTCTCTGTCCGTCTCTCTCTCTCTGTCCGTCTCTCTCTCTGTCCGTCTCTCTCTCTGTCCGTCTCTCTCTGTCCGTCTCTCTCCCTGTCTGTCTGTCTCTCTGTCTTTCTCTCTCTCTCTGTCTGTGTCTGTCTCTCTAACAAACAACAGGGGGTGCCCAGTGCTACATCCAAATGACAAAACATACATGGTAATAATTACAAGAAATAATGCTTCAGTACTAATAATAATACTAATACTAATACTAATAAAATATGTTTTTTTAGTTAGATATTTTGGCCAAAGCATCATAAGCCTGCACACCAAATCGTCAAGGTAAACCATAATAAGTGCAAGTCCTACACTGTCTGTCTCTCTGTCTGTCTGTTTCTGTCTGTGTCTGTCTGTCTGTCTGTGTCTCTCTGTCTGTGTATGTCTGTCTGTTTCTGTCTGTGTCTGTCTGTCTGTCCATGTCTGTCTGTCTGTCTTTGTCTGTCTGTCTGTCTCTGTCTGTCTGTCTCTCTCTCTCTGTCTGTCTGTCTGTCTGTCTGTCTGTCTGTCTCTCTCTCTGTCTGTGTCTGTCTATGTCTGTCTGTCTGTGTCTGTCTGTCTCTCTCTCTCTGTCTGTGTCTCTCTCTCTATGTCTGTCTGTCTGTCTCTCTCTCTCTCTGTGTGTCTGTCTGTCTGTCTCTCTCTATGTCTGTCTGTCTGTGTCTATCTGTGTCTGTCTGTCTGCGTCTGTCTGCGTCTGTCTGCGTCTGTCTGCGTCTGTCTGCGTCTGTCTGTGTCTGTCTCTCTCTCTGTGTCTGTCTGTCTCTCTCTGTGTGTCTGTCTGTCTCTCTCTCTGTGTCTGTTTGTCTGTCTCTCTCTCTGTGTCTATGTGTATATATATATATACATAAAGCAACTGTAAATATTACTGTATGTTCATTTGCATGTCTTAGACAGGTCTGCAACCCTGTCTATACATATACATACGTATATATACATATATATATATACACAGTGCTTGACAAATCACCCAAAAATCTACTCGCCGAACCCACAAAATCTATTCGCCACCTAGCCCCGCCCCTATCCCACCCCTGGCCCCTCCCCTAGCTCCGCCCATAGTCCCTCCCCTAGCTCCACCCCCAGACAGACAGACAGACACACAGACAGACACACAGACAGACACACAGACAAACAGACAGACACAGAGAGAGAGACAGACAAACAGACACAGAGAGAGAGACAGACAGACACACAGAGAGAGACAGACAGACACAGAGAGAGAGACAGACGCAGACAGACGCAGACAGACGCAGACAGACGCAGACAGACGCAGACAGACGCAGACAGACACAGACAGACAGAGAGAGACAGACAGACAGACACAGAGAGAGAGAGAGACAGACAGACACAGAGAGAGAGGTTATGGTGGGTAAAAAAAGTGACAAAAACCCTCCACAGTATAGCATATAGCAAATGTAAATATTCCTGTATATTCATTTGCATGTTTTAGACAGGTCTGCAACCCTGTCTTTCGCCATTATCGCCCAGCACACAGCACTTCCACTGCAGCAAGGGATTCTGGGAAATGACATGCAAATGAGCACACAGTGCCACCTTTTATCTCAAGCTCACATTACGTGAACAACCCTTAGCCAATGCATGCTGTTTTAAACACAGCTTTTAAGCAAGGACTTGGGAGATACAAAGTCAGTTAACCCACTCACAGACATGTTTCAACCTTGATGGGTATCATCAGTGTGAGGTTGGTTGCTGACATTTGCTCATTTGAGATTAAAGAGTAGGTAATCACCACATACTGTATATATATATATATATATATATATATATATATATAGTGTAGGTACCTGCATTAACGTGTATGCCTTGGCGTGGCATGCAGGCTTACAAATGCTTTGGCCAAAGCATGGTTTGGTTTAACAAAATACAATTTGTCATGAGAATATTATTTTATCTTAGCCTAATTGGTAGGAGCGCAGGAATCTTTCTTTTTTTCTCTCTATATGTAAGGCCTATCTTTTTACCTGCAGCAAACTTCTATAGGGAGGAGCGCGGTATTATGTACAGTTTCTCTCACATATATATATATACACACAATAAAGATCTGCGCTTGTGTAAAAATGTCAGAGAATAAAGGAAACAATATATTAAAGGGGTTCAGAAGTCAGTTTAGCTGATGAAACGCAGAGGGCCAGGTGTGCAGTAGATCTTCTAACGCTTCTTGCAACCCTGCTCGTTATCCCAACCCCTTTGGTATTTACATCTACCGTGTGACGTCATCCGCTGTCCCGCCGCATCCATCGTCCCCGGAGGGAACCAAAGATCAACTGTTGGTGTGTACCCGGGGAGAGGAGCTTGCGGAGAGCCTGATATCGTGAGTTCCTGCTGGCGGTGAACAACGAGGGCAAGATCTGACACAGTGGAGTCACGGAGCAGTACAGCAGAAAAACGGCGGTTGCTGATCCTCTGGAGCATGAGTATTATCTCATAAAATGCTTTTATATATTCTATGTTTGTGAGTTCATTTTATGAGCCTTTTTTGGGAATTAAATTTATTTTTTGCACAGTAATTCACTAGGATTCGGCGCTTTTTTTCTTCTTTATATATATATATATATGTGTGTATGTATGTATCTATGTATCTATGTATGTATCTATGTATGTATTTAAAAGTATATCTGGGTGTATCACCCCAGGAAGAATCTCCCTCTGTGGGATCGAAACGTCAGATTTTTGTGTCTCTTACAATACAATTCTTTGTACACTTACCTCTGAGTGCTGTCTCTTTGCTGTTCTGCTGCCCTGCTTGATGATAACATACTCTATATATTTGTACTAATATAGTGTAAACCAGGGTTCCCAGAACGGCAAGATCACCTGGTTTTACCACGTGGACTCTCCCTGTTTGATATATACTATCCTCTATTCACATTTCAGAAATTACAAATGGCAAGAACATACAGTACTGGCAAAGCGTAAGTGGAGAGGAAGCAAAATGTTCTTGCCAATAATTGGCTGTCATACCCAGCGTACTGAATTTGGGACAGGACTACTGTACTTGTCCATATTTGCTGAAAAAAAGGGGTGATTGCTTCAATATTTCTGCGGCAACAAAAAATTATTCATTTAGGAGTATTGCTGCTTTAAAACGTATCACCTGTAGTGTTAAATGACAGAAAGAAAAGGAAACATATATAAGCAAAATAGAACGGGGGGGGGGGGGGGGTAAAGAAGCCACATTAATAATTTTTCTTGTGCTAATCAAAGCAGAAATGTTCCAGATTGGGCAACATAACAGGAATTAAAGAACCGAAAATAGACAAAAGGTCAAAGCAAATGAAAACAGATAAGACCGAAAGCTAAGGGAAACATTACAAACTAATCCCCTTACACCAAACATTATAAACCCACTTTCCTAAACTACAGTGTACCCCAGACCAAAAAAATAAACCACAGCATGACCAAGTGATCAGATACTGCCACTCTAAAAGCAGTGGATTATTGTATATTTTTGGAATGTATTTTTTCTCTGAGTGCTTGTTAATTGTGATACAGATACAGTATTGTAAAATGTATTGTTTTCAGTGCCGCGATTGCGTGGGCGGCGGGGCGGTCCAGCGGCTGCACACATTGCATCCCCGAAAACCATAAATGGCTGGAAAGGATCAACTCTGCGGAGTCCATGCTTCTGAATGTCCTGTCCAAGCCCCTTTATAACGTAGATGACCGAGTATGGTCCTATAGTATTCCCCCTCATCACGTAGATATTCTGGCATCTACAGATTTATTTATTTATTTATAAAATGTTTTACCAGGAAGTAATACATTGAGAGTTACATCTCGTTTTCAAGTATGTCCTGGGCATAGTTAATATGACAAATAATACATAGTTACAAATACAGTTACATAAATGAACAGGGTATACATTATATACAATACATTGCATGCACAGTTAAAGAAGATGTATATTATAGGCTTATGTAACAGTTACAGACCAGATTAAAAGGTGAGACAGCCTTAGTTTTGAAAGAACTTAAACTGGTGTTGGATGTGAGAGACTCCGGTAGGTTGTTCCAGTTTTGGGGTGCATGGCAAGAGAAGGAGGAGCGGCCGGATACTATGTTAAGCCTTGGGACCACGAACAGTCTTTTGGAGTCAGATCTCAGGTGATTAAGTGCTGCATGTGGTAGGGGTGAGGAGCTTGTTCAGATCGGTGGGTAGCTTGCCCAGAATGTATTTGAAGGCAAGACAGGAAAGGTGAACTTTGCGCTTGGACTCTAGTGTTGACCAATCTAGTTCTTTGAGCATTTCGCAGTGATGTGTGTTGTAGTTGCATTGGAGAACGAAACGACAAATTGAATTGTAGAGGGTGTCAAGTTTGCCAAGGAGGGTTTGGGGTGCCGAGCCATATACTATGTCTCCATAGTCGTTAATTGGCATTAGCATCTGCTGTGCAATACGCTTTCTGACCAGCAGGCTTAGGGAGGATTTGTTCCTGTAAAGTACCTAGTTTGGCATAGGTTTTGGATGTCAGGTTATCAATGTGCATTCAGAATATTAAGTGGGAGTCAAACCATATGCCCAGGTATTTAAAACTAGTAACAGGAGTTAGGGTGGTGTTAGTGTTGGTTCTGATCTGGAGCTCAGTCACTGGAAGCTTTAAAAATTTAGTCTTGGTCCCAAATACCATTGTTACAGTCTTGTCAATGTTTAAAAACAGTTTGTTTTGGGAAATCCAGTTTTCGAGTTTCAAAAAGTCAGACTGAAGTATGTGTTCAAGGTCAGAGAGGCTATGGCTGTGTGCATATAGGATTGTGTCATCTGCATACATGTGTATTGAGGCTTCCTTACAAGCTGTGGGAAGATCATTGATGAACACTGAGAAGAGTAGGGATCCCAGAACAGAGCCTTGCGTGACACCACAGGTGATATCCAGGGGGTTGGAGTTAGAGCCCGAGATGGACACATGTTGGGATCTACCTGATAGGTAGGACTAAAACCAGTTTAAAGCATGCTTCCCTATTCCAGAGCTCTGGAGTTTGTTAAGCAGGATAGCATGATCAACAGTATCAAAAGCCTTTGCAAAATCTAGGAATATTGCACCAGTGAGTTGACCCCATTCCACACTGGATTTCATTGCAAACTTTTAGCAGGGTAGTTACCGTAGAGTGTTTGGGGCGAAAGCCAGATTGGAATTGGCTAGGGAAATTTGTCTTGTTGTAGTAATCGCTTAATTGGGAGTGGACACATTTTTCCATGACTTTGGATAGGATTGGGAGAAGGAAGATTGGCCTGTAGTTTGAGACAGTGTTTGTGTCCCCACTTTTAAAGGTTGGGACAACTCTGGCAGTTTTCCAGGTCTTAGGGATATAGCCTGCAGACAGGATAGAGTTGACTATGGATGCAATTGTTTTGGCAATTGCTGGGGCACCAAGTCTTAGGAACCTAGATTGTAGTAGGTCAGTTTCAAATTGGCTGCTTAGTTTTAATTTGAGGAGCGCTTGTGTAATATACTGGGACAAATTGAAAATTCTGGTCAGTGTTGGGAGGGGGTGGGGCTATATGGGTACTCCCAGGATGAGATTCAGGTTTGTGGTTTGGGTTGCATTTCGCTAATACTGTAAGTTAGTAGCACACCACACAAAGCAATCATTGAATGCATTAGTAATGTCGGTGGGGTTTGTAAGAGTAATCTCCCCCTTAGTAATATTACTTGGCTGTTGATGGTTAGAAGGCTGGAAGATGTTGTTAATAACCTTCCAGAAGTTAGCTGGGTTTGATGTATTCTGGAGGAGATTGTCAGAGTAATATTGTGCTTTTGCATGCCTTGTTTGCCTTGTGCACATGTTCCGCAGGCATCTGTAGTGATTGAGATCCTTGGTAGTTCCAGTTACTTTGTAGATTTTCCACATGGCATCCCTGAACTGGTAGAGTGCTATAAAGTCAGGTGTAACCCATGTAAGGTGGGCATCCCATACCCTTATTCTGCGTAGTGGAGCATGGGTATCACAGAGTTTTAAGAACTCTGATTGGAAATAGTCGAGCGCAGAATCAGGGTCGGAAATTAAATCGATTCTGTGCCAAGGGCAGTTGGTAAGGTCATCCAGAAACTGTTGTGGGTTAAAGTTTCTAAATGTTCTAGTGAGAACAGTACACAATTGCATGGTCACTGATAATGTCAGGAAGGATGCCAGAGGATTGGATTCTGCTGAGATTTGAGGAGAGAATCCAGTCAAGCAAGGAATGGTTGGGCGATTTCAGGTTTGTCCGTGTGGGTTGGGAAATGAGTTGCGATAGGTTAAGCGATTTGATTTGTATCTGGATTTTGTGGTTTTTAGGGTCAAGCCAATTGAAGTTAAAATCCCCAAGAACTAGCAGCTCACTCTTCTCATTCAGAGAGGAAATGGAGCCAAGAAATTGGGTGATATCTGTCACGGATTGTAGAGGGGCTTTAGGGGGGCGGTAGATGCCAGCAAGCACGATGGGCTTAGAAAAGGGGAGGCATATTCTGCCAACTAGGATTTCAAAAGAGGGTGGGCTTGGGGGGCAATTTAACAGTGTAAATTGTAAAGTGTCTGCAATAATATAACACCCCTCCTCCTCTCTATGCCCTATCTCTCCTAGAAATGGAGTATCCCTGAATGGCAATATGTGCATCAGGTGTTTTAGGGGTTAGCCATTAGTCAGTTTGAATGGGACTGCAGGGACCCCCCGCTGTGTTAATCCAATGGGCCATTATGAATCTCACAGAAATGTTGAGGCAATGTTCAGACAATGTTGAGGCATTTACTATGAGACTGCCCCAGAATCTCCCAGAATTTCCCAGGTAAGTGTTCTAATACTGGTGGCTGGATCAGTACATCATCAAGGGGAAGAAAAGATACTGTATAGAGACTGCTTCTGATTGCTTCACTGCTTCTTACATTCTCTGGGAGACACGGAGAGAGACTGTCTCTAGACAGTCTGGCCCGGGAATATTAACACTGTGGGGGTCCCATTCAGAAGCAGGGACCACCACAGAGTTAATCCTCCCGGGGTTGCAATATTTACTGGTTTTGGTGCAGTGGCTCGAGAATTTCCGTATGTTTGTCCTGTCCAAGAGTTTAAGCCAACAACCCTTATGATGGCTATTATCTATTAGACTGATCCATGTACTAGTGGGCTTTTTTGCTCACTTAGGCTGTTTTTGCACCCTTGCAGTCTCTCATTTTCCAGCATCAAGCATATGTATTTCAACATTAGAGACTGCTTAGTTGCCCTAGTTATCTATTCATTTAATTCATTTTTATATGTTTTCACATTTATAAATTGGTAATATATGTTTTAAGTATTGACTATTAAAGGTTACATTTTAAATTTTGGGTAGTGTGCATGTAAGTGAATTTCTTTTGGTGTACAAACCATTGTATCCCTCACTTTTTCTGATTCACTTCAGTTCACAGTTGCACCTACCTTTCATTATCAATTGTATTATTATTATTAAGTTTACACACATTTAGTATGGTTTAGTTGATCACTCCCTTACTCCCCGCTTTCTGTGTAATGTTCAGACAATGTTGAGGCATTTACTATGAGACTGCCCCAGAATCTCCCAGAATTTCCCAGGTAAGTGTTCTAATACTGGTGGCTGGATCAGTACATCATCAAGGGGAAGAAAAGATACTGTATAGAGACTGCTTCTGATTGCTTCACTGCTTCTTACATTCTCTGGGAGACACGGAGAGAGACTGTCTCTAGACAGTCTGGCTCGGGAATATTAACACTGTGGGGGTCCCATTCAGAAGCAGGGACCACCACAGAGTTAATCCTCCCGGGGTTGCAATATTTACTGGTTTTGGTGCAGTGGCTCGAGAATTTCCGTATGTTTGTTTGCTGCAACGAAAACAGTAAGTTTTGCTACATATTTATACAGTATATGTGTCGGTAATGTCAGTTTTCTCATAGGTATTGGTATGATTTTTTCTTAATCTACTGCAATGTAATGTCACTTTTAAATAAACATTATACAGCCTATATACATATATTTTTTAATCACAATTAGTATTTTGTTTAGTTTATTTTCAATTAACTAGTTGTTTACTTGGTCTATTTTCTGCATCCACAACTTTATAGTGGAAAGGATAATAGACCACAGTGATTTTAACTAATATTATCAAAGAACTTGGCTAAATAGACCCTTAATCAAAAGAAAGGTACAAAGTCAGTGAAATCAGCAACTTGCTTGTTCCATCAATTATCAGCTTCCTCCAATTTATGAAACTTCTTAATTAAGTTCCTTTACATTGCTGTATGTTTATGCAGCTGATTGCAGCTCCTTAGATGGTAATATTTTTTGCTGCTCATAAATGTGGAGGCGATGACAGGAAACACAGGGGGTCATATACAAAGCAATAACTGGCACCAATTCTAAAACACCCGCACATTACAATACTTGAGTGGTTTTACTAATGGTTCTCTTTTCATTTTTAAGACCATCATTTGTGCTGCATGCTTCTCTGTTCCAAAAGCTTTTTAAATAAAATGTGGCCAGGTCTCCTGCTGGCCCCCCCTGCCCCCCCCCTTACCTCTATGGGTGGTGCAGATACCGCCGTAGACAGGGAGGTTGTGCAGGAGGTGACCGAGTCGTCGGTGGCTCCCGGCAACTCCCTTTGCAGGGCGTCGCCATCTTTAATGTGGCCGCCCATGCGCAGTACAGTCGCGCATGCGCAGTGCAGCTTCATGTTGTGGCGGCCATCTTGGTGCACTTTACACATGCGCAGAGAGGTACAGAGGTGGTCATTACAATGAGTACTCCACAGGGGAACTACAATCCCCAGCAGCCCCTGGAGCTGCTAGACACATCAGCCCAGCAGCCAATCACACGGCCGTATCCCCCTGCAACTTAGTGGAAACATTTGGTGCGCTGAGGAGACCACGCCAGTTGGAGCTGGGACATCAGAGGGTAAGGGTGTACTGTAGGTGCAGGGTGTCAGTAGGCCCCAGCACTAGGCAGAGACCACCTGTTGGCCCCAGCTAGGCCCCAACTCCCACATAGCTTGTGGCTGCCATAGGATAGCCCCTTAGACAGGGACACTGCCTCACATAGCATTATTAGTGTCAGGGACAGAGCAGAACGCCGAGCAGCAGTTGCAGCCTGTGGTCTGGGACCAGACCACTATTGCAAGGCACAGAGGCTATCTTCATGGTGGGACACTCCTGACAGATACCACCCCACGTGGATGCGGACGCCTTCTCTGATGACGGTGACGTGGGATGGAGGGTTTTCTTCTGTCAGTGCTACCGAGTGCTGGAGCACCTGCAGGTATTCCAATCTACAAGTGCACCAACAGTAACACACAGGTGTTGGCAGCGCTTTCACACACACACACACTTTGGGCGGTTGACCCTGTGGACACCAGGGTGGTTGGGTGCCCAGGGGCACCTCAGTACTTTGAGGTAAACCCCACCGGGTGTGGACACAGTGTTTGGGGCACAGAGTGGGGGTATGGCCCTGTTAGGCTTGAGGTGTTTGTTTATCACTCTTCTTATATGTTCAGTAAACTTGTTATACCATGCCAGTGTGTATTGCTTATATTGTGTCCTACACAGGGTTATCCAACACTGTAAGGATCCCGTGCAGGTGGAGGCGCTGTCACCAGATGAATCTGGCACACCCCAGGCTACCAGCAGCAGAGGTTCAGGCCTCCTGTGAGCCACAGGTAACGCATCACGCACACACAGTAGCCGCCGTATCTCCCAAGGGGTGGGGAAAGTGCGCTACACATACAAATGAACCAAACGTGGTGGGTTTTATACAAATTTGGTGATCCTCCCCCCCAGATGTATCAATTAAGAGAAGTGTAGTGAATATGAGGCAAGTTTTGTTTTGGCTTGTATAGATTAGACTAATTCCAGTTATTTGGTCATCTACATAGCAGCAGAAACTTCTCCAATTGCTTAGTTCTCAATCAGAATGTTAAATGGTAGGAAGCCAGGGCAAACTTTGTAAAAAAAAAACAATTAGCAAGAAGAAAATGGGAGAGTTTAATTCAACTATAATGTTTGTAGTTGTACATGACCCCTACAAATTTTGATTCAACTTAAAATCACGTGTGTCTAATCATTTCTGGCATAACTTTCTGAAACTTTCCGATTTCGTTCCCAAATCCCAACAGGATGCATGTTAGGCAAACTAAAAATGATTTGAATGACTTGAGATAAGAGGCACATATTTAATAAGGGATCATGTACAAAGGATACAAAGTATTGCAAAATCCAAATCTCCAGCAGTCTGCTTGAAATGTTCTGGCATTTTCCCAACACAATTTACTGACGGTTATTTCTCAGACCAGCTTTTTTATTGCATGCAAATAAATTAAATAAAAAATGTGTGTGTGTGTTTTATGCAAATTTCTTGGTCTTCCCCCAATGGAACAATTACAATTTATTTATTTTTGCCTGTTAAGAAAGCAGTTTAGAATCATTTTTACAGCCGTCTATGACGTTGTCTACAAAGCAGCACAAACTTCTCAAACTGCTTCATTTACAACCAGGACATGAAAATCGCGTCTTCCGAAAACCAGGTAAAAACTTGCAAAAGAATTAACGAGAAAAAATGGACAAGCTTCTTTAACACGTTGGGGGCTAAAGACGTAGTCTGGCACACCGTGAGCCCCGTGATGTGCAGGAGTGGAGTCAATGGCTGAGCCACAGATTGAGCCACCTGTGCTGAAGAAGGGATATCTTTAAAATCTGACCTATTGGTGGCCATTGAGGACTGGAGTTGGCCACCCCTGATGTCAGTGGTGTAACTACGTTTGAGCTAAAACCCACAATGCGGGGGAGTCCGAGAGCTCGGGGTGGCCCTGCCGGCCAGTGCTGGGAGTTGGGCCTGGTGGAGGACCGAGGTCGGACCCAATTTACGTGCGGGCTGCTGCTGCTTCTGTCTCTGCTGCCTCTGCTTCATGCGGGGGCCGGGCTGTCACTGAACAGCCAATTCCACACTGGACTCATGCCTGGCATATGTTCAAAGAGTCTATAAGTGTTTGCACATGGGCACGGATGCCCAAGATCAAGCAGTGTTACTGCAAACAATAATGTCCATTACCTTATTGTGCATACGGTGTTACATAATTTTTAAAACAGCTATGTGTACCTAACACATCCTGGTGTGCTAGAGCAGGAAAAACATTAAAACCCATTAATACATTTGTAACTGGCTGGGAAAAGCAAATGGAAATGAGAGAACTGACATCATCCACTGTATCCAGTCCCGTGCTTCACATCCTATGCCCTACTCTTCAGCTCATTGATTTTAACAAAGATCTTCAAATGTCTCCAAAATTAGATCACAGTTTGTTCCACCAGTGTTCTGTATATTTTGCCAAATTCACTAAATGTTAAATTACTTGAAAATGAGCAAATAAAATAAGAACATGTTTGCCAAGCATTTCTAAAGCTGACCCTGAGAGAGTGAGAAAGAGAGTAAGAAAGAGAAGTTTTCAGGCAACTTTTCTAATTCTGGTTTTCAGTTCATTTCAGTGCAGCAGTTCGCTATTTTACCAACAGTCTGGTTTGGGAAAACAAAATGGCAGCCGGCATCAGCCTCACTCCAGTGTCCAATAGAAAGATGTGACATCATCTCCCATTCTGTTTGTTAACACATGGTCGAATTTAGAGCTGTTGCATTGTTTGTCTGAAATTAACAGTGTTGATCAAAAAGAGATTTTGATCAGAAAGGCAACCCTCTATAAACAGCACTCTAATCATATATAATATATTAATGGACATAAAGGATTGTCCTATCAGCAAGTACTGTCAGAATCACCGCAGAAGTCAAAAAACAATAACATTTTATTACGTCTCAATTGACCTTAAAAACACAGATGCAGTATTAAAAATCCCCATATTGATGTGGCTATTATGGATATGTATACAGGTAAGTATTCTAGATCAAACTATTAATAATATCCAAACATCCAGACCTGTAAAAATACAATGATAAGCTGCAGAGAGGGCTAGTATTGTATCAGAGACTGCTACCCATGTCTGTATAGCAAATCAGCACACAATATTAAACTAGAAGCTATCTTGGAGCCCCTTTAAAAAGGGTGTTTCTTGTCTTAATTAGCTCTCATGTATATGTAGACTGGTATCCAATGATGCGCACCTATATAGATGTTGAGACGTTATATATATCTCAGAGTATTTCCATAAACATGTAGCAGTAGAGTGGTTTGATTAATACATATAGCCAATCTCCTATTACGATTGGTAGTGTGTGTAAAACACTAGCAGTATATGTTAACACTGATTTCGCAAAGGACACAGCCGTGATACACACACTACCGTGGTATATATACCATCTCTATTTAGCTCAAATGGTTTATAGCATAGATAACACGATAAACATGAAATAAATTGAGCCAGCACACTATGCCACAGATGTACTTATAGTCTGCAGCGACCAGCATTTAGTAATGCAAATGGTAAATAAGCCGCTACACGATACAAGCCTGCTCGTCTGCTGATGTCTCGATGCTGCCACTAGATGTGACGTCACCGCCGTGACGCACTACGTTCCCCGACGTACGTTTCACGTGTTACACACGCTTCATCAGGGGAGGAGGGATAGGAATATGATCCTGTCGGTGAGTCTTTATACAGTATACACCTTTGAGGTACATCCCCCAACCTAAGTAGGCGGAGTCTGACCCAAAATGGGTCTGTCCGGTCCACACGGAGAGTGGAGTCGGATTGTAACAGTGTCCCTGGGTAAGATTAAACCTACGAGTTCAGACCATAAGCGATTGCAGTTGGCACAAGGAGCAATGATATTGTTAGTGGAGATATTGGGCTGTGGATAGACTAAAAATGGACTTGTAATAAATATAATAAAGGGTGTGTGTGTGTATAATTATTGTGTGTTATATTTATTTGAATGTTATAAATAAACAAAATATACAAGTGAATATAAGTGTGTAGGAGTGTTCTAAAATATATATAAAACCTGCCCATAACGGTCAATGCAGGTCAAATTAATGCAGAAGTGTATACTAATATGTGATATGTGTAATGTACAGGTGTAGGATTGAATGATGTTATCATACATAAATTTGGACAAATAAATGGACCAACTAGAGTACATTGTTGATTTGAATAAATTGCACTGTGGGATGAGTTGTAAACAGAACTTAAAATTAAAATAAACTTTGTTAAATAAAATGTTAGATTAAATGAAGGTGTTATTGTGTAGGAGTGTGTGCTAAAATATATAAGACCTGCCCATAATGGTCAATGCAGGTCAAAATTAATGCTAAGTTTAAATAATATGTGATAAGTGTAATGTACAGGTATAGGATTGGGTGATGTGTCCATTAGCTCAAATAATTAATAAACCTTCTGATATAAATAAATAAACACCTAATGTCGTGATAGTGAATCATGTGTAGTGAGGATCTGCTCCTATAGATCAAAGCAGATCCCATTAATATCTATGATAGTAATGAGTATAGTGTTTGGGTCCAGACATCATCCTGCCCTGTAAAATCAAATAAACGGTGAAAATATGAATCCCTCATTGAGTCCATTGGGGGCCAGGGTTTGGAGTTGGAAGATCCAACGACATTCCTGTTGCAACAGTCGTTGGTCCCAGTTACCTCCTCTTTGATCTTTGCGTATGTAGTCTATTCCGCAAAACTGCATAGCTCTGGTATCCCCTTTATGGTGTTCTATCACATGCCTTGCAATAGGGGTGTCTTTAGCATTACGAACATTCCCCAAATGCTCTAAAATCCTTATCTTAAGTGGTCTGTGAGTCTTGCCCACGTATTGAATGCCACATTCGCAGGTCATAAGGTAAATTGTTCCGCAGGTTAAGCAATTAATAAAGTCTTTAATCTTAAAGATCTTTGTATTGGTAGAGTCTTTAAACTCTTTTGTAGCTGACATGAAGGGACACGCTTTGCATCTTGAACAAGGATAGGACCCACATGGTTTGGGGCCTAACCATGTTTTGATCTGATTTTTGTCCAGATGACTATGCACCAATCTGTCCTTGATGTTTGTATTTCGACGATAGCCTGTTGAAGGGGTATCTCTAAGAACTTTTCGAAGGTCAGGGTCTTCAAGCAGAATGTTTCAATGTTTTTGTAGGATGTTTCTAGTTGTATGTGATTGTTTGTTATATGTAGAGATAAATCTAATCTCTTCATCCTGTGAAGTGGTCTGTTTGGGTATCAACAGTTCAGCCCTGGGAGTTGTCAATGCCCTATAGTAGGCTTTTTTGATTAGTTTTTGGCTGTACCCTCTTGTTTTGAATCTATTGGACATATCCACTGATTGTCTGACAAATTCCTCAGTAGAGGAACAGTTTCTTCTCAGTCGAAGAAACTGTCCCACTGGAAAAAAAATTGTTTGTCTGAAGCCAGCACCAAAAAATACAAATATTTAGGCAACCGCGGAATTCCAGAAGATCAACAGTCCATGGATCGGATAAGGGAGGTCCTCTGATACAGGGATCATAATAAAAATGTGCTCAATATGATTGACAGCTGCTTTTAATCCATAGGTAAAGGCTTGAGGAGTTGTTTAGTTTAAAGCAAGAAAAAACACAACCATGGACTTTTTTCACCTTTTTATTATTCTTATTGAATAGCCATCTATATATAGATGTAGACGTATCTGTACCGTGTTAGCCGAGCTTAATAATCAAAAACTAATAGACGATACAGTTCTGTGACTAACGAAATGCTTTTATTTGTGCGAGCTTTCGAGATACACTAATCTTTTCTTCCGGTGGTGTTACAATGGGTAAGAAAAGAAAGGTTTTTACTTAAAAACAGTGCATCCTGGAATGTATCTGACTGAAGCCTATCCCTCGCCTGTGCAGAATGCGATTTATGACTTAAGATATTAAATGTTTCCTGAATGTTAGTGATGTAAGAGTATGTGTGTGTATGTGTGTTTGTATGTGTGTGTGTGTGTGTATGTGTGCAAATATACATTTATAAAGTGCCCACAGTGTATACAGCACTTTACAAAAGGTGTGTGGGAGTGTATACCAATAGTGTGGGTAGGTGTACAAATGTAAGAGGGTATTGCATTACTATTAATGTGTGTAGATACTATGTGGTCCCTATTGGTATATAGGGATAGAATCACATTGTACATATGTATGTGTAAGCTGTGTGTGCATTCATATAGCACAGTATGTATAGACATGGCCTTTAGCACTCATGGGAAGAGGTTCTCTTGTGTCAGGGTAGTGACTCATGAAGCTGCGGTCACGGTTTAGGTCACCGCTAATTGTCCCGAATAGTTGCATACATTTGTATTCATGCAACCTCTCTCTCTCGGTCTACCTTTGAGTATGGCCACCTTCAGATCATTCATCTTATGGCTAGAGTCAAAGAAATGTTCACCGACAGGACAAAGGATTTTCCAATCACTTGATCACCACGGTAGACGTTGACATCAACTCCTTCTAGTTATATTCCATTTATTTTGATCTTTGCCGAGTTGACACATTTGTATAATGACTAAATATGTCATTACAAAAATATACACACTGTATCAAAAGAGAAGCAGGATTTGTTAATTGTTATGAGAGAGAAAAATCTGAAATTGGCAATATGTGTCAAAATACTGTGGGTACAGAAACCAGGTCTGAATCATAGGGCGCATTTTAACCATGGTACATTGTTCCCTGAAGCATACATAACCAAACACTGTCATCATGTGTTAATTCCACCAGGGAATAAAATATCATATCCCATATGTGAATCTATCATTTGTACTGTATGTGAAAGTTATTTGTGTTTATTACGTATAGCGGAGTTCCACCTGGGCCACCCTTAGGCTGAGTCCATGGTCAGCGTTTAGGCGCTGACCCGTGCTGAGGCGCGCTGATGCTTGTCAGTGAGCCCCTGCAGCCGCAATGAGCAGCTTTAGCAGGGGCTTGCGCACGCGTCCGAAGGAGTGCGGAGGCGTAGCTCTTAATTTTATTTAGTTTTGGCGCTCACGAAAGCTTCGTGACGTAACTGGCCCGCCCCCCAACACGGCCCCGGACGGCACGCGAACTAAGGCCTCAGCCTTCGCACGGCTGCAGTTACCATGGACTACAGCAGGCAACATTGCAGGGAGGTGTGAGCCGGCGACAGGCTCACCGGAGGCTCCGACGCTCCTGGTATAGGGCACCGCCATGTTGGACGTGCGTGCGCACGTTCGAAGGTTCGAGCATGCGCAGAGGGAGCTCAGCGGCCATTACCAATTGCACATGCACAGTACAATATGCGCGCGAGGCGGCTAATAGGAAAGGTGCTCCGCGGGGACTACAGTTCCCATAATGGCCTGGGACAAGATAGGTCACATGGCGTGTATCAGCAAATAGGGCTGCAGCTTCTTCTGCAAGGGGAATATAGATACATTCTGCGTGCTGCAGCCACGCCAGTCGGAGCTGGGACAAGGAAGGGGTAGGTTGTATGTGCAGGTGTCTGTGGCACCTGCACTAGGCCAGATATCCCCTATTATGCCACAGCTAGGCCATGACTCCCCTGTGTAGCATGTGGTTGCTGCAGGGACAGGCCCATAGATAGGGACACTGCCCCTTTAGTACCTCAGCATAGGGACAAAGCCAGGATGTGGCTGCATCCTGGCCTCAGGTATTCTGGGACCAGACGCCTGCTACTAAAGAGACATTGCATATGGTGGTACACTCCACGCGGAACCCACCCAACATAGAGGCGGAGGCTTCGCGGAGGACATCCTTGGATCCGTGGATCCCATCAGTGCGACATCAGCGTGCCCGGGTGGGCAGCGCTGTACCACAATTGTACGTTAGGGACTGTGTCTCCAGGGAGGGGAGCAAATTATTGGAGGGTACTGCCATATGTGGCCTGGTTGGTGGGATATACTGTATATATATATTTATATATATGTGTGTGTGAGTTTATCTTGGTTGCCTGCAGTAAAATCGTTATCTTATACCAAGGTGTAATTCTTTATGTGTCCTGTAACGGGGGTATTCCACACAGTAGAATTCCGTACAGGTGGAGGTGCTACCGAGCATCACTCCGGTGTACCCCAGGTTCCAAACGGCGGACGCTCAGATCTCCTGGTACCTCCATAGGTATTGCACTATACACATACACCGTAGCCACACATCTCCCAAGGGGTGGGGGAAAGTGCGCTACATACGATGAAAATATGTTTGTACAAAATAAGATTTTGAAAACATCGTACCTTATCACATAACAAATAAATCTAGACAAAGTACAAAAATACATTGCTTTTCGGTAATGTCACTCCATTTTTAGAGCCCTGGTTTTTAAAGTTTCTCTATTAAAAGTTTTCTCTAATTATAGAAAAATACCTAAAACATAAAGGATGTTCTGAAACTGAACTTCTAAAATATTTTTTGATTTAAAATCTAACAATATTTTAGTAGTTCAGTTTCAGAATACCCTTTATTATTTTTATTAACGAGTATCTTATTTATGATACACTATCTTAAACATTCTTGCAGTATCTCTATGTAACTAGTATATATGTATTGCCTTTCAATAATGAAGGTGTTATCGATGTACAGTGTTAATCGTCTTTTTATCATTTATATCAAGGTATTGCTTGTAAAGCAAAATACTTCTGATAAACGTTATTGAAAGGAAAGAAAACATACATCCCTTATAACAAAGTGAGTTCAATTCTCCAAGCCTGAGAAGAAACTGCAATGGTGGGAAAAGGAAACTCAGGACATATACTCACAGCTGATTTCCGCACAGGAAACTGGCCATTACAAATAAGAAACAAAAAGGCACAGCTATTTTAGTTAGAACTGGGCTTCCCCTGTGCATGGGAATAAACAGTTTTGAACTTCTCCATGTCCTACTGCACCCAGAACCTCAATAGAGGGCATATAAAGATTGCAGTGCAGACATAGAAGCTAAAAGAGCATTGTATATTCTATAATAGCTGCTGTTGTTCTGCTAGAATTAGGACCTGAATGTGAATTGTCATATTCAATGTTCTCATTTGTTGTAAATTAATAATGTGTTGATGGGTGTGACTGCACCCTTATTTGCATATTTGTGAGTGATTGTTCTGATGCTTTTTGGTGTGTTGAGCAGTTTTAGTGAAGCGTGAAGACCATAGTGACAGTGAATTAATTCCAGTTATTTATTTAAGGTGTCTCATCTGGGTAACAGATACTGTAACTTATTTTATTCAAATCTGACATCTATAAGTATTTTTAAATTTAGACTTGAGAGGGATTTGATTTCCTCTTTCCCTTCCATCGTGTCTGATGTCACTGTGTGTAAGGCTAGGTCCCCAGAGCAACCGGCGGCGCATGCGGCAGTGCGCGCACCTCTCACCAGCCACTTAACTGCTCCCTGGCCGTCCCCGGTCCCTCCGCGCTCCAAGGCTCACTGCGCACTCTGACGAATCAGCCGGCAAGGGCTGCAGCCAGTTTGTGATCCCGAGTGGTAACACGTCACGTGGTGTGGCAGGGAGCCAATCAAAGAGGTGCGGGAGCAAGGGGGGGGGGGGGGGAGAAGACTGCTGAGCTCTGTGTGTGTCACAGAAGTGTGTGTGGTTTTTTTTTAGTTTGGTCGGCGTCGTGGCCCCGCCTCCTCGTCTCCTCGGCCAAGACTGTGTGGGTTTACAGATCCTATGTGATCTTTTTTATTCATGTATTTTATGTGATATTGTTATTTGGAGTCAATTTATAAAGCTTTGGAATATTGACTGATGGTTTTCTCTTTGCGCTTCCTTTTTGTGTATATGTTCCGGTTTGACCCCGCTGATCACGGGAGAGTGGGAGCAGCAGAGGGATAAAGACATCTTTATACAGATACAGAGGGAATCTTGGCACTGCGCATACTATTTCTTTTTGTGTACCTGTGAGGCTTATAGGAAGCCAATGTCTCCGCTCCTGGGGAGCCTGGGATGGTATATCTCGTGGTGCAGCGCCTCCACCTATGAGGATCCCAGCATAGATGGGATTGACTCTTCATAGGAAACAATACTCATGAACAACCACTGTATACTTTACTAACACAATTGTATTGTATTGTATTGTATGTCTTTATTTATATAGCGCCAAAAGTGTACTCAGTGCTTCACAAAGAATACAGTACAGAGAATTATAATAATACAATAAGTGCAGCAAAATCAGACAATAGGAAAGGAAATCCCTGCCCCGAAGAGCTTACAATCTAAGAGGTTTAATGGGAGACTTACAGAGACAGCAGGTGAGGGAGTAAGTGCTGTAGATGGCAGTGCTTGGTCACAATGGGTGGTAGGAGTGACTGAGTGCGGGACAATAGCCATGAGTGCAGGCTATTGGGATGCTTGATTTGTGAGGTAAAATTTAAGGAAGGTCAGTGTTAAATAACACAATAACACAATAATACAATTACACACTTCAATAATGCAATTCAACACAATTGTGGTCCCCCAAAGTACTGAGGGTGCCTTGGGCACCTGCAACTCGATCTCCACAAAGTGGATCCCACCCAAATTGTGTATGTGAGGGCAGTGCTACCACCCTCTGTGAGCCGTTGGTGCACGTGTGTACCTTCCTGGGCGCTCCTGTACCCAGGTGCAGCTGGCAGATCAAAGAACAGTCAGGTCCCACTCTGCAGGGCCTCTGACACAACTCCCCCACACCTTAGGGTCCAGGCCTGTGTACGTGGTGTGAGCTCAAGTCAGAGGGTCTCACACCAGATCCACAGCAACTGCAATCTCCTGTCACTGAGCACTATAGGTAAATCCCTACTGCTAGGGGCAGACCCTACAATGCTTATTCTGTGTGGCTCAGGGCCTATCTGGGCCTAAGAAGGCAGTATATAGGCCTAGCCCAGGAAACCACTTGCTCCCTGGACACATCCTACTCCTGACCCTAGTGGAAGGAGGGTAAGGGGACCCCGCTACATCCTCCCCCTGGTGGAGAATCCAATGTCCCCAGTTGAGGACCAAAATACAATGTTATATAATAAAAATGCATTACATGACATATAATAAAAGTAACGGTAACAGCAATATACACTTAAATAGCATTCAATATTTCAGTCAGGATTGCCATTATGGAAGCTAGATTGCACCAAGACGACTGCTGAGATTTAAAGTGGGGTGCCCCTAATGAATTGTAAGCCACCCTCATTGGAGGGCATCCCGGTCTTTGGCTCAGACGAACTTCTTCAACTTCTTCATAGTCTGAGAGGCTACTATCGGCTTGAGGTCCTGGACCTCTCATAGAGTGAATATCATTAACACCCTTTGGGGTGAAGATAGGACTCTTTGGGTCAGAGACCGACGTTTTGATGCCACTGGAGCGGATGCCTGACTGACAGGGCCATTAACCGATTCTTCTTCTGGTGCAGCCCACTAGTCTTCGTGGGTATTTGCAGAAGTACCTTCCATTTTATCCTGGTTTTCTTCCGTTAGTGGATCCGAGATCCCGCTGGAATCTTCCTGTTCAGTGGACAGCAGGATGGGCAACGGATTAGGTTCACTTAGGGATTGGTAACAAATGATTCCGATGCCAGACATTTATCCGCCCCTCCGAATCCTTGATATGAATCCAAGCATCTGCGACTCCACCTCGAAGGGAGCCTCTCGCCATCGGTCGGCTAGTTTGTGCTTCCCTGAAATGCCTAGGTTCCATAAGAGAGCCCTGTCTCCAGGCTGAAGTTCCCGATGTCGTACCTTACAATCGTGCCTCTGCTTGTTGTTTTGGTTGAGTTTGGCAGTGGCTTTTTCTGCCAAGCTGTACACTCTCTGGAGGTGGTCCTTCAGCCGCTGTTCATACTTATAGTGGGTCTGTATGTTTGGTACACCGTTGATGGACACCCTTAGACGGATGTCCACTTGTTGTCAGGTCTCCCGAACAAACATCAGGAAGTAGGGTGAAAAACCGGTAGACTGTGAAATTATAAGCACGCACCATATGCTCCACGTGCTTGCTCCATCCGGCCTTCTTGGACTCCTTCAGAGTACCCAGCATATCTAGTAGGGTTCGGTTGAACCGTTCCGGAAGGGCATCTCCTTCAGGATGGTAGGGAGTCATGCGAGACTTCTCGATATTGAGCAGCTTTAGGAGCTCTTTGATCAGCATGCTCTCGAAGTCCCTCCCTTGATTGGAGTGCGTCCGACAGGGTAGCCTGTAATGCACAAAGTACTTCTCCCACAATATTTTGGCTACCGTAAGAGCTTTTTGGTCCTTGGTAGGAACATTTGGGCGTACCGGGTGTAATGATCAGTAACTACGAGAACATTCCCGATACCCCTAGAGTCTGGCTCGATTCAGAGAAAGTCCATACAGACTAGGTCCATGGGACCAGAGCTCTTCAGGTGACCCATTGGGGCTGCGAGTGCTGACAGTGTTTTTTGCTGTTTGCACCTCAGACATCTACGGCAATGGTGCTCCACTGATTCCTGCATCTTGGGCCAGAAGGACCGGTCTCTTATGAATCCAAAGGTCTTGTCAACCCGCAAGTGACCGTGGTCATCATGTAGGGACTGTAGGACCTGGTACTGCAATTTTCTTGGCAGAACTAGTTGTCTCCTATCGGTGTGTTTGTTATAGGGGATAACTCGATAGAGGAGGTCATGGTCCTATTCCCTCATGAGAATAGCGGCCGTGTCAGCTGGAGGAGAGATTATTTTCTTTGATGGCCCGACGGATGGCTTTAGCCCCCGGGTCTCGCATCTGGTGTACCACTAGCTATTTCCAGCTCATTATATAGTGTCTTGGGTTATGGAAATGCCTTCTGGATGGCAGTATGCTGCAGGAAGTGCCTTCGACTGGCATCCCAATGAGTCAGCCACTCTGAGCACGGAGAAGGCTACTCCGTGTTCTGTTCACTTGGCATGAGGCTGCAACTCACATAGGCTATGGGCCAGAGGCCCGCAGGGTATTTTTGATGTAGTATCACGCCCAGCCCGTTGAAGCTGGTGTCCACGTGCAGGAGGTACGGTTGCTCCGGATCTGTGTAGGTAAGGACAAGAGCTTCGGTAAGACTTTTCTTAAGCTCCATGAATGCCTTCTCACAGGTGGAAGTCCACTTGTCCTCGAACGGCATTCGGGGGTTGCTGCTTTTTGCTGAGGATCTTCTGGATAGATCCTCAACCGGTTGTTGAGAACTTTGGCCTTGCTAGAGTACCCCTCTACGAATCTTTGGTAGTATCCACAATACCCCAGAAAAGATCAGAGCTCCACCACGATCTCTGGTCTGGACCAGTTCACTACTGCTTCGACCTTGGCTGGGTCGGAAGCCACTCCCACCACGGACACGATGTGACCCACATAGGTTACTGAGGTGCGGCAGAATCGGCATTTGTTCAGGTACAACTTCAGACCTTCCTTTCCTAATCTATTCAGGACCTTCAGAAGGCATTCGTGCTCTTCTAGTGTTCCATCTGAACATGATTATATCATCCAGATATACCAGACATTCCAGAGGGTTCCTGTCCCCGATGATCCTTTCCATTAGTCTCTGGAACATTGCGGTTGCACCACAGATGCCTTGGGTCATCTGGGTGAACTGGTAAAACCCAAGGGGGCAGACAAACGCTGTCTTCTCCTGGTCCCCAGGGCTCATGGGGACTTGGTAGAACCCAGACCACAGGTCCAGCATGCTGAACCACTGGCTGCCAGATAAGGCACTGAGGATCTCTTCAATCTGCGGCAAGGTATATTGATCCGGGACCATGCGGCGATTCAGGGTTCGATAATCCACATATAGGCGTACAGATCCGTTTTTATTCCGCACCACCACAATAGGGTAGGCATAGGGGCTATGGGACTCAGTCACAATGCCAACAGTCTCCATCTCTTTCAGGACGTTCTTCACATCATCCACATCTCTCGGAGCTATGCGTCTGGAATGCTCTAAGAATGGGGTTGCATCGTTCAGTCGGATCGTGTGTTGAGCACTCTTTCTGCCGCCTACATCCATTTCACTGGTGAAGAACACCTCTTTGCCCTCTGCCAGCTTGTCACTAAGTCACTTCTTCCACTCTGGTGGTAAGGACGATTCCCAGAAGTCGAATTGCAACCTGGTAGGGGCTTCCCGCACAGTTGTAGCATTCACATGAGCCAGGGGTTCCACTTGCTCAACAGGGTGTTTTCTACCCACTGCTTGACTGACATCAAACCAGATAGGGTGAGGCGAGATGTTCTGTATAAACAATGTGAACCGATGAGGCAGCAAGGACTTCCACTACATTTCTGGCACCACTTTAAACCCTCTCTTCGCGTCCCCTTCAAGTGTTGTTTCTAGTGAAAAGTACCAGTCTTTTTCATCCCGGCCCGGGTAGTTAGGTACAGCGGCCATGTGTCTCACTCCCCTGGTGGAATTTCTATCAACCCCATCTCAAGATTGAAGAATTGTCCAAACCCTTCTTGGGCAGAGATTCGGTAGCACTCTTCCTTGAAGACCGGATGAATCTGCAGGGACGATAGGGGTAACTCTCCGGCTTAGGTCCGACCAGGGCTCACCATCAGCGTTGGTCCCTCATATGATGGGGGAATTTGGGTGTTCATGGGTTGCGGAACATACCAATGCTTCCACTTCCATGGGGTGAGTTTTGTTGGTGTTAAGCTGCGGTATATCCAGCCGTACTTGAATTACTTCTTCAATGGGTTAATCTTCACTACTAAGGCCCCATAGCTTCATTTTCTCTGCCGACTGCATAGGCAGATGCCGGAGATGCAGATCATAAAAGGGGCGATAGATAATGGTCACTTGAGATCCAGTGTCCAGCAAAGCGGAGGCGTATATTCCCTCCACTAGTACTCATACTATGGCCACAGGTCCTACTGGATTGTAGGCATCCGGTTGATGCTCCTTTTCGGGACTAGGTGCAGGAGCACTATTCAAGAACGTGGACAGCTGCTACGCCAGGTGAACGGTGAAGGACATGGCTCCAAGGTTGGGAGTTGCCGACGTTGGACAGTCCTTTGCAAAGAGACCTTTTCTGTTGCTGGTAAAGCAGCGGGTACCCTGGGTGGCACTGGAGCCAGGATTAGGGGCCAAGCTCCGAGGCGTCTTGGGTGTCCAGAGGTTCCTGGGGGATGTTTTCCTAAGGATTCTCTTTCACACTAGGCTTCTTAGATGGGGTTACCTTACTCTCCCTTCGTAGATTCTAGAGATGTCTTTGGAGTGTGGAATTGCAATTGAACCTCCTGCTTCTTTATTTGGCTTAGCAATTCCATGAAGCTGGGGGGTTTCTCTGCCAGAGGAGCGCATGGCATCATAAGAGCTATAGGATGAGAAAGTAGAGATCCTTTCATAAACTGCTTGAATCGGTACTCATTCACGACTGTTGCAGAAATAACTTTCTTTGAGAGTAAATCCCACAAGGATAGCTGTAGGCGTCGGACAAACATGGACAGCTCTTCTCCCTCTTTCTGCCAGAGAGCACGAAACTGGGCCAAGAGTTAATCTTCATCCTCCTCTATGCCTTAGGTCTGGTTGAGGATTCCACCAACTCCTGTGTGGTAGCTTCCCCTTCTAGCTCGCGGTGCATTCTCACAATGTTTGCTGTTGGGGACCTCAGGCATTCAACTATCCGTTGCCTCTTCACAGCTTCCGAACAAGACAATTCTTTGAGCACTTGCAGGGTATGGTCTCTCTAATTCCCAAACTCTTATTCCCCGACGGGTGTGGTTGATACCCCAGAGAAAGCTTTTAAGTTGTGGTAGTTGTGTGCCTGGGTGGACTGTGCTAGACCGTCCACCAATTGCTGTATTGCTCCCCCCGACGTCGAAGGCTCCGGACGAGCAGCGACTATGGCAGCCAGGACTGGACCAGCTTTATCCTGTCCACCAGTCGAACTGTTGGATCTGTGACTGCTCCTTTTTGACCGTTGACTGCCGACGGGCACGGCGCTGACCTCATCCTGGCGGGGACTTCTTGGGGAAGATAAAAATGTAACCACCAGAAGCTCCTCTATGCTAGGGCCGACACTAGACTTCTCCAGTTTTATGGTCAGTTCAGGGTATATTAATAGACATCCGTCGAGCTGAGGTCCAGGGAGCAGAAGGAACTGGGGAACATTTTCCTCCGTTATATCACAGCGGCAGGTAACTAGAACCATACTCCATAAGAGGGTGGAATCACAGGCTAGATCTAAGAGGCGGACGTAAGCAACCCCAGGATGCTGGCACAATATTAAGCACACATGGTCTTGGGAGAGTGACTTTGGAACCTGGCCAACGGCGACCATGTGGCGGGGAGATGCTCGGCATTGCAGGGCCCACTCGCGCACCCTCTGATGGGACGGTAGAGACATGGTCCAATCTTAATCTGATTTTCTTTAATTTAGATCGGGTAAGGGGACCCCGCTACATCTTGTAAAGGGAAAATCTAGACAGCTGCTGCTTTAATTTAAACTAACATATTGACCCATTTTTTTTTTATCAAGGCAAAAGTGGTACAATCCTTCAATAAAAAAGTTAGCTATATCAAAGAAAAAATCCTTTTCAATTCAGAGATTTTTTTTCTTTTATTACATAAGGGGCTTTTGCCCCAGAAATTAACCCTTTTTGCCTTGATATACAGTATAACAGCCCAACACTTTTCTATACAGTACTGTAAATTCTTGATAAAGCTGGATAGAGTTGATGTGCATGTATAATCAATTTGTCCTCGATTGTTTTGAGATTAAATAAATTGGGTAGTTTAGTGTAATTGTCTGTAGGAAAAAAAAATATTTAAACGGGCATTTATATTTTTACTACACTAGAAACATAGTAATAAAGAATTTGACAGCAGATGAGAACCACTTGGCCTACTGTACCCAGTCTTACCATTTTCATATATGCTGCAACATCTCAGACACTGCTATTAGAAAACAAAAAGAAGAAAACACAGCGCACGACTCTTAGTGAAATCAATATTATTATTTATTATTATTTACACAGCAGCAGACTCTTCTATATAAGGTTTTTTTGTATTTACAGACCTTCTTATTAGATTGATATATACAATCTTTTCACTTTGTGGTGGGTTTCACACATTGAGCATATTCATACTGCTGCGGCCAAGCTTAATCTAAAGCTTGCCCGCATTTGTCCCGGCCATTTCAATTTTGGCGCCGGAATTGGCCGCGCTCCAACCGCATCTCACGGATATTAGATATATGCTTGCTAAAATAACATCCCAAAGGAAGAGTATATGACATACATGTACAGTAGGTGAGTGTTAAACGTAACCAATGTATAGATATGTCAAAAAATGTATATAGTAATACACAAGGATAAATTCCACAACCACAATGGTTGGTAATGTAGAGTCCTATAGTCACTGTTGTAGCAGTATATTGGACCAAAGGTGTCCCTATTAAGGATACATCAAAAACATATGTGGAAGTATAGGTGTTCACATATATATATACTTTATCTCTATGTGTAATAATACATATTTGTGTGAGAGCAATGTAATGCTCAAATACTTAATAGCAAGGTGTAATACAACTGTCGAGCATGATATCCAAAGGTGGTATAAGACAGATGCCCGGGTCAATTGTATGTCTGTAATATCAAAGACAGCATGTTAGTTTGCTTCAGAGGGAAGTGGACCGTCACGGAGGTCCATGTAAGTCTTACATTTCCCCCTCCCACACGACCCACAACCCCCCGAATACACACACAAACCCCCCTCCCAATACAAAACAACACCCCAAATACATGTAGCCAGGTCCCCTTTGGCTCCCCGGTTCACCATTGAGAAGGCAGAGAGGCAGGAAGGCCCTCCAGAGGTCGCGCAGGCGCAGTTAAGCATAGCGGCGGCCATTACAGCTTTGCACAGGCGCTGTAAAGATAGCGCACGCGGTCCCAAAGCTAAAGAGGTCCTGAGTGGACTACAATTCCCAGCAGCTTCTGGGCACTGCCCTTTCACCCACATCACATGCAGCCAGCCAGCAAATAGGGTTTGCAGCTTCTCCTGTGGGAGAATGATACAATGTTGCAGAGACCACGCTAGTCAGTTGGAGCTGGGAACAGGAAGGGGGAGGAAGTGTGTAAGGAGCAAGTGGCTCTTACACTAGGCCAGGTTACCCCCCAGGCCCCAGGTAGGTCCCACTCCCCACTAGGTTAGTGGGTAAGTTCATAGGGAGGGCGCCTTAGGTAGGGACCCTGCCGTTAGGTGAGTTTAAGTCTTGTCAGTGACACAGCTGCAGTGCTGTGTGCTCTGACAAGAAGAGACAGTGTTGTGTGCAGTGCAGCTACAGTAGTTGCTTTGGCTGTTTCAGGGAAAGGCCCCTCATAGGAAGAAGGGGGGGTTGCTTTCTAAGTTATACAGTGTGTGTAATATCACCAGTGCCAGTTGCATGTGGTGAACTGCCAGAGTCTGGGATCAGACAGAAGCTATAGTAAGAGATCTTCTGCATGCAGGGGCTAGGGTAGAGGTATACCCCCAGGGCCCAGTTAGTCCCCTGAGACACTAGAGGAATACTGTATGTGATAGGGACTGCCTTAAGACAGGGACTCCTTCACATACTCATAGAAAGAGGAAGAGACATGCTGCAGGACAGTGCCTGAATGCCGTGCAGCCTGAGTGCAGAAAGAGTATCCATTCCTGCAGAGAGCAGCTGTTACGCTGATGCACGCCACAAACCGGGACCGGACCGCGGGGCTGAGTTGGGGTTATATAATCACGACCTTAGTCCGCGCAGACTGATCTGGAGTGCGCAGTTCATAGTCATACATCGCAGGGTCAGGTTTGGAGAAGGCAGCATTGTCGTTAGTGAAGCCAAAGTCGGGGTAGGAGAAGACAGGACAATCGATGGCCGAAGCAGGGTCGGGATAGAAGACATCCGGGTGGTCGTAGTCGTAGCAAGGAATCAGCAACAGGCAGACAGGAGTTCCCCGCTTTAGCTTAGGAGCGTGAGCGCGGGAGTGGCCTCTGCGCAAGGAGCGGGTCTCAGCAGGGGGAGACAGCAGGCTGGCCGAAGTACACCGCAGGGCAGCGTCGGGGAAACCAACGCTTCAGCACAGAAGTCCAAGGCAGGCCACTGCATGGAGATAGCAGCAGGCCTCAGGAAATTAAGGGTAACCACTGCTATGAGAGAATGCAGCAGGTACCAGGAAATTAAGGGTAACCACTGCTAGGAGTGAATGCAGCAGGTACCAGTGCTGGCTAACCACGCTTCAGCACAGGAGACAGGAACAGGCCTCTGGATACTCAGGAACTAGGAAGGTTAGAACACTAGGAGAGAGGCCATGGCGGTTTGTGGCAGAGACGGTAATGTCCAAGGTAGGAGTTATGCTCGGCACTGGTTCAGTGCCAACGCCCAGGATATAAAGGGCGGAGATCCAATCACAGGTGTGTGAGTATTCCTCCAATGATGGAGCACAGGGCAGAAGCTGCAATGAGAGGCAGCACATGTGCCATTGATTGCCAGAGGATGCTTGCAACAGCAGAAGTCTGCAAAAGCTATAATCAAAGCCAGGAGCGGATTCCTTACAGCTGCGCAGTGCGGCGTGAGATCACTGTGCGGTGTTGCTGAGTCCAAGGATTATCCTGATCAGGAGCAGTGATCAGGGAGGTAGTAGAATAAGTGCACCACCGGGTCCCAACACAGGGAAGCGCTATCCCTCATGCTCACACTCTCTTTATGGTTGTGGACAATCACATTATTATCAAAGGAACTGAGGGTGATGTGATGATGGACATGTGGGTGAGGGGATGGTGATGCAATGTTGTGAGGGGATGGACATGTGGGTGAGGGGATCAGGGTGATGCAATGTTATTCCTATGATGTATTGATGTTATGCAAAGAGAGTTTCATTGAAGTTATCGTTCATGCTCAGTAAATACTGTATATTCACATTGTGTGTATTTACTGTATGGTTGTTATGGTGAGGGCACACTCCCACCACGGTTGGATCCATCATCAGTGGAGGCGCTACACCGTGTAAATATATACACCAGGTTCCCCGTGGTGGAAGCTCAGCCCTCCTGGTTGCCAAACAGGTACAGCACCACACTGATAAGTAGTCAGATACACCTACCCACCTCAATCTCACTTAGGGTGGAGGAAAGAGGCTACATACAGATCCCACTACATCCCTCAACACAGACATACTACACACACCCCCAGATAAAAACACCCCTCCAGATACATACAGCACCCCAACATATACAAACACCACTACCACTCCCCCAAATACAATTCCCCGCTCTGCAAATACAATTTCTCCCTCCACAAATACACTTACCACCCCTAAAAATACTCTTACCAACCCCAAAAAAATCCACTTAGCACCTCTCCACCCCCCACAAATACACTAACCACCCCACCACCAATATACTTATTCACTCTGGTTGCTGCTGCCACCGGCCCCTGGCTCTTTCCAGCTGCTGCCTTGTACCACGCCGGGCCTCTCTCTCCCGCTGGTGCACTTCAGAAGCTCAGCCTGACTTCCAGGTGCACCCAGGTTAGAGAGTAAGCAATTCCTGGCATGGGAGGAAGCAGCAGCTGAGGAGAGCCAGGAGCTGGGGCCCAGTGGCGGCAACCAGAGGCTTTGCAGCTGGCCCAGCCTCCGGTTGCTGCTGGCAGGCCCTGGCTCTACTCAGCTGCTTCCTCGTTCCATGCCATCCTCTCTCTCTGGCAAACCAGTGTGCCCTAGAATATGGGTGCACCCGGAAGTTATGCTGAGCTTCTGGTTCACATCAGTTGAAGAGAGAGAGGCCCGTGTGGTATGAGGCAGCAGTTGGGGAGAGCCAGCAGCTGGGCCCTGATGGCAGCAACCAGAGACCTGGACGCACCCAAATTCCAACGCTGGCGGTCCAGTCCCTCCACAGCCCCTGGGCCCAGGCCATTTGTCCTGCTCTCCCCACTGTCGGCTGTCCTGCACGTGCTCACAGGTGTGCTGTAGGTGCCAAGGCTATTCCACAAATCCACCACTGTTTCTGTGAATAAGTACTTCCTCCCTTTTCCCCTTAGCCTGCCATCCTCCAACTTCAGAGCACGACCTCTCATTCTAGCACTTCTTTCTCTAATATATCTGCTTTGCACTTGTAATTTGTTCAAACCCTTTATGTACTTGAAAGTTTCTATCATATCACTAATGTAATTCACTCCCTAATTTTTTTTTCAAATTCTAATTTAAAAAAAGGGAGGAAATATGTATATTATCTCAGAAATATCCCAGCTTGTTTTTCCCACGACGTAGCATTCTTTTTTCATTCGTATTTACAGCATCTTAAAGTGCCAGCGAAGTAAATATTGGAGTGAAATATGTATTAGGAAACACCCACTGTGTATTTTTTGGCTTCACCTTCAGTGTGTCATTGAAGACTGCAGTATTTACCACATGAACCAATGCGATTGTATTGCAACATTTTTTTCCAGTTTAGTAGGCTGGCGTTTAGTCCTTTCCTCTGCCAGGTGGGCCTACAATTATTTGCTTCACATTTACTTGGGTCTCATTTCTGTACAATACTGTTTAGTGCACAAATTAAACAGTAGGTGTGTTGAGCCGTAAGTAAATATACAGTATATAATAATATTAATATATATTATAATGTTAATTACTTTTCATGGTAAAATAACACAAGAGAAAATTAAATACATGACAGTAATATACTTGTTGCCTTTTTTTTTACAGAAGTATTTTTTAAAATCATGTTTGATAGTTTGATATTTTTATTTAATACAGGATCTCAGAACAGAGGCTGATTATCTTGCTTGTTCTACCTCAATGATAAAATAAGATTTATTTCAATCCCCCTGACTAATAAAAGTAGTCAAGCCTGGAATATAGAGGCAGTAAAACCTAGAATTGCAATTCATATAAATACTTTCAAGGTAAACTTTCAAAATCAGACTGAGGTAAAAGTGGTAATTTACCAACATTAAACGCTCAAAATTAAGTCTTTTTGTTGGCATTTGCCCAAACCGATTTACTCCAGGTTGCTCAGTACCTGCAAAATCCATTGGCAAAGTAGACCACAGGCCCAGCCGAGGTGGTGGAGAAGGGTCCACCAAGGTGGTGGAGGTGAGGAGGGCCCAACCCAGAAGCAAAGGGGAGGAAGGTCCAGCAGGGAAGGGAGGGGAAGAGTGCCCAAAATGGTGGAGCGGAGGAGGATCCATATGGGGCAGTGGAGGGAATGAGGTCCCATCCAGGCAGTGAAGGAGGGTCCAACCACATAGCAGAGAAGGGTCCAGTCAGGCAGCAGAGGAGGTTCCAGCCAGGCAGTGGAAGAAGATCCAGTCAACCAGCGGAGGATGGTTCAGTCAGGCAGCGGAGGATGGTCCAGTCAGGCAGCAGAGGAGGGTCCAGTCAGGCAGCAGAGGAGGGTCCAGTCAGGCAGCGGAGGAGGGTCCAGTCAGGCAGCGGAGGAGGGTCCAGTCAGGCAGTGGAGGAGGGTCAAGCCAGGCAGCCAATTATGGAAGTTGGACCCGACTTCTTTTTGGGTCCCACTTACAGGATAGGCTGGGAGGGCCCCAAAGAGCTGCCCGGCCCAGGACAGTTGTCCCGGCTGTTCCCTCCTGTCAGCGGTCCTGCATATCACAGTCAATTTAGTCCTATGGCATTTGCCTGCACTTGCATATTTAAAACAATAATGTTATCCAGAATATTGCATTGCTGTGATGTTTTTGTGCTTTCTTCCCACAGGAATGAGAACACATCATTTAAAAAAATAAAGGAGTTTCAATGTCAGCAATTAACATATGTTACCAGGTTATAAAAGCAACAATAATATAACATAATAGCCATAAAGAGATTATGCAACCCCAATGTTTCCTTCTATTTAATGTTTTCATTTGTCCTTTTAATAGATCCCAATTATCCTCATATTTGCTGGGGTTACTAGTAACCAAAGTATTAGAAGGCAGAGGTAATGATGCAGTCATTTTGATTTGTGATGCCAATTAAATAGTTAGATAGTTGATGAGGTTGTAAGGAGACATATGTCATCTACTTGAATTTATGTTAAATATAGTTGACTGAGATACTCAGTCCTATATTTGTATTTATATTAATCCAGACATTAACAAAGTTATGGTGGGTAAATAAAGTGACAAAAATCCTCCACCGTACAGTTTCCAGCAAATAAAAATACTACTAGTTGGTACATTTACATGTCTCAGACAGGTCTGCAACCTGGTCTTTGCCCATTATTGCTTACAAACAATGCTTCTAGTACAGCCAGGGATTCTGGGTAATGACATGCAAATGAGCCCTCACAACATCTCACTTTTTGCTGCTATGCCATTTTAACATGGATCCCTATAAGCTTATGCCTGCTGCATTAAAAAGCTTTTGTGCACAGCCTGGGTTAAAGAAGTGCATGTCCAGTAAAGCTGGCAAATGGATTACAAGCAAAAAGTGACATACTGAGAGGGTTCATTTGCATGTTATTTCCCAGAATCCCTGGCTGCAGTGGAAGAGATGATGGAGAAAATCAGTTTTATGGACCTGTCTGAGACTCATTACTTCTTATCAATTTTGACATGGACCCCTTTGAGCTTATGCCTACCGTATTAAACAGCTTTCAGCACAGCCTGGGTTATAGAAGTGCTTAGTGCAGTAAGCCTACTCACAGACAGCAGTTTGTGCCTCATCAGTGTGAGGTTGGTTGCTGGTTATGCCATGTGAAGCTGTTAAGTATGTATAACCGGACATTAAAAAAAGTTATAGTGGGTTAAAACAGTGATAAAAACCCTCCACCGTACAGTGTACATCAAATACAAATACCAATTGTGGATACATTTGCATGTCTCAGACAGGCCTCTCACTGTGACTGCTCATTTACTTGTCATTACCCAGAATCCTTGGCTGCAGCGGAGCTTTGTTTGCTACGTGATAATACATACAGTAGTTACATAGTAAGGACAGCGCTGAAGCAATTACCAAACTGATAGAATACATCCTCACACACAACTACTTCAGCTTCAACAAGGAAATGTACCTACAACTAATGGGGACAGCAATGGGCACCAGGATGGCACCACAATATACCAATCTTTTTATGGCCATTCTAAAACAGAGATTCCTAACCACATGCCTCCACAAAACTTACTAATATCATAGATACATTGATGATCTGTTTATAAAATGGACAGAGGGCGAAGAAAATCTTAAACAATTTTATGAGTGAGTCCTTGAATTCATTGTACCCATCAATTAAGCTCAAAATAGATTATTCAGCAAACCTAGTGAACTTTCTACATACCACAGTAACACTGAAGGATGGCAAACTACACACATCTGTATACAAGAAACCCACAGACAGATGTAGTTATCGCCATAACTCTAGCTTCCATCCCACTCATATAAACCGAGCCATCTTACACAGCCAGGCTATAAGATATCACCGCATATGCTCTGACACTAAAGACAGAAGCAGACACCTCACAACCCTGACTGAAATATTCAGACAGAAGGGATACAAGCCAAAAGCTATTGCCTCAGCAATCACAACTTCACTTAAAGCCCCTAGAGAACATCTGCTCCAATATAAGAAAAAAAGAACATGCATACCACTAGTGGATACATACAATCCTGCCCTAGAGAGAATGCAAAAAATAATCAAAGCTCTGCAACCTATGCTGACAGAGGATGAAACATTAAAAGACATCTTCCCGAAACCTCCCATCCTTGCTGTGATGGAGCGATCAGTAGGCGAGGTCAGATACGAGTCCACACATGCATTTCTGGTAAACCATAATAATTAGTGGTTTTATTCTCCTCAAAAACAACTAAAACATTGGGGCTACTGCCCATTTAAGGCAAAACATCAATTATAAAACAAACACCTATTTCCTTTAGGGAAACTAAATAAACATTACTCCGGCCCTTTTTAACTGGGCCGCCAGCTAAGCTGTTACCAACGCCAAAACATAAAAAACAGTACTAAGACCAGGGAACAATATAGAAAGTCTTATCTGTGTGTTCTGGTCCAGCATCTCGTATTTCTCAGGGCACTTTAAGTTGCAGGTGGTGAAGTCTTGCTGTTCCCAGTAAGTCTTTTGCCCTATCCATGCAGGCTTCTCTGCTGTGTAGGGCTTTGGGTTCCCCACTGTTGCCAGGCTTTTGCCCCTCTGGTCAACAAGCTTGGATCCCTGCAGGCTGGAGCTCTGTTGACTGTGATCCTCTCACAGAGTCTCCAACAAGGACACTGAACAGAAGCTACTTCCTGCCTTTTATCTCCTGTTCAATCAGGAGTTTTACATATCACCTGCAGGAAACTCGACACCTACAGATGTGGCCTTGTTTGTTTTTCCAGCTTTCCACAACAAAAGTGCAGACATCTCTCGTTTTGTTTGGGAGATATAATCAATATACAACCCATGTAACTCTCTGCAGTTCTTCATGTTGTTATTCACACCTGTATTTAACAGGGATATGTCAGACGGAATTAGGATTTGTTTGTTTGTATTTCTTTGCCTGTCCAGCAGATGGCAAAGTGATTTTTTTTGCCTATAAGCGGGGCGGGGGGGGGGGTTGTGCGCTACAATTTACAATTCACAGAACAGGTGAATGTCTGCTGATGCTACAGCATCTTACAAGAACCCATTGTTATTTAGCGTTGAACATTCTAAGCGTTATCAATTTGAGTTGTAGCATTTTTGTTGCAGTATTCTTGTCCAAAATTTAAAAATATATACTTTTTTCACTTTGCTTTTGAGAGAGAGAGAGAGAGAGAAGTTTTGCATATCTGATCTTTTTAGCAATTAACAATCGAGCAATTATGAATACTACAAAAATGCTCCTGCCCACGGATGGAAGAACACGATTCGATGTGTTTTGTCAAGTAATTATTGCTTTGTTCGCACAATGCTATGCCCAGGGATGAAACAGGGTTATTGGTCATTGCTACCAGCATTTGCCGGTATGTTTGATCATGCTAAAAGGAGAAGGGTACAAGCAAGAAGCTGGACCGGGAATGAGAAAAATTGTACTTCCAAATCTCGCAATGAGCCACCATCTGATGAGCCACAATCTGAGTTTCAAGAGTATCAAGAGTATAAACAGGAATGCCGCCCCCCCCCCCCCCAATCTGAATATACCTTTTGGGATCTAACTGCTATCAGCAACAATCTCAACCTGATTTTACCTCTATGGCTAATTCTGGCTGCCTGTCCCAGTATCATCAGCAAAGTTGCGTGGTTTTAAATGAAGGTAAATATAATATACAGTATTATTAACTTTTGTTATGACACGAATAGCCAGTCCATAAATGCATTGATACATGCGCATTACAGTGTTAGTACACGCATGTGCAGTCTGTTGAGTATGTCTGTTGTGTACTTAAAGCATTGTTTTTATGTTTTCAGAAATCATCAATGAAGTTTTGGCAAGGTTTCTAAGGAAAGTAAATATAATGTGCAATATTGTATTAACTTTTGTTCTCACTAACACGAACACCCAGCACGTAAATCCATAGATACATGCGCACTTTAATGTAAGTACGCGCATGCGCACTTTTGCTATACACAACCTCTATATGGTCGTTAAATCAGTATCTTTTTTTTTTCCAGAACTGAACGCGTCAAATACACTGCAATAAGACGATGAAGCTGACGGTCGAAGTTAACTATATTGCAAATTCACTAACTTATTTTAGTTTTTAACACTTTTATACACTTATACACTTAAACTGTACTACAGTATACAGTATGTGATAGATACTATTTGAGCATATTATCACTATCTTTCACTATTAAAGCAGCAGTTCAAGCAATATCATACGTGTGTTTTTTTAATGAATCAGTTCTGTTCTATGAGGAAATACTTATAGCATTTAATAAAAAAAGTTTTAAAGACATTTGTAATGTTTCTAATGTACAGTAGGAAGCATTTCGACAGTGACAGCCCCTTCCCCTTCTGATTGGGTCTGGCTCTTAAGCCCCACCCTTTCTCTAGCAGTGCACCAATTGTATCTAATAACTGCCCAGTCACATAATATTACTGGACTACATTGCCCACAATGCTGTGCAAGAACTGAATTAAATAACCCGAGCAAGCGATCGATTACAGCAGGTTGAACTGCTGCCTTTATCACTATTGACTATCGCCCTTAATAAAATTTCACAGTGAAATGTTTCATGCTTTTATTTTTCACGGAAATACAGTAGGAGAGAATCAATTGTGGGCCGTAGCGGCGAAATACAGTACAGAAATGTGATGAACACCTGTGTTGAAGCTGTGATATCATGAAAACCTGACTGGTGACTGGTGGGTTTCTGCCCATGCAGCAAAGAATTCTGTCTCAAATTCAGATCTGATTTTCATGTGATCTCTGGTTCAACACAGATGGCTCAATCAGTCCCTGCTGCAGCACAACCAGCAGAGAATCCTGTACATTCTAAACTACACACTTTATGAATCTATACATTAATATATTTTCTCATCTAGAGTGGAGAGGATGCAGCATACAGTACAGTAGGTGTCTCAATCATTGACTGATTGAGCAAACTGTCTCTCCTTGCGACCCCCGCGGACAAGACAAGTTGACAATTTCAATTTAATTACAGTACTTTATTCATTGAAGTGTTTGTGCATCTGGCTGGCTCCTCACAACACACTAGGGTTTATCTTCCCCTCTCCCCCAACCTAACAATGCAATACCATTTTAATGAAATTGCAGTCCCAGCAACAGCCAGGACACCCTCCTGGACCTGCGCATGCGTACAGTATAGTATGACACCAAAAAGTTTTTAAAAGAATTGTATTTATTTTTCACGCAAATACAGTAGGAGAGAATCAATTGCGGGGCATAGCGGGGAAATACTGAAATGTTATGAATGCCTACTGTAGCTCAATCAGATACCTGCTTCAGCACAGATGAATAAAGTACTGCACTGAAATACATTCTCAACTTTACGGTATTTACTGTATCAAGTACTGTACTGTAGTGCACTTTAGCGTTAAAGTTTATGCCCTCTTTTTACACCTGTACTGTGCCATCGAATCTGGGATACTGTGCATAAAAGGGGACCGAAATTGCATAGGCTCTCACACGCATACAGTATCTTAATCTGAACCAACTGTTGCCCAGAGAATGTATTGTGCTTCATCTTCTGCCATGGATCATACACGATTGTACAAATGCAGCAAGCGTCTTGATGCTATCTGCAATGCTGGAGGGTAACTAGGGAAATGTCCATAAAGATCTGTAGTTTTGCTCCATCCAGTTTCATTGAGGGACTTTTTTTGTGGCAAACAGTATGGATTCCTTCATGTGGAAATAGTGCATACAAAGTATGATATCTCCTGGGGAGCTGGCATTGGGTGTGCGGGGTCGTAATACCCTACGGGTCCTGTCCAGAAGGAGCTGGGGTTGTGGGGTGTCCAGGGTTATCAGCAGGAAAAGGTGCTATAGGAACATGTGGGAGTCTGTAGTTGTCTCAGGGACACCACGGATGCTGAGGTTTTTCCTGTGAGAGCGGTTGTCTTGATCCTTCTGGCACTCCTCAGTCTCTGCCATCCTTGGGTTTACATGGTTAAGTGCTTGGGAGGAATCTTCCTGGGAGGACACTACCTTGATCATCTGGTTCTCCAGATCATTGGTTCTCTTCTGGAGCCGGGCTATGTCTCCCCGGTTTTCTGAAACTGCTTTCTGGACCTCAGACTGGAAGGTGTTCTTGAGGTTAATATATAGTTGAGCAATGTCTATCTTAGTGCTGGACGTAGTACTGGGTTCCATCTCAGCCTCTGAATCAGCGCTGCCATGCGCGGGCAGCCATCTTGTGACACCCTCACTGCCTCAGGTCTCCTTTAAAAGTAAGCTGGGACATCGTGCAACTACATTCTTTTCATTCTGAAGCATTCCCATAAGGTGAGTCCATGCCACTTTACATCGATTTGCTTCCTTTTCCAATTGGTAAGATATTTAACAATATCATCTGTGCTGTTTTCTTCAAAAACCTCCAGTGTTGAAGTTTAAAAAATAATGCTCTCTGTATCTGCCTTAGTATATGTAAAAATAAGTTGCTTTATCCAATATGATGTTGCCGACTTCTGCAAAATTCTCCATGATTCTCTCAACTTCCGGACACACATCTAAAAACTATAAATCTGGGTGCTGTTTCCCAGCCAAAACATATATCTGAAAGGTAGAGTATTTATAAAGTGGCAGAATGAATCATCTTCAATTTCTGTACATACATATATTGTTTTATGCCTGCTATTATCTTATTAACCTTTACAGCTACCACCTGACATTGAGCACAATTGCTAAGCCTGCTGTCTACAAGTACTCTTAAACATTCTCCATCAAGGATTTACCTAATGTGTCCCATTTAGTTTGTATGTACTGTAGAATGATTATTTGTGCTTTCCAAATGCATAATCTTACATTTATTTGTATTATACCTCATCTGCCATTTACCTACACAGGCTTCCTGTTTATTCGAGTCCTTCGGTAGTGAAGGCATGCTGAAATGATATTACTACCTTATGTCATTTAGTATCACCGGCAAAGATGGTGACTTTGCTCTCTATGTCAACCTCAAGGTCACTAATAAACAGGGTTAACCGCAGTGACCCCAGTACTGAGGTACTCCACTTACAACTTTAGCCCACCATGAAAATTTTCCATTTGACAACTCTCTGCTGCTTATTCTTCAAGCAGGTTTCCATCCAGGTGCAAATATTTCCACAGACCAAATTTATTTGACCGTGGAAGTGCTTGGAAGTTCAGTTATAATTCATCTTCTTCCTAAAACAGCACAAATCTAACACCCTTCCCCTTTTTATTTTTTCCCTGATGTTTTAAAAAGCAGGAAAAGCCAGAATGATTCATTATAAAGTGTGGTGTTTTTCCCACTCTTTCATAATGCCAGCAAAATAAACACTATCTTAAATAGAAAATGGTGGTTTCTTGACGGAAAATAAGAAAATGCTGTATACAGTATTTTTGTTCAGTTTTTATTTTGTATAGCTTGTAGTGCACATATTCATTTTTTACAGTGAGACCAATTTATAAAAAGAAAAAAGTGTTTCCTATCTTTTTAATGTAAAAGCACATTGAATTTTATAAAGGAAAACTGCATCACTTTTTCCTATAATTTCGTCACACAGGCTACTGCTAGAAAAGCAATATTACTTTTCAATATGATAAAACAATTGCAGATGTTGACAACACTGATGTAATATATTGTACATCTCTTTAGTAAAAAACATACCCACTTCATTGTTTCAGCAATTATCTTATCACATCTAATGAGAAAAGGGTATAGTTTATTATGATTGCTATATAATAACATTCAAATTATTTCATTTTATTAAATAAGAAATTGAGCAAAAAAATAATAATTTTCATTAATGGAAAGAGTGCCTTAAAAGTATAGTTGCTGGCATCCCCAAAAGAGCAAAATAAGTGTACAGATTCAGCTTAGCTTAATCACACAGACATAGCAGAAGCAATAACTAAATGTACTGTAAATATTACACAAGTACATATAGTTTAGGACTGATCTTAAATATCCCTTTACATTAAACACCCAAACATAATACATTAGGTTGGTGTATCAAGAATATAATAGAAAAATTAAAGATGAACTGTAAACAGGTCACAATCTAAACTAATTAGTAACATTTAATAACATTTCCATCATTAGTGTATACTTTATATACAGTACAAAAACGTGATTATGAATTTACACAAAGTAAATGCAGTGTTGGATAAAGTATCCTTTTCACAGGGAGCAGGGAAAACTGGTGACATACATACCCCTAGTGGTTAATACTGTAGGTGGATTTTAACCTTGAAGCAAAAAGTGACATTCAAGGTTCAGTCAAGGTGAAAGAAGTCAGTATTTGTTAAATGCTACTGGCTGCAACAAATTTAGAATTGCTGATATCGACCACAACAACTGATTCAATTGTATTTGATCACCTCAAAAATAACAAGGCCACAGTTTGGTCACAGTCAGGCTTAATTGTTAATTGAACAGACTTTGGGCTAGAGCTAGAGTGCTCTGTTAAATCAGGGCTCGTAATGTGACTTTACCTAAAACAGTAACAATGTAATGTTCCCTGAGTTAACATGGTATCCTCAAAGCTAATTACATGCAAAGCGATATCCAAACTGCATCTCATAAGCATTGGCTTAACGTTAAGTTATTGTAGCATAAAGTTGCATTATCTCCTAATAACTTGTTATTGAGTATATCTCAGCAGTACTCCTATGCACACCCTGAAATAGGTATTTAGCTCAAGTTTAGAAAGAGAGAAAAGGAAAATAACACCGGGTTACTAAAATCATGCCTAACTGTGCTGTTATAGCCATTCAATTTCAGTATGTGGATGAAAGTAACTACAACTTTAGGTACAACTTAAATAACCAAAAACAAGGGAGAAAGAGGCTCTGCAGTATTGCACTCAATCAGGGTGACTAAATTAATTCATTAAAACGTGTAGCTTTATTGAGTAACTATTAACTATTTAAACATATGTGGTTACATGAGATATAGACTCAACAACTTACTTTATATACAGTATTACATACAACGATAGTAAAACTATTTCTAAGCTGGTCTACCAGAACAACAAATTAATAATGTGATATATATATATATGTAGCCCTGTGTAGTTTTGGGGTTATAGTCTTTCTCCTCCTGTGCAGTAATCCCTGTTAAGGTCAGGTTTGCCAGGAGTAATCATGGGGTTTTCCCTCACCCCCCCCCCCCTCCTCCCGACACCCCCCCTCCTCCCGACACCCCCCCTCCTCCCGACACCTCCCCCCTCCTCTCGACACCCCCCCTCCTCCCGACACCCCCCTCCTCCTCCTGATGCCAGCTCCACACCGATCTCAGCAGCCGACACCAAAGGTAGGGAGGGGGAGTGGGAGGTGTGGTGTAGTGTGCTGTGAGTGCTGTGCGAGTGTGCTGTGAGTGCTGTGAGAGTGTGCTGTGTGCTGTGAGAGCTGTGTGCTGTGAGAGTGTGCTGTGAGTGCTGTGTGCTGTAAGTGCTGTGTGCTGTGAGTGCTGTGTGCGGTGAGTGTCCGGTGAGTGTGCGGTGAGTGCTGTGTGCTGTGAGAGTGTGCTGTGAGTGCTGTGAGTGCTGTGAGTGCTGTGAGAGTGTGCTGTGAGTGCTGTGTGCTGTGAGAGCTGAGTGCTGTGAGAGTGTGCTGTGAGTGCTGTGTGCTGTGAGAGTGTGCTGTGAGTGCTGTGTGCGGTGAGAGTGTGCTGTGAGAGTGTGCTGTGAGAGTGTGCTGTGAGTGCTGTGTTCTGTGAGCAGTGTGCAGTGAGAGAGTGTGCTGTGAGCAGTGTGCAGTGAGAGTGTGTGCTGTGAGCAGTGTGCTGGGAGTGTGTGCAGTGTGCAGTGTGTGCAGTGAGAGTGTGTGCAGTGAGCGTGTGTGCAGTGAGAGTGTGTGCAGTGAGAGTGTGTGCAGTGAGAGTGTGTGCAGTGAGCAGTGTGCAGTGAGTGAAGGGAGTGTGCAGTGTGGTGTGTGCAGTGTGCAATGTGCAGTGAGAGTGTGTGCAGTGAGCTGGGAGTGTGTGCAGGGAGTGTGTACAGTGAGAGTGTGTGCAGTGAGAGTGTGTATAGTGAGAGTGTGTGCAGTGGTGCAGTGAGTGTGTGCAGTGAGTGTGTGTGCAGTGAGTGTGTGTGCAGTGAGAGTGTGTGCAGTGAGAGTGTGTGCAGTGTGCAGTATGCAGTGAGTGCTGGGAGTGTGTGCAGTGTGGTGTGTGGTGTGTGCAGTGTGCAGTGTGCAGTGAGAGTGTGTGCAGTGTGCAGTGAGAGTGTGTGCAGTGAGAGTGTGTGCAGTGGTGCAGTGAGAGTGTGTGCAGTGAGAGTGTGTGCAGTGAGAGTGTGTGCAGTGAGTGCTGGGAGTGTGAGCAGTGTGCTGTGAGCAGTGTGCAGTGAGAGTGTGTGCAGTGAGTGCTGGGAGTGTGTGCTGTGTGCAGTGTGCAGTGTGCAGTGAGAGTGTGTGCAGTGAGAGTGTGTGCAGTGAGAGTGTGTGCAGTGTGGCAGTGTGGCAGTGTGCAAAAAAAATGTAACGGGAGCCACGTGAAAACCACGTTATAACCGAATTCGCGTTATAACGGGTCGCGCTATAACGGGGTTCAGCTGTATCTGGTGAAGGTAGTGTCATCAGGCTCTGTGTCCAATTACAGTGACACAGGGGTGGCCTATTGGAGCTATTTAGTGCACAGCATTTCCTGTATTTAGTAGTGTCTCACCCCACCTGAGTGAGACTGGTCTGACCCAGCAAACTGTCAAGGCTTTGGCAGGTTTTGTGGCCCTCCCTCTGGGGAGTGGTGTGGCAGGCTAATCCCCTTACTCCACCATGGAGTAAGGGAAGAGCAAGGACAGTTTCTAGGGCCCAGACTAGGAGTGGTGTCCAGGGACTTCCTTTGGGTTGACAACCTGTGATGAGCAGCTAAAGACCGTCCGCTATGATGGGCAGCTGGCCAATGTATACTGCAATAAAGGATGTCAAAGATAAACATTGCTTCTGTCCTGATTGTGGAGTCATTCAGGAAGAAGGTGCACAAAGAGGTTCTCTTTCAGAGACTCCTCCCTACTATGCTGGGGGTCTGGAAGAGATGGAGGCGCTGTACCATGAGTGAGTATGAACTCTCAGCTATACCTCACGAGCCAGTCCTGATGCCATCCCCCATACCATCGTGGGAGACTCAAGGATTCTGTAAGCCAGCAGGTGCACCACACTACACCTTATGTAACATGGGTCAGTTTCCACAGAAGGGGGTCAACATGAGATTGGGCCAGGGAAACTCTGTCACACACACACACACACACACACACACACATATATATATATATATATATATATATATATATATATATATATATATATATATATATATATATATATATATATATATATAAACAAATTTCAGCTTGCACTCAATGTACTAAAAAACATCAACAGGTGCCAGTCCCTAATAATAATAATAGAACAACATTACCATTCTCACGTCCGGTAAAGGAAGACTGCACTCAGATCAGTATAAGCAAAAAAGTCTGTATTAGGCATCAATACAAAATGAACAGGCCGCCCAATCCGACGTTTCGGTTCCGGAGTGGAACCTTTCTCAAGGGGGGTGCAAAGACAGACTGACACACAGACATATATATACCCTCACCACATGTGACCAAACACCTGTGCTCAATTACCTGTTGACTGCTACACCCATAGGAGTATGACATCCGGTGCTCAGGCTGTATAGCCACCATCTTGGAGGGGGGGATCTAATGGGGCTAAGAACTATTAACCCTGCATATTCCCCAAGGCGTCCATGATGCAATGGTGACAGGCCTAAGGTGTCTGTTAATGCACAGCATGCAGCACAGCCAGATATACAGGGAGATATGTAAACAGACCAACTAATGTACCTACACAAGTGCCCACTACCAAGTTGTTAATTATGAAACATAATTAAACATACCGTGATAGAAAAAATAAAAGCCATATGGAAAACAATCATTCTAATAAATAAGGGATTAGGGAGTGTGAACACAAAAAGGGACATATATACATCCATACATATCAAGAAATCCTTAACAAACATACTGTGTCTAATAGATATATACAAGCAAATAAATTAACATCGAACATGGCCCCATCGTATGCGAACCTCTTCATGGTATTTATGAACAGACCCACCTCCTAAATGACGCACCACATACTGGATGCATTCTACATTATAATCGGTATATAGATGACATCTTTATACTATGGGATGGGGCAAGACCTGATGGATTATGTGACGCATATCAATGGAATACCATCGACCATCAGGTTTACAGAAAACCACAGTTCAAGGGAAATCAACTACCTGGACACGTGGCCTTCCTAGATAATGGAAAAATTGACACACGTGTTTTCCACAAACCTACGGATAGAAATACCCTATTAGATGCCAGAAGTCACCATCCAGCTACATAGAAGAAGGGTCTTCCCTACTCCCAGATGCTGCGTGCAGTACGGATAACCAGCAACCCCTTGGAAGTGGATACTGCATTAGAGAGGATGGCAGATCGTTTCAGGCAGAGAGGGTGTGACTGTAACCCTCGGCCTGCCCACAAGCCAGACAAGACCCCGGGACTGAGGTGGAAAGGAGTAATACCACACACCTAGCAGTAAACGGGGGCACGGCTGGAGTGTGGAAGTAGCGTAGGTGGTCCTGGTAACAAAAATAGAATGAGTACTGTACTTGCCAGTTCCAGCGTAGAAAGGTAAAGTCCGTAAGCCAATGGTCGTGGGATGGAGAGAGCAGCATAGTAGAGTGTCCGTAAGCCTGTGTCATGGAGAGAGCAGCATAGTAGAGTGTCCGTATGCCGTGTCCAAGGGATATAGAAGTCTCCAGAGTAGTAATGTCCAAAGCCAAATCCTAGGCTTCCAGAGAGCAGCGTAGTAGAAGTCCAAAGCCAAAGGTCGATATCCAGGGAGGTCAGCAGTATATCCAGGGACAGGAATAGGAACTGAAAGACAAAAGGGGCCAGGCAACAGCAGAAAGCACCAAGGTACAGAAGCTATGTAGAGCAAAGAGAAAATGGTGAGGGAAGACTAAATAGGGGGCTGGAACCTATCATGGGAAGGGGAGGAATGGAGGAGTGGCCCGAGGGATGACCTGATAGGGGAGAAGTGTCTGGGAGGCTGGGGCCAATCGGAGCAAGGGGAGGGATGGAGGAGCGGCCCGAGGGAGGACCTGATAGGAGAGAAGGGCCTGGGGGACGGACCTGATGGAGCAGGGGCAGGGAAGCGCGTGATGCACGTGCCACATCAGAGGAGGCGGATTCAGGCGCCCGGCACCAGCAAATTGAAGCCTGGGTCCGCGCACGCCCGTAGGGGTGATGCGCGCGACCCGGAAGTATGGGAGCAGCCATGGAGGAGACCGCACGGAGTGAGGCATGCCACTGAGGAGCCTGGGTGGCACGGAGCAAAGGTAAGGAGGCGCTGGAACCGGGTGTACCCGCAGCGCGGATCCTTATAGTACCCCCCCCCTCGAGGGTCGGACTCCGGACGAACCATCCAAGGTCTGAGGGGAAATTTTTGGTGGAATTGTTTGAGTAGAGCTGGGGCGTGAAGATCCGCATGCGAGACCCAAGAACGATCCTGAGGTCCGTATCCCTTCCAGTGAACCAAAAAAATTTGTTTGCCCCTGGAGATGCGAGAGTCTATGATGGACTGGATTTCGAACTCCTGTTGTCCTGGTACAATGGGGGGAGGAGGCCGCAGAGAAGGATGAGCAAATCGTTTGCCTTGGATAAACGGTTTCAACAGTGAGTCATGGAAGACGGGTGAAATTTTCATAGAAGGAGGCAATTGAAGAGAGTACAGGGAAAACGGCGGTGCATCTGCTGCTGCTGCTGAAGATTGGAAACCACAAACTGCAAACCACAAAATATCCTAGGTGCAAAAATTTATTTTAGGGCATAGTAACAGCCAAAAAGAACACTCTGACGCGTTTCCCGTGGTATCCCACTCTTTGATAAAGCGTGAGATACCACGGGAAACGCGTCAGAGTGTTCTGACCCCGTGGAAAAATATTCTACTGGCACTACATGGCTGAAAAAGACACCTGGAGTATACAAATGTAAGGGTTGCGTAAATTGCCATTACCTTCTTTTAGGAAAAACATATGCCCACCCACACAGTGGACTCCCATCAAAATCTCACACTTCCTAAACTGTGAATCACGTTATGTAGTGTACATTATCAGGTGCCCATGCGGACTTCATTATGTGGGGAAAACTACAAGAATGCTGAAGGAGCGGATCACAATGCATAGATCATCCATCAGGAAGGCGCTATTGGAGACCATGGACAATGAGGATTTAAGACACCAACCAGTGACAAGACATTTCAAAGATCTTAAACATAGCTTGGCAACGTTTCGGTGCATGCCAATAGCGCAGGCGCATGTTTCAAGTAGGGGCGGCAACAGGAGCAAGTTACTATTACAAATGGAAGCGAGACTTGTCTATAGTCTTAATACTGTGACCCCTAAGGGTCTCAATGAGGACCTCAATCTGGGGTGCTTCTTGTAACTAGCTCTGTGTCATATAAGTCTATTGCATTGCTGCTGCATGTCCAGTGAGTGCATAGTGCCCAGGAGCTATTGTTGCCATCTGCATAGTCTTTGGACCTTTCCTTTAATATCTTGGCTTCTCTATAGCACTTGTCTCTGGGACAAAAGATGTTAATTTATTTGCTTGTATATATCTATTAGACACAGTATGTTTGTTACAGATTTCTTGATATGTATGTATGTATGGATATATATACAGTATGTCCCTTTTTGTGTTCACACTCCTATAGCCCTGGTAGGTTTGGGCTGTTATTCTGTCCTCCTTCTGTGCAATAATCCCTGGTAAGGGCAGGTTTGCCAGGAGTTAAGATGGGTTCTCCCCACTCACTGCAGATCAGTGAGGCAGAGAAAGCAGTGCAGTCAGGCCTGTGAGCAATAAGGGACAGCGGCGGGCTCTTGTTGTATCTGTCTTAATGATCTGCATTTCCTGTATTGAGTCAGTTGCTCCTAACCTGAGAGGAGCTGAGTCTTACCTAACTGAGCTGTCAGGGACCTGGCAGGCTTGAGGCCCTCCCCCTGGGAGAGGCTGGTAGACTGTTCCCACTACTCTGATAGGGGGTAGTGGAAGAGCTAGGCATGACTGGGAGTGAAAGGGCCCTGAGTGGGAGTGAAAGGCCAGGGTCATTCTGAGAAGTACTGCTGTGTTACTGTGTTCCTGTACTGCTGTGTTACTGTGTTCTTGTACTGCTGTGTATGCTGTTCCAGTGAATGCTGTTGGTGCAATAAAGTGTTCCTGATTATAAAGAAGCGGTTGTGAGACTGGAATCTCTCATCCCTGAGTGGGACGTTCTATTCCAGGGATTCCACCCCATATCCTGGGGCCTGCAATAGATGGAGGCACTGCCACCGTGAGTACGTACTGGGTATGTCCCCAGAAGCCTGTCCTGACCATCCTCATAATACCATCAAGCGGGAGACTCAGGAGTCCTGTAAGCCAGCAGGTGCGCCACACTATTATGCCTTGTAACCAGAGCAGCATTTCCCCTAGCAGACCCTATTTGCGATTGGGTGGGGGAATACCCGTTACAATTGGAGGCACTGCTGAGATGATCAGGACAGGCTTTCAGCGACGCAAAACAGAAAGATTGAAAGTATGCTTCCAGAACAAGTGCTGCTGAAAGGGGGAAGTCTAGGGGTAGTCAGGAGAACGAAAAAACCTCGCAAAGCACGCCCTAGACTGCCCTAAGGGGTAAATAGGTCTGGAGATAAGGCTATTGCTGTTCTAGTCAAACCTGAGGCGGGTAGTCAGGATGCCTACGGGGTGGCCTGGTTAACGCAGTTAAGAGGGACCCCTGGATAGGATCCACGATACTGGCAGCCAAGAGGGGGAGACACGAGTACTGCACAGGGAAGAGCCCAGAGTACTACTAGCCAGTAGCCAGACTATGAACCGCAGAGCACGTGTATGGACTGTCATCGTGTGCAGTATACAAAGAAAGAGTTTTGCCTAGCCTGGGGTATGCCGAGTTTACCACTTGACAGAGGCTATATGTATTGCAGTGTTCACAAGAGAGCGAGTTCCCTGCCAAACAGTGAGGGTTGCGCTACAGTGAAAATTGTGGGTTCACCTAAGATGGCGGCTGCTATATGCGGTAGTGCACCGCGCGGTGCGAAGAAGCTAAAATGGCGGTTCCCGCCGAGTCTGGATGGCGCACATGCTGCGTGCAAAAAGACTGTGAGCAGAGTATTTGCAGAGATTTGGCCGGGTCTGGCGCGAAAGCTAGAGCCCCGCCTATGTGCAGGAAGTGGCGCAAAAGCAGGAGCCACGGTCCCCTGCCCTGTGACTGGCTCAGCGAAGAGTCCACATCATGAGGTAACACCCAGTGACCCTCCTCTAATCTCCACCAGAGGGAGGGGTCACAGTGAAAGCCAGAGTCACGCCTTACTACCGAGTGCCCCTCCTCTAATCTCCCCCAGAGGGAGTGGGCACAATGACAGACAATCCCAGAGCTTTACCCAAACTGAAGGAGGAGCTGGATGCGAGCTGCCGCAACCTCAGACTGATGGAACATGGCGGGCCAGAGGAGTGAGTTACCCCTTTCCTTTGTGCCCGCGTATACATAAAGTAAGAGCAGGCGATATGGACTTTGCCTATTACTCGCTGCCAGAAGGTTTCCTGGATGTACTCACTGATGGGATCACCAGCTTGCGGTGTTTGGGCCCTGACTGTGCATGCCTGGGAGAAGACCTTGTTTGGGGGGCTATTTTCTTTGTGAATGGGGCAAGCCATCTTGTGTCTAGCCCGCTAATGCCTACCATTGGGGTGTACCAAGCACCGATGACTGAGACAAGGCCCGAGCCAGTTCCAGAGACCGCAACCCAAATGCTACCGGGTGAGGTGATCGAACCTGACGAGGCCAGAGACGGTCCTCTGGTGTCAGCAAAGCCTGATGACCCAGCGGTTATGCTATGCGATGTGGGCAATGTCGATGTTACCCATGCGGAGGGCCCGTGCGCCCCAACAAACGTTCCAGGGGGTCCATGCACTCTGGTTCCAGAAGCGGAACTCACGATGGTGGAACCCAAGGAAGAGACAGTGACTGCCCAGTGAGGATGGGGATCGCTATCGCTGGTGGCGCAGAAGCGGGACTGCTTAGTGCCGATTACCTCCAGTGACTGCGAGGGACCCCAATGTCATTCCCCTGCGGAGATGTCCCTACCTGCCTCGTCGGACGACGAGCGTGATAGCAGTTCAGCGGGGGTGATGCGCCTACCGGCGGACCCCTACAGCGGTGCTGCAAGAAGAGAGCCACTTACTTGTGATGTGGAGCAGGTGAGCCCAGATGTGTCCCGACAGCAGGCGCTGATGCGGCCGGAGCTGCGTAGCAGTCCCACAGCCGTGGTGACTCCCAGTGTGTCGGAGGGGCAACTGGAGATGAGACCGGAGGAAGAGGATCCCATCGCAAGCCAGCGGAGTGGTGAGATACCCTCTTACTCCCCACAGGCTCCGATGGAGGAGGCCTTAGAAGAGGCCCCGACCAAGCCTGCGGCGGAGGAGTCCGGAGACTAGGCCCATCCCAGCACCTACTTCCGCATGAAGGACAGCGTCGAGCTCCCGGTACCCCGTCCTGCGGATTACATACTTCCTGTGCGGGATCTGACACAAGATGATGCAACCTCGCGAGAGGATGACATCACTTACAAGGCGACCTCCGGAGCGGACCGGGACTGTGCTGCGACTGCTCCGGTGAGTAGCGCCCTCTCCAGGCGAGAAATGGACCACTACATTTAAAGGGTGGTAGACCGAGGGAAACGCTGGCCTGTCGTGGCTGCGTCCAAGCAGCCAACGTCCCCTGTGGTAGGCCGTGGCCTAGCTGAAGCCAAGGACTTTGCCCCGGACACTGTTGCTTCCTATGCCCCAGTCTCTGGCCCCATTGCCCCTGTCCCTGTCCCATCTGGTTCGGATTCCAGATACAGTCACCACGGGTCACTGTGTGAACATGGGGTCCCCAAGCCATTCACTGATTACAAGGACTGGGTGGGTTGGATCCAGGAAGTGATTGGGGAAGGTAGTGTACACAGCTGCAGTGCTCTGCTGTACTAGGCCCCAGACACCCCAGGCCAAGGTAGGCCCCACTCCCCACTAGGTTAGTGGGTATGTTCATAGGGAAGGCCCCTTAGGTAGGGACCCTGCCCTTATCTGAGTCTGAGTCTTATCAGTGACACAGCTGCAGTGCTGTGTGCTCTGACAAGAAGAGACAGTGTGGCTTGCAGTGCAGCCACAGCAGTTAGTTTGGCAGTTTCAGGGAAGGTCCCTTTCAGTGCAAGAGGGGGTTGCTTTCTATAGTACCCAGTTCTATGTGATATCACCGGTGCCAGTTGCACTCAGTGATCGCGGCCTGCGTCTGGGCTCAGACAGGCTTTGCAGCAAGACACTTTCCAAAGGTGGATCACTCCATGCGGGAGTCACCCACCGCCAGGCAGAGTTGCAGGACTTCACAGGGGAGATCGCAGAGCGGCGGATCCTTTGTGAAGAATCTGCAGCCTCAGGTGCTGGAGCACTGGGCAGGTACAGTCAGTCATCAAGTGCACCAACTTTACCAACAGTCACTCACTTGGGGTATTGTGGAACATTTGGGACTATTGATATAAAGTGTGGGGTACAAAGCCCTGCGTGGTGACCGGGTAGTTGTGCCTATTAGTGTTATATATGTCAATATATATGTCATATTGTTGAAGTATGTTGAAGTATGGTACAGTATACCCTTTTAGCCATAACCTTTGGTGTGGTCTGGTTACTTTATGGATGTTCCTATGTGAGGACCACTCTACACTCCTAGAATCTCACATAGGTAGAGGCGCTGACAAGAACCATTCCGGAGGCTCAGACCTCCTGTGGGCCTGACAGGTATAACGCACCACACCTGGTAACATATAGGTTCCCCCTCACATACACTCTATATGCGATTGGGTGGGGGAATACCCGTTACACTCCCTAATCCCTTATATATTAGAATGATTGTTTTCCATATGGCTTTTATTTTTCTGTCACGGTATGTTTTAATTATGTTTCATAATTAACAACTTGGTAGTGGGCACTTGTGTAGGTACATTAGTTGGTCTGTTTACATATCTCCCTGTATATCTGGCTGTGCTGCATGCTGTGCATTAACAGACACCTTAGGCCTGTCACCATTGCATCATGGACGCCTTAGGGAATATGCAGGGTTAATAGTTCTTAGCCCCATTAGATCCCCCCCTCCAAGATGGTGGCTATACAGCCTGAGCACCGGATGTCATACTCCTATGGGTGTAGCAGTCAACAGGTAATTGAGCACAGGTGTTTGGTCACATGTGGTGAGGGTATATATATGTCTGTGTGTCAGTCTGTCTTTGCACCCCCCTTGAGAAAGGTTCCACTCCGGAACCGAAACGTCGGATTGGGCGGCCTGTTCATTTTGTATTGATGCCTAATACAGACTTTTTTGCTTATACTGATCTGACTGCAGTCTTCCTTTACCGGACGTGAGAAGAATGGTAATATAAATATATATATAGTACGTTATCATCCAGCAGGGCAGCGGAACAGCAAAGAGAGGCAGCACTCAGAGGTAAGTGTACAAAGAACTGTATTATAACAGACACAAAAATCCGACGTTTCGATCCCACAGAGGGATCTTATTCTTTATCATTGAGTCTCCAGCCATGATTGTCTAGTTGGGGAGACCCGACTTAATAGAAATTTCCTTGTGGCCTGGTCACACCACAAAATTGGTCTGACTTTAGCATCCTTTATTGAGGGGATTAATCGAGATTCAATGGAAAAGTAATTGATTCTCAAGTATGTGGAATGATTTGTAGAGAAAAATGTATAGCTTCTGGATGATGGGCATACAGTAGATGTCTCCAGCTGTAAATAAAGGAGAGTTTTTTTAGCCCTACCGTAAGTGCTATATTGGAAGCAGGTGTGGCCTGGGATGAGGAGGATGTGTCCAGTAATGGGTTTTGGACGGGTTGAAGTCTCAAGCTAAGATCAAGAACCCTTGGCTAAATTCAGTTATTTTATCAAAGAGATCAGGCAGGAATCCTGAAGAGGGACCACACACCTTGTCCACCTCCTCCGATGCCCCGGTCTGTCAGTCACCTGGATCCGGTCTATCTAAGCTGAACACACAGTGTGCCTGGGCCTCCTTTCTCCGCGGCCTGCCTCTTGCTGGCCTACCATCTTGGGGTCATGTCCCATGCCTGCCCATGCTTTGTGTGCCATCCTGCCTCAGACTCCATCTCTCCACCCCCCCTGAAGAGTCGCAGTCCAAGGCTACGTTTGCATACAAGCACCGGTCAGGGGCATAATCATCTGCTGTATTGCTGTCACTGTAGCTTCTGGATGCTGCACCACACCTACAAACTGCCTCAGATTGGAGGGCAAGTATCCCCCATGAAGCTATCAGGACAGTTTGTCCTTAGATGTTGGCTTTATCAAGAAAATTGGCCTGGATTAGGGGTTTCACTCGATAGCAGCAATATTACGTCCATCTTGCTTTACTGCTGGACATGCCCCCTCACAATAATATGTGTAACTGTTTCCGAAGAACTTTGCATAATTATTATACAAATTGTACCATAACTGTGAATGGAAACATTTCATCATTTCGGATTAGCAGTAAGGCCCTTATTTAATAAATTCCAATGTGGCAGATCTCAATCAGACGGAAACGTTGCAGTATTCATACATCATAAACACCCTGTTATAAGATTGCTGACAAAATACATTTAACTATTTGCTTTTGGATGGAAGGAACAATGTCTAACATTAACATTTCCATAAATACTGTGCGACTCACATTTGTATTGTTCCAAAATATAAATGCCACATCTATTCTTGCTGGGTAAAAACACTATCATTTCGATAGCACTTTGTAATTGTACATATATTCAAACGATACTTTTCAGTTTTGTTTTACATTATACAAACACATAGAAGAACAGAGGATTGTAGATATTGTATTAATTCATAGTATGGCCAGCTTCAGACAGGTTTTCCTTTCCAAACTATTCTCCTAATTGTTTAATGTAGGCGGCAAATGAAAAAAACAGAATCCCCGCTGCTAAGGACAAGATGTTCCTTTGTCAATTTGTCATGTATATCATTAGTCACAGTTTTGGTGACATGATAAAAATGACAATGCGTCTCAGTACTGGTTAGTTCACCACAGAAATAAAACAGAAACAGTGAGTAAAAACACAACTTCCCTCATGATCTACACCACCTTGCAGGATTTGGGGTGAAAGTACATTTGTGGTGTATACTTGACACATCACATATAACACAAGCCTGCTGCAACTTACTTCCACGTTATAAATCCAACACGTGTGTCTAATCTGTATGCTCTGTTTCCTGTACAGTAAAGCACCCTGACTTCCTTGTATCTGTATCCTGCAATATATTTTATCATAACACATGTTAACATTCATTTTGCCATCTGGAAAGGAAATATTAGATAACATATTTTATATTATTATTAATATTGTTTTTTTATAAAGTGCCAAAATATTCCGCAGTACGATACAATGGGGTACAGAGTGCATACAAGTGAGGATGAACATACACATACAAATATAAAGAGGTAACGTGGGCCCCTGCTTGTGAGAGGTTACAATCTAGAGTGAGGAGGACAATGTTGAAACAAGAAGTTAAAGTGGCTGCTCATTGTAGGATGGAGTGTATCTCAGTTTGGAATATGGCCCTGCCCAACAGCTGATTCCTTTAAGGTTTGGGGAGGGAGATATTTAAAAGGGTGGAGATTGGTCCAGCCGCACAGCTGGTCCCAATGGAGGGGGTTGGATGCTAGAAGTATGCCAGATAGGCTTAATTGAAAAGGTGAGTTTTCAGAGAGTTTGTAAATATCTCAAATCTGGGGGGAAGTCTGATGGTTCATGGTAGAGAATTCCAGGGTAAAGGGGCAGCACGAGAGAGAAAGAGAAGTGGGAGAAAAACAGGTCAAGTGAGTTGCCACTGCAGTGAGTAGCAGAGGTGGCCAACTGAGAGAGACCATAGGTGGAGGTTAGAGAGATGAGATTGGCAGCTGAATTGGTAGTGGGATTGCCCATAGGTATGTTAAAGTCTCCCAATATGACAGTAGGTATGTAAAAAGAGAGGCAGCCAGGCAGCGAAGTTGTCAACAAATTGGTATGTTGGTCAAGGGAATGATAGATGATTGTGACATGGAGGGAAAGGGGGGGGGGGGAGAGATGGACAACATGGACCTCTAGGATGAGAAGGAAAGGGGGCAAATGAGATTATGACATGAAATTTGCTTCATGGGGAGAGTAGTATGCAAACTCCTCTGCCCTGTTTATTCCCTAGGTCTGGGGGTGTGGCTGAGAGAGAGACCACAATAAACGAGTGCAGCAGGAGAGGCAGTGTCTTATGGGTTGAGCCAGGTTTCTGTGATGGCTAAGAGGTTGAGAGGAGTTGGAAATAAACAAATCATGTATTTGTAACGCTGTGCTCACCACAAATAAGGCGGGACCCCGTGACTGAGGTGGGAATTGGTAGAAATGCCACCCAGTCACGGGGGCATGTCTGGAGAGTGGGTTGGTCGAGGTAGCCGGGTCGGGGCTGGAGAGGTCAGAGTTGTCGTAATACTTGCCAAGGTCAGAGTAGGAGAGGTTTGGATCGTAGAAGTTACTATTAGCCAAGGTTGGGATTGAAGATAGTAGAATAGTTGTTGTCCGAGTGCCGAGGTCAGTGTTGGAGAGATGTGGAGGGTCAGAGGTAAGCCGGGGTCAGTAAGCCAGAGGTGCGGAGTCAAAGGATAAAGCCAGGTCGGTACATGAAGCAAGATACAGCAAGACAAGGCAAGATGAGACTGCAAAGGCAAAGGAGAGGTGAAACACAACGATACATGGATCTATGCTCAGCCAAAGTGCCAGTGGCACGGCTGAGCATATACAAGCCTGAGTAGCCAATGAGACAGGGGGCAGAGCGGAGGCGTAGCCTCAGCAGAAGCCATGATTGGTTAGAGCAGTGCAGGAGACAGGTGGGAGTGTGTAAAGTAATCACTGTTGCCACGGAGCTTGGTTGCGCTGCACATACGGCGCGTGCACGCGCTGTTGACGCACGATGCAATCCGGAGGTGGGACCTACCCCCCAGTACCTGATGATGTCACATGTGCGCGTGTGCACGCTGCACGGACTGCAGATGTTTCCCTGGAGGAAGTCCCACGCGTGAACGGAGGTATGGTGGGAGCGCGCCATAGGCAGCGCAATTCCTTAATCCTCACAGTATTACAGTGAGTTTGTTGCAGACAGATCGTGCGTTCCATAGGGCATAGGAAAAGGGAAGGGAAGGAAGATATGTTATTGGGATGAAAGTTGGAATGATTAGCCATGCGGGATGAAAAAGATTTTGGGGTAGGTTGTAGGATGTTAAAGGATTGGTATGTGGGTAGGAGTAGCATTGGGGGACATGTTGCCATAGAGAAGGAGAAGTAGGAGAGAAGAACAGAGTGGGTTGTAATTTTTTGGGGGGCTAGGGGAGTGATGAGAGAAGCAGATGGATTTGATAAATGCAGAGTGAGGGAGATAACAATAGAGAATCAAAAGGTAGGCAATTGGGTTTATGGGTAATAGTGTGGAGCTAGGGCTGGAGGCATAAGTACAGTATAAGTGAGAGCGGAGTAATGATAGTCCAAATCTGAGAGGTAGCTGGATTCATTACTTAGTATGAGGCTGCAGTATTTCCAGCTAGCCTGTATCTGCCCTTTGGCTGCTGCCAGAAGTTTGCTGCATTAGTGTTACGTTGTTGACTGTAAGTTACGATAAGTACCCGCAGGGCAGAAGTAGGGAGTGATGCGCCGACCTTGGCTTGGGATCAGAGTCCTAGAAATGAATAGGTAGTGATGTCCGGTTCTGGGTTGAGGCAGACAGTAGGCAAAAATTGTCAGGTCCGGTGTCGAGGCAGGCGGCAGGCAAGAATTGTCAGCTCACAGTTCCGATATCGATGCAGGCAAAGTACAAGGCATAGGTCACAGATACTGTTAGATTAATAGCACGGAAGCACACCCAGTATAGCAATACATTGCATGTGCCCTGGCTGAGAGCAACTGGCTGCTATTTAAAGCCCTTGAGCAGGTGCAGACTAACAGAGCAAGGGAGAGTCTGCCTTCCTTTCTTGGCAGATATCTTAGTCGGGGTGAGAGCGTCCTGGTCCGTCGGCTATCTTTGCTGCAGTGTGAATCCTCACAGTTAGGCAGTGCCAGTGTGTATTGAAATGGATTGCAGAGGAACTTGGAAGATGGAGTAATCATAGGAGTACGATGTGATGAGTGTAGTGGATGAGAAGTTTTGCAGGCCTACAAATGTAGAACATGAGCATAGAGTAGTGAGCTCACCAAAAGCTGCCCAGTAATATCTTCATACAGATAAGTTTGCGGGAAAAACCAGACAGACTAATGCACACCTCTTGTTTAACTCCTGTTTAACTCTTTCAGTCCCTTATAAATGTTTCCTTTGAAATATGCCCACTTGAAATGCAGTGCTAACCCCCTAACTGTGCTTCCCCCATGCTATCTTCAGATTTATACTTATAAACAGTCACATGACTCCACCAATAAAACAGCATAATTGTGTTACAAAGTGGACAATTAGCAGACATTTCAAGATAACATCACACTAACACCCAACCCCTAACATGCCAGATTGACCAAAACACTTTTCAGGCAGGAGAGTTGATTTTTGATCAGAGGGGTTCTCAGATTAATCAAATAAAGCATGATTAGGTTCATACCAGATTTAAAAAAAAAACAATTCAGGATATCACATACAATGATATGAATGTAGGAATAGGGAGCTGCAGCAGGAAGTTAAAAATCATATAACATCACTTGAAACAACAACCTACCATGGAGGTCAGAGTAAAACTTGTAAATAGAGATTGGTGACATTTTAATCCATGGATGGAGAGGGAAAAAACCTATTGTACCAAAGTCTCTAGTACTATATATATATATATATATATATATATATATATATATATATATATATATATATATATATATGTAACCATGCTGTAAAATGGCTGCAGTCATCTCTCCTGCTGACAGTAAGGCCTGGTAAGTTATGGGCATGCCAGCAGTAATTATGGAGGTTTGCCCTCAAACCCTGGTGAGGTGCCCTATGTATGGATGGGAGTGGTCACAGGCTCTGACTCCCTGGTTGGTGATGTCAGAGTTGTGTCAGCCCCCAGAGGATACATAAGGCACAGCACTGATCAAAAGTTAGTTCTTCTGGGGATTGAAGTTCAGAAGCTGTTCAGTTAGTGAAGAGGAAGTTCAGAGTCAGCACACTAAAGGACTAATGAGACTGTGACCAGGGACCTGGCACAGGTGAAGTATCCCTACGGGGATAGGGAATCCCTACATTAGGAGGACAATACATTTCAAAGGGAAGTACAGTGAACAATGGAGGGCTAATTACACCCATTGTGGAGGGCAGTTGGCCCACCGTACCAATAAAGATGACTCTGATAAAAGAAACAGCAATTAAATCTGCTATACACCGCGGAGGAGCGGCTGTAATCAACTATCAGCTGAGGCTGTGCAGCTGGTATCACGCACTCGGAGTGTCTTAAGTTAGTCACGTGATACTGCTCAATCCGCGTCTCATGGACTAGCATTGCACAATTGATGCATGCGCACGACCTAAACTGGACTGGCTTGTATCCTTGGAAGTAATCTTCTCGGGACGCAGGTCATCACCATCACCGGAAAGGTTTCCCAGAAAGTGACGCACACCCTGAGACGGACCGATTGTGTAGCCGACTACCATCCTTGAGGAGCTGTGATGACATCTTGATACCACCTGTGATTACCTACCAGAGGGTCCCTGGGACAGGGTAAATAAAAGCCACCAGCTATATGCCTTGAAAACCTATGTGTAGTCTGCAGTGCAGCACTGACTAGGTTAACTTCAGCTGGGAACCTCAGGACAATTAGTTGGATCCCAGCTGCCTAATCAAGGTGTGTTAAAACCCCAGGCTGTAGACACATGGAGCTGGCTGTTGAGGAGAGAGGAGTAAGCTACTGAAGAGATTACTGATACAAGGTCTGTTAGCAATGTAGATGAATTATGAACTGTCTGTCCCCTGCATAGAAAAGGGTAGCTGCATTATTTTTAGACTGTCTGCTGAAGAAAAAGCCATTTTCTTTTCTCTTGTCTGCTGAAGAAAAAGCCATTTTTCTTTTCTCTTGTTTGCTGAAGAAAAAGCCATTTTCTTTTCTCTTGTTTGCTGATGAAAAGCTATTTTTTTTGTGTACTGTATATCTTTTAAGGCTAAATAAAACAGCCTTGTCAAGAAACCCACGTGTGTAGTTGCATGTACCCTGCAACAGTCCCGTTCCAGCTTGCCTCACTATTTTCCTGATGTACGCTGAATACCTACCTTTTTGATTTAGATAAATTATTTTGATATACTTCACTATTGCGGTTGCGCTGTTGTTTTTTTATTTGTTTACTACGTGTACCTCCCATAAAAAACGATCCGTAACTCTACCAATAGAAGCTCATGTAACAGTCCCTCGTGACCTCTACGCGTTTCGCACTGCGTGCTTCGTCAGGAAGTCACAAGATGAGGCTTCCAGTGATTTATATGGTTGCTCCAAGCCAATCAGATCAAGTCATGTTACATGGAGATGGCCAATACAAATGATTGCCAGCTGTTCACATATTTACAAATAATGCTAATGCAATCATTGGAATCACATTCAATAGCAATTTGACTTATGTGATAATTCCCAATAGTGAAATTGAAATGCTCATTATATGTGAATGTAGATAGTAATAATGAATTGCCATGGCGAGGGAGAATTTAAACATGGCAGAAATACCGGCACTCAATACTGTGTTATTCCCTTCCTCAATACTATGTTATTAAAAGAAAATAAAAGCCGTGTGATCGCTTGTTAGATGTGCGCAGAGAGAGTGACTGATTCAGTCTCTTACAGACAGGGGCAGCCCAGTCGGATTCATACAATGCCACTGCGAAACTTAGTACAGCAGGCTCCACGCCTTGCTGGGCCTGCACAGACCCACAAGGACCCGCCACACCAGGGGCCCTGGCAGCTGTGAAGCCCCAGCCTACACCCTATTACCCCTCACTTGACCTGCACCCCCAGGATCATGAGCCCTTGCTACCATGTGTATAAGCGCCCCATGCCCATACCCCTCCACCCCACCCCCTCATAGACCTGCCACAGTCCCAGGGAAAACCTTAGTGGACCTGGGGGAGGCACCGGGGGCAAAGCCCTCCTCTTAACCCAAACTATTCTCTGAGCTGCCACCCTCCTCCAGGGCGCCGTCAGTCTCCTGCCATTTGACAGCATCCTCTGAGCAGCTCTCGTCACGTCAAGCGAGGCCGCATCAAGCCTATCTCCCTCTGATTCTTGGACAGGCGCAGAGGAGGCTTCCCAGCCGTTCAGACCATTGCACTGTCTGCTGCACTTGCCCACTGCCTGCACCCTCTGCAGAAGGCTGCCACCATGGCTGGGCCCTGCTGCGGCACCCTAACCCACATCTCGGGCAGCATCATGTGAGGCTCATCCAGTCTTAATCCCATTTAGACGGGCATGCAGGAGGTTCCCCCAGGGGTCCAGTCTGCTGCACTGTGAACCGTAGCTCCCCACCACCTGCACCTTCTGCAGGTGGCTGCCATAGATAGCTGGGGCCAGCTGTCTCCTCCACCGGCACTACTACCCCAGCATCCCGGATCGGGGTTCTGAAACCACCCCTCCTGGTTGTTCTGTGCTTCAGCCTGGGCTTTACTAACCTTGAAAGACTGAAGCAATCAGGATGATTTTTAGAGGCCATCATAAATAGCAGGAGCTGCAGTGTCTTGTCCAAAACTGAGACATAATTCCCAGGATAAGCAGTAACTCCACTTATCTACCAGAGGGAACCTTGGAGGTAACTCTCAGAGACTCCCTAACTCCTAACCCCCCTCCCGCCCCCATTGGGGGGGGCTCAAGTGGAGGCCCCTTAATAGGGTGAAGGAGAATAGAGCCGGTATCTATGGGAGATATACAGGGCCCTCTACTTACCCCCGAATGCAGATTTGTCCCTGCACCTCACCCGTCGCTACTAGTGGCTATTCACAGACTCCCCCCTTCCTCTAAGGGACAACTCAGATTCCCCTTTTTCTCAAGGGACATTCGTAGAGAGTCCCCCCTTCCTCTCCCCAGAAGGGGCTCAAGTGGAATCCCACTCTCAGGTGGGCACTTAAAAAGCCCATCCGCCCCAGTGGGGACCCAAGTGGGGGCCCCCTAACTGAGTGGGTGGGCCCCTTATTAGAAGGGAAGTAGAATGGAGCCTGTGACTAGGGAGAAACGCAAGTAGCCAAGGCCTTCGACATAAACACCCACGGATATGGGTTTTCCCCCCATCAAGTGGCATCTCCACTCCCTACCCTAGTAGAGCCTCAAGTGGGAGCCCCACCCCAATCCAGTGTGGGATCCTCCACCCCAGTAAGGGCCCACGTGTAGTTCCGCTTGCTCCTGTGGGGGCTTAAATGGGGCACCCAACCAATACTAACTCAATTGCGGCCCCTCCAGCCCCAGTAAGGGCTCAAATGGGGCTTCCCCCACCCAGTAGAGGCTCACCAACCCAGTTGGGGCTCCTGTGTAGCCCCACTTTCTGCCATGGGGCCCCTTGCCACAATGTGGGCTTAAGTGGCTGTTCCCACCCCAGTGGAGATACACCAACCCAGTGTGGGCTCAAGTGCAGCCTCCTTACTCCTGTAAGGGCTCAAGTAGGGCCCCTCCACCCCCTTGGTAGCTCAATGTGGATGAGACACCCCAGTAGGAGCTAAGGTGGGCCCCCCACCCAAGTTGGAGCTCAAGAGGGGCTCCCTCCAAGTGTAAATTCAAGTGGGGGCCCCAACCCAGTGGGGGCTCAAATCAAATCCCCACTCCAGTGGGGGCTCACACAGGCTTCCATCCCTTTGAGGGGTTCAAGTGAGCACCCCACCCCAGTGCAAACTCAAATGGGACCCCCCACCCAACTGAGGGGCTAAAGTGGGGCCCCTCACCCTAGTACAAACTCAAGAGGGTCCCCAAACCCAGTGGGGACTCAAGCCTGGCCCCTCGCCATAATGCAAACTTAAGTGGGACCCTCACAACAGTGCAAACTCAAGTGGGGCTCCCCACCCCAGTAAGGGACTCAAGTGGGGCCCCCCACCCTAGTGTAAACTCAACTGGGACCCCCCACACCAGTGTAAGCTTATGTGGGGCCCCCATCTCAGTGGTGGCTCAAGTGGGGCCCCACCCTAGTACAAACTTAAGTGGGGCCTCCCACCCCAGTAGGGGCTCAAGTGTGGCACCCTGCTTTGAAGGGGAGGAAGGAATAACAGGGGCCTACAGTCAGGGGAGGAACACAGGGGCCAAGGCCCTTCACTTACCCCTGGATGCGTCTCTGAACCTCCTTTGTTGCCACCGATGGGAGCGTGCTCTGTGCATGCACTGGTGCTCCATCCCCGCATCGCAGAAGCTTCCCCAATCGCGTGGGACCTCACACACTGCCGGCCAGTAAGCTCCCCAGACCCCAGGAGCAGCTGAGAAACAGAAGCTGCTGCTATGGCCAGCCACGTGGGAAGCCCTTACTCCATTCCACAATGAGCAGCCACTTTCCTTTTTGTTTCAACATTGCCCCTTATTCCCACCTGATTGTAAGCTGTTACAAGAAAAAGACTGGGAAATGCTTCATGTTTAAAGTCACAGATCAGCTGTGAATGATTAATCAGCCTATTGAAGCAGGCCAGGCTGAAAGCCAGGACAAATACATGCTACAGCTTTCCAACTGTTGCCCTGAGTACATAGGCAAAATGATGAATGTCAGAAGATAACAGTGGGAGAAGGGTTAGAGGGGGATACTGGGATTGACTTATATAATGGAATGCTGGGGGTAGGCATGGGAAAAGATTACATAGAAATAGTTGTGAGGCAACATCTATAGGCATAGAAATTACATGCAGGCAGGTGTAGCAGCATGCTGAACCAACAAAGTACAAGGCGAAACATTAAAAAATTCCACAGTACGTACAAACAACGCTTTGGGACTTCAGAAGGTAGGCATGATCCAGGGCTGAGCTGGAAGGCAGTATACGCATCTGAAACGCATAGCAAAGTGACAGGCTAGCTTCTGATTTCGAATACGGGGAAAGGTCACAGACGTGGCCTAAAAGAATCCTATTTTGCACTCTCTATTGACAGATGTTAAGCTGGGAAAGACCTCCATACGCCTACATCAATATGTAAAAACAAGTTTATTAAACATTTATGCAACACTTAAACAAACTTATAGACAACCACTGTGTGGCTAAAAAACAAAGAACAGCGGAATATGGCTAAATACTAATGGTATAATTACCAGAGCAATAGGAGACTGATAACACTTATGTATCTAAGTGAGGGATGAAGGATATTCCTCTTCTGGGTATATTCTTAGTACGTATGTATCATACTGCACTTAGTTATGTTTGTAAGTTGCAATGAAAGTTAGCTGTATTGAGTCGTCAAGAGATGTAAAATACTAGCAGTCTGGTGACGTCACTATAACATATAAATACACACACACAGAGTAGCAGGTATGCAGTCACGGTTCATAGTATAGGGTGCACTATGTGCTAGTGATGACAATTTATACACACAGTATGTGTAACCTCTCACTTGTTTAGGCAGGTAGCCCACGTGCATACGCTCATCCCCAAAGAAGTGTCACCCATAACCTGGTTACACTACTATCGCATATGTGCGGACCGGATGGTACTCAACAGTGCATTCTATGTCTTGTGTCTAGTAACATCTCTTTGCCTCAGTGCCAGAAAAAATGCGCTCAGCTTCTGCTGTGTAGCTGTATAGAGGCATACGACCTGTTCTCTCAGTGCTATTCCTGAATCGATCGTCTCATACTCCTCATGCGTCCACGCTCCCGCGCCTCCTGATGACGTCATAGAAATGACGTCATTGCGTACCGACGTACGTTTCATGCTTCTAGCGCTTCGTCAGGGTTGTGGGAGTGATTTCTAGTGAGATCTCCCGTTCTATTCATGCAGACCGGCCGAAGGAGGGACGAACCCAAGTCGACCTATCCGCTCAATTGTAAGTAAAAGTAGACTTGTATCGCGCTCGATACAAGAGCCCATGCAGTGGAGCTGTCACTGCGAGATTGACAGAGTTTGAGTCGTGACAGGATAAATCACTTTAAGGCTGGTGGCATCAGATATCACACATTGTATATTATCAGAGTATGCATAATTTCACCCACCCACTGGTGTGGGGCTGTGGTCTTTAAAGGTATATCAGCTATTTCACAAGTCTCCATAGCACCCTTATATGTTTGATCTTTGTTATGTATTGATCTAACCTTAATTTGTCAGTGATGTAGGAGTGTGAGCGCATTTAAATGACCACCTCTAAAAGTCAATATGGTCATGAGGAGTTAAAGACTCCACTATATACCAAATCCCCAAATACTTCTGTTCCTAAAACGGTCCAATTGTTTGTGACTTCTGTAATCCAGTTAGTTGAACTAAATAAATGTAAGGATGCTGGTGCCACCATCTATATGTGAACTATCGCTATGCGGCAAAAGGGGGGGGAGGGGGGGAGAAGAAAGAAGGTGTACTTGGGAGACTGGATAATTTATAGGAATGATGAATAGATGTATCCTTCATTCATGCCATGGGGTTGTAGCGTCTGCAGCGTGAAAATCCATTGACATTCACGCTGCATGAGACGTTTGTCCCAGTTGCCTTTTCGGCCACCCCAGGGAATGTGTTCAATACCACAGAACGTAAGGAACTGTGGGTCACCCTTGTGCTCATTGTGGACATGGCATGCGACAGGGGTATCTTGGATGTTTCTTATAGAACCCAAATGCTCCAGGACCCTCACCTTGAGGGCCCTATGGGTCTTACCCACATATCGCACGCCACATCTACAGGTAATGAGGTACACTACTCCTACTGAGAAGCAGTTGATATAGTGTTTTATGTCATATGGTTTGTTGGGTGGGTTTGAGATTGTTTTAGTGGCTATCATGAAGGGACAGGCCCTACAACGCCCACAAGGATATGAACCAACCGGTTTTCTATCCCCCAACCAAGTTCTTTGTTTTTGTTCTTTAAAATGACTATGTACCAATCTGTCTTTCAGGTTTCTGGCCCTCCTGCAAGTCATTGTTGGTGTCTCCCTTAGTACCTGTCTCAAAACGGAATCATTTGTCAAAATGTGCCAATGTTTGTTTAGAATGTTTCTCAGGTCGTGCCATTGGTCATTAAAAGTCCCAATGTAGCGTATTGTTTTCTCCTGTTGTGTTTGTGAATTTTGCCTGTCCACTAAAAGTTGCTCTCGTGGTGTCTCCTTAGCCCTTCTATATGCATTATTCACAGCATTTTTAGAGTACCCTCGTGTGGGTATGCATTATACATAAGTAGAAATCTTGTGGCACATATAGTGTTAAGACAGTCCTAATCATACAACCTGTAACACAAGTCTACTTTTACTTACAATTGAGCGGATAGGTCGACTTGGGTACGTCCCTCCTTCGGCCGGTCTGCATAAATAGAACGGGAGATCTCACTAGAAATCACTCCCACTACCATGACGAAGCGCTAGAAGCGTGAAACGTACGTCGGTACGCAATGACGTCATTTCTGTGACGTCATCAGGAGGCGCGGGAGCGTGGACGTATGAGGAGTATGAGACGATCGATTCAGGAATAGCACTGAGAGAACAGGTCGTATGCCTCTATACAGCTACACAGCAGAAGCTGAGCGCATTTTTTCTGGCACTGAGGCAAAGAGATGTTACTAGACACAAGACATAGAACGCACTGTTGAGTACCATCCGGTCCGCACATATGCGATAGTAGTGTAACCAGGTTATTGGTGACACGTCTTTGGGGATGAGCGTATGCACGTGGGCTACCTGCCTATACAAGTGAGAGGTTACACATACTGTGTGTATAAATTGTCATCACTAGCACATAGTGCACCCTATACTATGAACCGTGACTGCATACCTGCTACTCTGTGTGTGTGTATTTATATGTTATAGTGACGTAACCAGACTGCTAGTATTTTACATCTCTTGACGACTCAATACAGCTAACTTTTTTTGCAACTTACAAACATAATTAAGTGCAGTATGATACATACGTACTAAGAATATACCCAGAAGAGGAATATCCTTCATCCCTCACTTAGATACATAAGTGTTATCAGTCTCCTATTGCTCTGGTAATTATACCATTAGTATTTAGCCATATCCCGCTGTTCTTTGTTTTTTAGCCACACAGTGGTTGTCTATAAATTTGTTTAAGTGTTGCATAAATGTTTAATAAACTTGTTTTTACATATTGATGTAGGCGTATGGGGGTCACCCCAGCGATTGAATCTTTCCCAGCTTAACATCTGTCAATAGAGAGTGCAAAATAGGATTCTTTTAGGCCACGTCTGTGACCTTTCCCTGTATTCAATTATACTCCATTCCCGTATGCACCCTATTTTTTACATACCTGTACAATCGGAGAGCGGCAGCTACCTCTTTTTCTGTCACATATGCTAATAAGAACCAGTTTCTTTTCTATCTGCCAGCTCCCCAGGAATGGGGCACTGCTTTACATGAGCGCGTGCTGTGAAGCTCAATTGTGAGTAAACATTGAGGATACGTGCCATTGTTTACTTTAAGGTATCAGCATACCAAGGTGTCTATGGCAGGTTTTCTCTCTACCACACCGGACTTTGACGCATGGCTTAATGAGGCCACTTCTGTTTTTTCATTAGATACAGAATTACCACCAAACACTGGCCAGAATGACATTAAAAGCTTCTTCGGCGAACTGGAGAAAGCAATGAAACTACAGGCCAGGATTTGGTGGGAAATAACTAGCTTAACAAACTACTTAAGACTTGTTTTGGTTCCTCGAGGCCTAAGATTGAACTTGGCCCCATCCCAATATCAAACCGATGCTGTTTTCAACAAAGCATGGGAATCAGAACTACTAAAATGTTCAATTAAATTAATGACACTATTACTTGAACATGAGAAAGAGAAGTTGGTAAAGACAAATACTAACATAGAACAACTAAGGAAGGATATTGAGACATGGAACGGTCAGGAAGAATTCTGTAGTCTTGAACAGAAACTTAAGGTTAACATTGATAAACTTAAGTCAGACATAAAACTGAGGAAACAGAAGAAATTTATTAGGGATTCCATTGATTTTAAAGAGGGGAACATCTTTAGATATAAAATCAAGGCATCACGGAAAAAGTACACCCCAACCCCTTTAGAGTCCTCAACGGAGTGGGAACACTCCGCCAGTGACACAGATCCAGAGATCCAAGGAGATAGACAAAACACTCCCTACACAGAGTATAGTGCTACTGGACCCCATACTACATCCGATAATCATTTTTTAGGAGTAGGAGGGAGATACATTCAATCAGGACGAGGAAGACAAGGAGGGGGAGGGGAGGTATCTCTAAGAGACAGAGAAATATGGGGATACCAACCACAGGTGCAACAAAGGAGACCCTACAGGGGGAGGAAGAGAAGAACAGGTAGTTAATCTATCAAATAAAACACTTCACATTCATCACATAGAGGTGTTAAGTAAAGGACTCTCCTTCTCCCCCACGAGTGATATTCCTTTCCAATGCGTCAATGATTTAAACCTGTTTTCAAGGAAGCTCCTGCTACATAAATTCTTTCATAGAAGGAGGCATAACTTGATACAGGGTACATCATTAGAACATCTGACAGATACCGAACTTGACAACTTAGACATGCTGAGCGACCTTGTTGATGAATGTGATAGACCTCATGGAAGTGGACCTTTCACTGATCTCAAAAGCCAATCCACTTTTACCCCTCCATCCGAGTCATGTTCCAATGTGGACGTGTTTGTTAAGGTAATGACAGCAGACATTATGCAGCTACATAAAAGAACAAAGAGGCAGAATCTTACACATTCACAAAGGTTGGCACTAACAGACTTAGAGAGAGACCCCCTGATTGAAATAAAACCTTCAGATAAGGGTGGGAACGTAGTTCTGCTAAACAAAGAAGACTAGGCTATTGAGTGCAGAAGACTCTTATCAGATCAAAAGAGCTATAGAGTACTCCTTGAAGACCTGACGACTCTTTTCAAAACCCAACTCCTAAACATTTTGAGCGAAGGACTTAAAAACAAAGTTATCTCAAAAAGGGAAATGAAATTCATCATGGTAAAGAACCCACAGATCGCTACGTTTTACCACCTGCCTAAGCTACATAAGAACAAATTGCCACCACCGGGGAGACCTATCGTCTCCGGTATTGACAGCCTAACGGCTAATGCTAGTAAATACCTAGATGTAGTCTTAAGGCCGTTCGTGAATTCCTTACCTTCGTTTTTACGTGACACGAAAGATGTCCTTCTACGTTTGGAGGATGTTGTGTTCAGTTCAGATACATTAATTGTAGGACTAGATGTTGAGGGACTATACACCAGTATCCCTCATGCAGTAGGTCTTAAGGCTGTCATTCATTTTTTAATACAACGTGACACTAGTTGTTACACACACAATGACTTTATCATCCAGCTACTAGACTTTGTCCTTCCACGTAATTATTTTATTTTTGATCAGAAATTTTACCATCAGATCCAGGGCACCGCTATGGGGACCACTTGTGCCCCCACCTACGCCAACTTGTACCTAGGCTGGTGGGAGGAAACAGTGGTCTTCAGCGATGCCCTGGAAGAGTACACCATGTATGTGGAATGGTGGGGGCGCTACATAGATGATATCATCCTTCTGTGGAAAGGCCCCAAACCCCTTCTGATTCAATTTATTGGGGCACTGAACCAAAACGATCATAATCTGAAACTGACCGAGATAAATGAGACCACTCTAAATTTCCTAGATCTGACCATTACCAAAGAACCTGACGGTAAATTGACAACAACTATATATAGGAAAGAAACTGCAACCAACAGTTTTCTACAGGCAGACAGCCATCACCCCCGACACATAATAAAAAATATACCTACTGGCCAATTTCTAAGGTTGCGCAGAAACTACTTAACATTAGAAGAGTTTAATAGACAGGCAGTAGATATGAATGTGAGATTTACCACACGAGGGTACTCTAAAAATGCTGTGAATAATGCATATAGAAGGGCTAAGGAGACACCACGAGAGCAACTTTTAGTGGACAGGCAAAATTCACAAACACAACAAGAGGAAACAATACGCTACATTGGGACTTTTAATGACCAATGGCACGACCTGAGAAACATTCTAAACAAACATTGGCACATTTTGACAAATGATTCCGTTTTGAGACAGGTACTAAGGGAGACACCAACAATGACTTGCAGGAGGGCCAGAAACCTGAAAGACAGATTGGTACATAGTCATTTTAAAGAACAAAAACAAAGAACTTGGTTGGGGGATAGAAAACCGGTTGGTTCATATCCTTGTGGGCGTTGTAGGGCCTGTCCCTTCATGATAGCCACTAAAACAATCCCAAACCCACCCAACAAACCATATGACATAAAACACTATATCAACTGCTTCTCAGTAGGAGTAGTGTACCTCATTACCTATAGATGTGGCGTGCGATATGTGGGTAAGACCCATAGGGCCCTCAAGGTGAGGGTCCTGGAGCATTTGGGTTCTATAAGAAACATCCAAGATACCCCTGTCGCACGCCATGTCCCAATGAGCACAAGGGTGACCCACAGTTCCTTACGTTCTGTAGTATTGAACACATTCCCTGGGGTACCCGAAAAGGCAACTGGGACAAACGTCTCATGCAGCGTGAATGTCAATGGATTTTCACGCTGCAGACGCTACAACCCCATGGCATGAATGAAGGATACATCTATTCATCATTCCTATAGATTATCCAGTCTCCCAAGTACACCTTCTTTCTTCCCCTCCTCTCCCTCCCCTTTTGCCACATAGCGATAGTTCACATATAGATGGTGGCACCAGCATCCTTACATTTATTTAGTTCAACTAACTGGATTACAGAAGTCCCAAACAATTAGACCGTTTTAGGAACAGAAGTATTTGGGGATTTGGTATATAGTGGAGTCTTTAACTCCTCATGACCGTATTGACTTTTAGAGGCGGTCATTTAAATGCGCTCACACTCCTACATCACTGACAAATTAAGTTTAGATCAATACATAACAAAGATCAAACATATAAGGGTGCTATGGAGACTTGTGAAATAGCTGATATACCTTTTAAGACCACAGCCCCACACCAGTGGGTGGGTGAAATTATGCATACTCTGATAATATACAATGTGTGATATCTGATGCCACCATCCTTAAAGTGATTTATCCTGTCACGACTCAAACTCTGTCAATCTCGCAGTGACAGCTCCACTGCATGGGCTCTTGTATCGAGCGCGAAACCAATCCTGCAACTATGAGAACATTATGTTTCTCATCCCAGTCCTATTAAGTTGTTATGCAACAGTGATAATACATAAGTAGAAATCTTGTGGCACATATAGTGTTAAGACAGTCCTAATCATACAACCTGTAACACAAGTCTACTTTTACTTACAATTGAGCGGATAGGTCGACTTGGGTACGTCCCTCCTTCGGCCGGTCTGCATAAATAAAACGGGAGATCTCACTAGAAATCACTCCCACTACCCTGACGAAGCGCTAGAAGCGTGAAACGTACATCGGTACGCAATGACATCATTTCTGTGACGTCATCAGGAGGCGCGGGAGCGTGGACGCATGAGGAGTATGAGACGATCGATTCAGGAATAGCACTGAGAGAACAGGTCGTATGCCTCTATACAGCTACACAGCAGAAGCTGAGCGCATTTTTTCTGGCACTGAGGCAAAGAGATGTTACTAGACACAAGACATAGAACGCACTGTTGAGTACCATCCGGTCCGCACATATGCGATAGTAGTGTAACCAGGTTATGGGTGACACTTCCTCTGGGGATGAGCGTATGCACGTGGGCTACCTGCCTAAACAAGTGAGAGGTTACACACACTGTGTGTATAAATTGTCATCACTAGCACATAGTGCACCCTATACTATGAACCGTGACTGCATACCTGCTACTCTGTGTGTGTGTATTTATATGTTATAGTGACGTCACCAGACTGCTAGTATTTTAAATTTCTTGACGACTCAATACAGCTAACTTTCGTTGCAACTTACAAACATAACTACGTGCAGTATGATACATACGTACTAAGAATATACCCAGAAGAGGAATATCCTTCATCCCTCACTTAGATATATAAGTGTTATCAGTCTCCTATTGCTCTGGTAATTATACCATTAGTATTTAGCCATATCCCGCTGTTCTTTGTTTTTTAGCCACACAGTGGTTGTCTATAAGTTTGTTTAAGTGTTGCATAAATGTTTAATAAACTTGTTTTTACATATTGATGTAGGCGTATGGGGGTCACCCCAGGGATTAAATCTTTCCCAGCTTAACATCTGTCAATAGAGAGTGCAAAATAGGATTCTTTTAGGCCATGTCTGTGACCTTTCCCCGTATTCAATTATACTCCATTCCCGTATGCACCCTATTTTTTACATACCTGTGCAATCGGAGAGCGGCAGCTACCTCTTTTTCTGTCACATAGCTTCTGATTTCTCCAGCTTCAATGGAGTTCTTGATATTTAAAGAAGGGGTCTACTGTGATTAATTAAAGGGGCAGTTCAACCTACCTACCGGAAACAATGTTTATTTAAATGTATATGTAGCCCTGTCTGATTTGGGCTATCAGTCTGCACTCCTCCTGGCAGTAATCCCTTGTAAGGGCAGGTTGCCAGGAGTAATCATGGGTTTTCCCCATACTCCTGCAGCTCAGTGAGTCACAGAGAAGGTACCAAGCCTGGTGTCCAATCAGAGGCAAGGGGCTGGTTGTAACTGGATCTGTACTTATGGAGCTGCACTTCCTGAATTTACTCAGTGTTGCCTCTACCGTGAGAGAGGTTGGTCTACCCGAGAGCAGGGTACACTGTGTGCCCTCCCTTAGGGGAGCGGTGTGAGCCTGTTCGCTTTAATCTATCAGAGGGTATGGGAAGAGCTAGGACTGCTCCTGGTGCCCGCTGGCTGGGAGTGTAGTCCAGGGACATCCTGGGGGTGCAGGCCCTAGTTCTGCTGAGTGACTGCTGTGCTGTATGCATAGTGAATAAAGACACACTGTTTACTATAATTCTGTCCTTAGATTAAAGTCTATTGGGAAGAAGGAGAGAGAGACTCTCAAGCAGAGATTTCACCCCATATCCTGGGGGCTGCAAGAGATGGAGGCGCTGTGAGTACGAGTCAGGTTATACCCCAGAAGCCTGTTCTGTTGCTATCCCCAACCATCATGCGGGAGACTCAGGTCTACTGTTTATCAGCAGGTATGCACCACACTACTCCTAGTAACCAGCGTAGAATTTCCCATGAATAACCCTATCTGCGATTGGGGTGGGGGGGGGGGGGGGAAACAGGGTTACATATATAATTGAAATAATATAAACGTATAAGTTAAAAAAAAAAAAAACTTCTTTATTGGTGATCATTGTCATGGTTATTAATGCCTTCTCTGTTCCGCTGTGAACATTGAAACTTCAACAGATTCCTCTGTGGCCTTGCAGCCTGTCAGACTGCAGATTGACCAGGAAGTTGCAGTCAGGGTGGCTGCAAGGTCCTGCAAGGAGGAGACATTGTTTACATTTCTTTCAGATAACTTAAAAAAAAGTTTTTTCCTGCACTAAGGTTGAACGGCTGTAGAATTGCTACTCCTCCAACTCAAAAATAGACTATAGCCTTCGAGAAACACTGCATAATTATAGGTCCTCTTCATAATAAATGTCAACCAATGACAGGCTGTGTAACATCAAAAGTGTCACATCATATGTGTACATCAAAAGTGTCTACAAGAGTTAATTTTGGAGTTGAAATTGGAGGTGAAGATTGGAGGAGGATCTGGACTCTGCATTACAACTTTGCCACTGTGTGACATTAACTTTTAACATCTGTGATTTATTTGTACACTTTTATCCTCCAGTACATTGGAACTCTCTCCTGCATCTCACTATGCCCTCCCTATTGCTTTTTCTGTTTACTGTTTCCTTAATCCTTTCTCTGTTCTCTCCAACTTCCCCACTCCCCACTGCACCATTATTTATACACCTGTCTCCCAACAGCTTCTTTACCCGTCAATAAAAAACACCCACACAAATCCTCTATTCACACCCTCTATCTACTCCTTCCTGCTGCTGGGGATCTCCCCTAAGCCTGAAGTCAGACATACACACCTGATCTCACTCATGCATCCCTGCCACCTCTTCCCCTGTAAATGGTGTTAACCTTTTCATTTAACACTGACCTTCCTTAAATTTTACCCCACAAATCAAGCATCCCAATAGCCTGCACTCATGGCTATTGTCCCACCCTCAGTCACTCCTGCCACTCATTGTGACCAAGCACTGCCATCTACAGCACTTACTCCCTCACCTGCTGTCTCTGTAAGTTTCCCATTAAACCTCTTAGATTGTTAGCTCTTCGGGGCAGGGATTTCCTTTCCTATTGTCTGATTTTGCTGCGCTTATTGTATAATTATAATTCCCTGTACTGTATTCTTTGTGAAGCGCTGAGTACACTTTTGGTGCTATATAAATAAAGACATACAATACAATACAATACAAAGTCTACTTTATTTCTCTAAATGAACACAGAGAAGACGGAGAATAATTAATCCTATGGCCTTATGGTTAACATGACTATCATGTAACATGACGATGTTTTACAGACATGCTAGCTACTACTGTATTAGCATACATATTGTCGGTACTATTTAGAACTAATTCCCGTTAAACATACCCAAATAATTTTTTTTATGGGAATTATATTTTTGTAGCCCTGATTCCCCTAGAACACAGAAAACTACCGATTGCTGCCCTTGTACCTGTTGGCTCCAGGAGCCTGAGCATCAGCCACGGAGAGTCTGGGGTGTGTACTTACTCTGGTGCAGCGCCTCCACCTGTGAGGGATCCTAGCAGAGCGGAAGCAGCCCCTCACAAGACACAACAATAAACACCCACACAGTGTAAAATAATGCAGCCTTTACTGTAATGCGATTTATATAGATTATAGGATTACTCTCCCACCGTGTCCCACACCGTGTCCAGAGAAATGTGTATCTCACACAGGGCCGCCAAGAGTTCCACAGCGTGTAATGTCCCTTGGCCACTAGCCCCACAGTGTCCCCAAAGAACCCACCCTTATACATTCGGTGTGATCAGGTGTGATCAGTGTCTGGGTATAGACTGGTATGTTGGTGCACTTGTTGACTGTTACCTGCCAGGCGCGACAGCACCCGGTCTGATGAAGCTTCACAAAGGATCCACCGATCCTCCCTCTCACCGTGACGTTGTCAAGGTGATCCCACCAAGGCAATGTCTCTGCAGTCTCTTCAGTGAGGCCTGATATCAAACCTCTCTGTAAGGAGTCCAGCATCTTCTGTGTCCCTAATATATCTAGGTACTACAGGGATCTGTTCCCTATGCTAGGGCCTGTCCCTGTAGCAGCCAAAAGCTATGGTTGACTCAGGGCCTATCTTGGGCCTAGGTGGGGTACAAACTGGCCTAGTGTAGAGGCTTACTTGCCCTCCACATGGACCCTCTGTCCCCTACCTTTCCCTGTCACACTCTGCCACGCTACCTCCTGTGACACACTTCCTATTCCTCCCTGCAGCATTTCTCCAGCTCCTATTCGCTCCCTGGCGTCAGGTGGGACACTCCTAAGGCTCATGGCACTTGTAGTCCTTTCCCCGAGCCTTCCCTGATTGGCTTGCGTTTGCACGCTTTTCCACGGCGCATGCGTGACCTAGAATGGCCGCCGCCGCTGCTCTGCAAATGCGCAAGCTTCCCTAAGATGGCGGCCCTCTCTGCAAGCACCAAAGCCCCCAGCGATGCAATCGCCCACTCGGCGCACACCGGCAACCTCCCGCTACAGAGCTCTCGACGCGTGCACGCGCATCCACACGCCCCCGCAACAGGCCGCAACTCACCTGCACAACCGGAGGTAACGCAGCAAGGGGACACAACCTCAGAGCGGGGAACCTGGCTACATCTGCATACAGTTTGCTTGGTGAATCTGGAGACAAAATGTCACCTGTTTTTGTTAAAGTTAATGTACATAGCATTAGTTTCACTGATTTATTTCGTTTATTGTACTGTACTTATGGTAGCGTCAACTTAATGACATAACACCTATTGGTGGCATGTGCTATACTGTATATCGCATGTTCAAATCTGCTATCGTAATTTATATGCTTTCTATGACACTAGGGGGTCTATTTACCAAAGTCTTCTGGTGTCAAAACTGGGGTAAAATAATTGCACCAGATTCATCAAATGAGTAACTTTAAAGGCTTTCAGTGTGATTATTTTCTTTGATAAATCTGCAATCGACTTGAAATAGCTTTCCTCTGATTTAGCAGCCGGGAGACTTAAGTAACCCCTTAGGAATTCTCAAACGTTCGCTCAGCTCCACCAGCCAGGCACACTAGATTTAAAGAATTACCAATGCACACTATTTGCAAACATGAATTAAACTCATTTTAATGTGAATACCATATCCATTGGTTGTTCAAACATTCCAGGTTTTGTCCTCGGGACTGGGGAGAGGTTAAATAACCACTGGCCTGGACCAACTGTTAATAGTGAGAGTTTGTGGGTAGAGATTTCTTATGTTTGACCTAATGAATGTATTGTACCTTTCTTTGTGATGCATCAAATAAAGATGTGGTTTGGCAGAATGGTTGGTATTCATTTACTGACAAGTACATCCAGTGAAAGTAAAATAATTGATTTAATACTTCAACAGAGACCTTTTTTTACATAGTTGCATTGAAGTGCATATGTTTGCTTATCCACTCCCTGATTCCCGGATCTTTCTCATTAACCCTGGTATAGAACGTAGCTATAAATCAAAGTGGATTATATATGAAAGGAAAATGTTAAAGCTTAAGATAAGTCTTTGGCTTTCGATTTGCTTTAATATCCAATGTCAATCTTACACCAATGCTTTTTTTCTTTAGTTTTGTCATCTAGTGGATCTTAAAGGCAACACAAACTTTGTCTATACTTTGCACAGTGCTTCTGATATTAGACATCTTACTCTAGTGAATCATTTATATACAGGGCGCAATGAAATACTCAACAATTAATGCGGGAGATTGGCCATGCAGAAGCACTGTACAATTCAAAGGTAAAAATACATTCATTATATATTACAGCAGTGCTGTATACTTTAATACTAACTAAATAAACTGAAATGATAAAATGAAGAGGTGTAGAGTATATTGATTGTTTTTTAATTTAATCATTGTATCTATTAAACATGTTTTAACTATTACACAGGTTAACACCACTTGACAGCACTGTAGTGCAAAAGAGAATAACCTACTGTAGCCTAGGCTGGTCCAGTCTGCATCTCTGCCTCCTGTCACGTAAGTCCTGATAGCTACAGGCTATAACAGGTTAATCGTGGAGCTTTTGACCCCCCTCCTGCTACTCTCAGAGTGACAGTGGAGGCAATGACCTGGTGTTTGCCTGCATCCAATTGTGGTGCAGACACTAGGCCCTCCCTTTCCAGATCTCAGAGAAGAAGTACCCAAGATTGAGCAGTCCTGGTCTGGAGGAAGAAGAGACCAGTAGAGCTGTGAGCCTCTCCCATCGGGGATGAGCGTGCCCACCCCCAGCCCTTGGGGGCCTTGATAGATGACCCTATACTACCAAGGGTATTCAGCACCATCCATAGGACTGAATCCTAGGAAACCCTGCAATGCTGTATCAATATCATTTGCAGTGACTGCAAGAATAAAGCCCTGGTTCTTTTATATATCTGTCTAAGTGTCAGTCCTTGGGCAGATGGACTGTATGTTGTGGTGGAATAGCTGTATCGTGGAACTGCAGTGCAGGCGAGTTTGTACTACCTGTTGCCCCTGCTGGTTCTCCCTCTCCCCTCCCGACCTCACGGACAAGCTGACCGGAGGGATACACACTGGAAGGAGACTAACTGATGCAAGGCTAAGCCGAGTGACCTGTATCCAGAAATCCACCCCAAATTCCCAGCTGTACTACATCAGAGGGACTGAATACAAGAGTGTTCCTTCTCCCCACGGCGGGTGGTGCTGGTAACATATGCCTGAGTGCATGACATGCCTGATATATTTTAACCTGATGTACGCAGATATATATTCTTTTATGTAATATACCATTTTTGAAAGTACTTCACTATTGCTTTTGCGCTGTTTTTTCTGTCTCATAGCCATTTAGGGGTGCTGAGCCTCTTTACACATAACGGCTGCAGACGCTAACTCAACAGTCAGAGGTTGTTGATTTATTTAATATTTTATCACAGAGGTTTTATTGGGTAACTTCATTATTAATTAGTTATTAGTACAATAGAGAATCACTTTAGTTGCGCACTGTAATTTTCTCTATTTCACTTGTTCACTTTTTCATAGTGCTGCACATTTTTTCTCATTGTTATACATTCTGGTTAAATCATGGTGTGGAGTTTATCAACTTGCAGAGCCAAACGAGAGGAGGCATTTGATCGCCTCTTTATAGAGGAGCCCTCAGTAATTACTGAGACAGAGAATGACTTATTATCAATGAAAGAACAGTTTAAAACTTTAGAGAAATTACTTATTACTGAGAGCAAGCAGTGGCTTGAAAGACACACCCTACAGAGGTACCTAGATTGTAAAAGAGTGCCCAGGGGTCTTCGTTTTAAAAAAATACCCACATTTGGTCGAGATAATGACCATTTTATGAAGGAGTGGGAACGTATACTAGATGATTGCTCAATGGAGTTGATACATCTCATTATTTTTGAGAGAAGTAAGTCCTTAAAAGAATTGGATATTTCCATTACGGAACAAATCAAATCCATGAAGCCTTCAATCATAAGCATGGATTGCTCTGAGTTGGAACATGAGACACGTGCCAACCTAGAGCATCATGATGATGAGCTTCTGAAGTCAAAGCACAGGAAATTTTATAGAAACAAGGTAGATTATGATACTAATAGACAAAAAAATTGGACAAAAGAGGAAGTGAAAGGTAATGAAGTAGGGGGCCTTACTATTTCGAAGGGCGATGCTAGAGGTCACCCTAATGATAAATCACAACATCAGAACACACATAGAACGGGGGATTACTTTCGTGAAAGGGGGAGAGACCCAAGAAGTAATCATTATACAGACAGACGAGAGAATTATAGAAGGGATGGGTCATACACACAAAGAAAAGGTCATTATAGAAATCCAAACTATAAAGGCAGAAATTATGACGAGAATTATAATCATAATAGAAGAAAATATCACCATCAATATCAGAATGACCAACAACAACCCCCCAATAAGATTCCAGAACATCTGCGTGTTCGTTCTGCTCCTTCTCCCTCTTCTCCGTATTCTTTTTTAGAGTTAATAAGGAACAGACATGGCTCTCCGGAGAAAGGGAAGACTATTTCAGAGAGTCCCAGAAAGGAGACCCCAGGAGGCAAGGTAAAAAGGTCCCTACCAGAAGAGGGCAAAGAGGGGGATCCCGGATCCAAATGAAGAGAATTCTAAAAAATTTAGATACCCCAATAGATAGAGGAATTTTCAATTTATCAACAGTAATTTTAACTGATGATCAAAAGAAAGTATTGAGCAAAGGACTTACTTTTTCTAAATCATGTGGAGCCAATTCTTTTCAGTTGTTTAAGGATTTACACAAATTTATTCGCAATATAACCCTTAAGAGACATTTTATTAAATTAGAGCAGGAGACTCTTTCTACCACACAGGATATTCCTAATGTAGCAATACCTAGTACCGAAATATCGATCTGTAGACATACTCCCTTTAAGGCCCAGTCTACTTTTCATCCATATCAGTCTAAGGGTCACCATGTTGAGACATTTTTCAACATGGTCTATCAGGATTTTAATTTATTTACTGATAATATGAAAATAGGGAATGTAAACAAAATCTGAACAAAGCCGAGAATCTTGCCCTTAGATTCCTCCGGGAAAATCACAATTTAATCATTAGACAGGCTGACAAAGGAGGAGGTGTGGTACTCCAAGATCGTTCTGTTTATGAACAAGAGGCACACCGACTCCTTTGTGATCCTATTTTCTATAAGAAATTAAAAAAACACCCCACTAACGAGTTTCTAATCTCCTTAAAAATTCTCTTAGACGAAGCTTTATCCTTGACGGTATTAACACCCAAAGAATATGCATTTCCTTATACAAATTCACCCAAAATTCCGGTATTCTGACACCTCCCAAAAATGCACAAATCCCCCGGGAAGACTAATAGTCTCGGGATATCATCTCTGACGGCCAATCTTTCACAGTATGTGGACTACTTTTTACAGAACTTAGTTGTTAAACTTCCATCATACCTAAAAGATTCCTCATCCGTATTGAATTTATTTTCCAATTTCAAATGGAAAAATACCTACAGATGGCTTACACTGGCGACACACTTTATTCGAGCTCGGCTAGTCCCACGAATTCGGGTATACCCGGGTGTATTGAGGTTTGTGACTGTTTTCTGCCCGAGTGCATTGGGTTATTTTCCAGGCAGGGATTGAAGTATTTTATTCCCACTGGCTGCAATACTGCACAGTATATATATATATACTGCATTACAATTCATGAATTTATGCCATCTGGTAGACACGCGAAGCATTGCAGCCTATTAAATCCTAATCATTATCATTTAACAGATCAGCCGCCCGTCAGCCAGGCATGAACCCAGGCTGGGAAGGCAAACGCAACGGGGCTTGTCAGAGGTGAGGAGCGGCGCATTCCAGGTATCTGCCAGGTACATACTGGGTATTTGGTCGAATAAAGTGTGTCGGTGCAGTACCTGTGATGTACAGGCACTGTACACAAGTATTCCACATCAAAAAGGGATAGCAGCAGTTGATAGCTACCTATTAGGTGATTCTCAACTTCATGAACTTAATAGGAATTTCATTGTAAAAGCAATCGAATATGTACTGACCCACAACTATTTTCTATTTCTATCCCAGTTCTACTTACAGGTTTGCGGAACTGCTATGGGCACTCGGTTTGCCCCCAGCTTCGCAAACCTGTATATGGGGAACTGGGAAGAATCCTACATCTGGCAGAATAATCCATTTAAATCCAACATAATAGTGTGGCGTCAGCACATTGACGACATTTTGTGCATATGGGAGGGTGATGAAGAGTCAGTTAATAAATGTATCCAATATATTAACTCAAATACACATAATTTGAAATTTACTCACACTACCAATAGTGTTAGTATTGACTATTTGGATTTAGTTTTATCAGCTTCAGTTGAACATGGTATCAATACAGTAACTTTATTTAAGAAAGTAGATACAAACAATCTTTTATTGGCCTCCAGCAACCATAAACCATTCATGGATATCCAACATACCTGGGGGCCAATTTATGAGAATTAAAAGGAACTGTACTAACGAATCAGATTTCGAAAAACAGGCTCAATTCATTTTTATGAGATTCATGGAGAGGGGATATAACTATTAAAGATTAATGGCTGAATTAGACAGGGTCAGGCATATGGATCGTACAAGTATGCTGTTACCTAAGAACAAAAAAATACACAAAAAAATATGTGAGACTGAAAAGAAGATTACTGTTCCATTTATTACAAATTATAATTCCATAAATAAGGGGATTGAAGGAGTTATTAAAAAACTTTGGGGTATACTCTCTATGGACCCCATATTGAGTGGTCATATAAGTCATTCTCCTCATTTTACCTATAGGAAAGCGAGAAGTTTAAAAGATGCCTTGGCTCCCAGCGACATCGGTAGGGATAATGTCCAGCTATCGAGTTTATCCTGGCTTGGTAGTAAACCGGTCGGGAATTTTCCATGTGGAAAATGTTCTGTCTGCAAACATCTTCACCCTGTAAAGAGAACTTTCCAATCACGAACTGACTCTAAATCCTATGACATTACTGAATTTATTAATTGCAACACCACACATGTTGTGTATCTTCTTGAATGCCAATGCGGCCTACAATATGTGGGCCGCACAAAACGGAGTATAAAACTCTGCATTCAGGAACATATTAGAAACATTAAAAATGCTCTACAGACATCGTCACTTTGCAGTCTTCACTGTGCTTTATATCAAGGTAAGGACCCATCTTCCTTAATATTCAATGGGATTAAATGTGTTCCTAGAAACAGAAGGGGAGGTGACAGAATCAAGGATGTCTCCATACCAGAGACATTCTGGATCCACAAATTAGGTACCCTGGCCCCTAGGGGTCTGAATGAGACTATAGATTTATGGTGTCTCTATTGATATATATCCTCATTGAGATATGCGTTATTCCTGTGCTTTGTCTTCTAATATATCCCTATTGGATATACAAATGTTATACAATTTATGTGAATCATCATATGTTTAATTTACCATACTAACAGATGTTTATTTTATTTCAGAGCTCTACTATCTATTTAATAAGTATAATAAGTATATGCTTAAAGTATAAGTTTAATAAGTATATGCAAGTGATCCAATGCTAGGTAAAAACCATAGTTGAATGCTGTTTTCTGTCTACCCCTAATCAAATTAAGTATTGCCACCTAGGCAGGGAACACCCTGTGTAGAAAACCATTTGTTTGAATGTGCCTCAGATGTGCTAATTAAGCAGAGAGAACCACACTGTCAGGTGACTTTTTAGGCCTATATAAACCCAGTCAGAACAGCTAGTCTGCCTGCAGCCCATATCCAAGTGGCCCATTATAAGTGGCATGACTACTGAACAACTGAAGTTTAAAAGGAAGTGGCCCATTATAAGTGGCATGACTACTGAACAACTGAAGTTTAAAAGGAAGTGGCCCATTATAAGTGGCATGACTACTGAAAAACTGAAGTTTAAAAGGAAGTTCAAAAGAAGTGAGGAAGAAGTGGACACCCCCATCTGGCCCTGATTCCTGCATTTGAACTACGCTGGAAAGGAGGATATCATCAATACCAGACTGCATCATTACTGCTGTGATGCTGCCTTTACCATTTATATTTGCTGTGACTTCACTTCTTCTCAAATTATGCACTTCTTTTTACCAGCCTCAGTATGTCTCTAACTCTATTCATATATCTCCATCTCTCCTTCCTTCACCACTTCTCTTTTCACATGAACTCCTTTCTTACCTGTGTCCTCTGACACCACACAGCTATATCCCCTGCACTAAAACACACCCTTACAAATCATCCTCACACATCCTCTTTCTATCCATGCTTCTTCTCCTTGCTTCTGGGGATATCTCTCCCAATCCTGGTCCCTGTCTTATTCCTACATGCGCTCGTCCTCGCCTGCCAACTGCAACCTCTACTCCTTCTGGTGTCAACCCCTCCAACCTCATACCCATCCCCTGCCACCCTCCCTCCTCTCTCCCTTTCTCCTGTGCCCTTTGGAATGCTCGCTCCCTCGCTAACAAGTTCCTCTCTGTGCATGACTTCTTTCTCTCTCACTCCCTGCTTCTCTTTGCTATAACTGAGACCTGGCTCACTCAGACTGACTCTGCTCGGGAAGCTGCCCTCTCCTACGGTGGCCTTTCTTTCTCCCACACTCCGCGCACTGATGGCAGGGGTGGAGGCGTGGGGCTCCTGCTCTCCTCTCTCTGTCGTTACCGAACCCTTCCTACTCCTCCTTCTCTTGCTTTTCCCTCCTTTGAGGCTCACACTGTCCAGATTTTCTCTCCTCTCCCTGTTCATGTGGCGGTCATCTATCGCCCACCTACCTCTGCTCATCCCCCTTCTGCCTTTCTCTCTCACTTTGAATCCTGGCTCTCTTTCTTCCTCTCCTCAGACTCCCCTGTTCTTCTCCTTGGGGACTTCAATTGCCACATTGATGACCCCTCTCTCCTTGGGCTTCCCGCTTTCTTTCTCTAACCTCTTCTTTTGGCCTTCAACAGTGGACTGCAGCCAGCACCCACAAGGATGGCCACTACTTAGACCTGGTTTTCACTAAGAACTTCTCTCTCTCCAATTTCTCTATTTCCCCTTTTCCTCTCTCTGACCATCATCTCATCTCATTCTCTCTATCTCGCTTCTCCCTTCTCCACCTCCATCTACACCCCGGTTCTGCAGAAACCTGCACTCTATTCACTTACCTGACTTTGAGTCCACTTTACGCTCCTCCCTCTCCTCTCTCAGCTCTGCTACAGACCCCGACAACCTGGTCAGGAACTACAACTCTGTCTTGTCCTCCTCTCTTGATCTGCATGCCCCACTTTCTCTCTGCCGCACTCACCCTTCTAACCCTAGACCCTGGCTAAATTCCCACACACGCATGCTGCGTTCCTCCACTCGTTCCTCTGAACGCCTCTGGAGGAAGTCTAACACTGTCGCTGACTTCCTTCACTATAAATTTATGCTATCCTGTTTCAACTCTGCCCTCTCGCAAGCTAAACAAGCCTACTTTTCTGCATTAATCAACATGCACAAGTCTAACCCACGCCGACTGTTCTCTGTCTTTGATACTCTACTCAAACCATCTTCAGCTGCCTCTCCTTCCTCCATCTCCGCTCAGGACTTTGCTGACTATTTTAAGGAAAAGGTGGAATCCATACGTCAGAACATCCACTCTGTTTCTTCTTCCCATCCTACACCTCTTCCTAACTCTCCTCCTGCCTTCCTTGACTCTTTTTCCACTGTCTCAGAGGAGGATGTGTCACTGTTGATCGCCACTTCTCCCTCTACCACTTGCCCTCTTGACCCCATTCCCTCCCATCTCCTAAAACATCTTGCTCCTACTATAATCCCTACGCTCACACACATTTTTAACTCCTCCCTCTGCTCTGGAACCTTTCCATCCTCCTTCAAACATGCAACAGTCAAACCATTACTCAAAAACAGCAAGCCTGACCCTACCTGTCTTTCTAACTATCGACCTGTCTCCCTCCTGCCTTTTGCCTCTAAACTCCTTGAACGTCTTGTATTCTCTCGCTTGCTCCATTTGCTCAACACCTATTCTCTCCTAGACCCTCTACAATCTGGCTTCCGCACTGCTCACTCCATGGAAACAGCCCTCACTAAAATAACTGACGACCTCCATGCTGCCAAAGACAGAGGTCATTACACTCTGCTCATATTACTCGACCTCTCTGCAGCATTTGATACTGTGGATCACCCTCTTCTCCTTCACATTCTCCATACTCTTGGTATTCGGAACAAAGCTCTATCCTGGATCTCATCCTACCTCTCCCATCGTACTTTCAGTGTCTCTTCTGCTAACACCTCCTCCTCCTCTATTGATCTCTCTGTGGGGGTACCCCAGGGCTCTGTCCTGGGACCTCTTCTCTTTTCTCTGTACACACTCTCTCTAGGTGACCTAATAACATCTTTTGGGTTTAAATATCACCTCTATGCTGACGACACACAAATATACTTTTCAACACCTGACCTTACACCTGCTATACAGACCAAAGTTTCTGAATGTCTCTCTGCTATATCATCCTGGATGGCCCTCCGTCGCCTTAAACTCAACATGGCTAAAACAGAGCTCCTCATACTTCCTCCCAAACCTGGCCCTACTACCTCCTTCCACATTACTGTTGGAACTACGATCATCCACCCAGTAGCCCAAGCACGCTGCCTAAGGGTCACACTCGACTCCTCTCTCACATTCGCCCCTCACATTCAAAACATTTCTAAAACTTGTCGCTTTTTTCTCCGCAATATAACAAAGATACGCCCTTTCCTCTGTTGCTCGACTGCTAAAACTCTGACTCAGGCCCTCATTCTCTCCCGTCTTGATTACTGTAACCTCCTGCTGTCCGGCCTTCCTGCCTCTCACCTGTCTCCCCTACAATCTATCCTAAATGCTGCTGCCAGAATCACTCTACTCTTTCCTAGATCTCTCAGCATCTCCCCTCCTGAAATCCCTCTCCTGGCTTCCAATCAAATCCCGCATCTCAAACTCCATTCTTCTCCTCACTTTTAAAGCTTTACACTCTTCTGCCCCTCCTTACATCTCAGCCCTAATTTCTCGCTATGCACCATCCCGACTCTTGCGTTCTGCTCAAGGATGTCTTCTTTCTACCCCCTTTTTATCTAAAGCCCTCTCCCGCCTTAAACCTTTTTCACTGACTGCCCCACACCTCTGGAATGCCCTTCCCCTCAGTACCCGACTAGCACCCTCTCTATCCACCTTTAAGACCCACCTTAAGACACACTTGCTTAAAGAAGCATACGAATAGCACTGTGAACATTCTGAACACATGATACATATAGCTTGGCCCCCTGCAGACGCACTTACCAGAACTTCCTCCTACGTACGTCTCTGTACGTTCTCCCTACCTACCAATTAGATTGTAAGCTCCTCGGGGCAGGGACTCCTCTTCCTTAATGTTATGTTTGTCTAAAGCACTTATTCCCATGATCTGTTATTTATATTATCTGTTATTTATTCGATTACCACATGTATTACTACTGTGAAGCGCTATGTACATTAATGGCGCTATATAAATAAAGACATACAATACAATACAATAATGTTGTTATTGTTTATTTTTATTATGATGTTTTTATTAAAAGTCTAGTATACTAATTATTTATGTACATATTCAATAACCTGTTTGTTAACCAGAAGGTGAAGGGTTAAATGGGAGACATGATCTCATCCTCTAACAAATTAAGCAGCACAGTCTGCATGTTTATCATGGACGCTCATCGATATTGTGAGCATGTGATTGGATGAGGGTGTTGCTCTAATTAACCAATCAAATGTGACTCTGGGGTTTAAATACGCATTCATCACGATCACCAAACAATCCCTGAAGAAGTGGCTGTTGGGCCACGAAACTGGTTGGATTTACAAGTGCTAAACGAGTGACTCCAGAATTAACTCTTGGTTGCCTTCAGTCACTGCACTATCGCTCTCTGGAAACTTGTGTTATTGCGAGTGACGTCACTCCTGCTTTACGGCCGTCCTTGCTTGACGGCGTGTCGCTAAGCCGAGTGACCTGTATCCAGAAATCCACCCCGAATGCCACGCTGTACTACATCAGAGGGACTGAATACAGAGTGTTCCTTCTCCCCACGGTGGGTGGTGCTGGTAACATATGCCTGAGTGCATGACATGCCTGATATATTTTAACCTGATGTACGCAGATATATATTCCTTTATGTAATATACCATTTTTGAAAGTACTTCACTATTGCGTTTGTGCTGTTTTTTCTGTCTCAATGTTGTGGTGGGGGCTGATCTCTGGAACCCTGAAGCGCACTATAACTGGAGGCGCTAGCACCATGGAAGAATCTCAGTGATCAATAAAAGCCTGTCATGATCTCCATTACACCGCAGATCAACTCAGCTCTCCTGATCCTAACATGTATGTCTCAGCACCACACAAGCAGTCTCTCCCAGAGGGTGGGGGAAACAGTGCTACACTAGTATAAACAGAATATAAGATGAGAATATAAGATGAGACGAGGGCTAAAGAATGTTTCAGTCCCTAACCCAAAGAATGCAGTATTTTTCAGCCAGCAAAAGAATTACACTCTTGGCAAGGTCTTTTTGCATGTTCCACTAGAAGGCAGCACAAGCCACTGGAATGTCAGCCCCTGAGGAAGTAGAGTGACATCTACGAAACGCGTAGGGCTAGTGGCACTGCCACTGTTTGATTGACTTTGGACTTATATGGTCGTTTGGCTTTGGAGCCCTGCTTTTCATTCTGCCTGCCAGCTGTCCCTTTAAGACTACGGGTACTATCGCGCGCGGGCGCGCAGAGACTTCCCGTTGTTCCGGAGGAGGAAGTGAGGCGTGTGTCTACACACGGTGCAGAGCTGTGGACCCCGCACACCAACCTCCACGGCCGGAGATGTTCCGGTTACCATCATAAGGGACTGACTGGAGTTCGAGCCGCAGTGGAGCAGAGATCATACCCGGCAGGGAGATCATCTCTATCTAGGACTTTTTCCTACCATGCGAGTTTAAGCCTTGCTGTCTGTAAGTAGGGCTCTAATTTTTGTGTTCCAGATGACCTGCGGTCCTCAGTTTTGGCATAGTTCTTTTTAATAAATAGTTATTTTAATTGTCGCTAGGATTCTTAATTGTCTGTGTATTAGTTCAATACTGCTCACCCTACAGTGTTGCGCTATGATCTTTGTTTGTTTGTGTTTATTTCTTTGCATGGTCTGTCAAGCAAGTGTGCGGATCCCTTGAGGAGTACAGGACATTCCACTGACAATTTGGCGCCAGGTTTTTTTCTTTATTTTGTGTTATTCTGTTAGTACTGACAGTATCACCGGGCAGCCATCCTTTATTAGAAGTTTTTTACTAATATCACACTGTGTTTTACACTTTAGCGCTAGTTCACATTTATTTTCACCATCACCTTCCAAAGCGCTACTATTTGTGTGTGGTTATATATATATATATATATATATATATATATATATATATATATATATATATATATATATATATATATGTATATGTATATGTATATGTATATGTATATGTATATGTATATGTATATGTATATGTATATGTATATGTATATATATATATATATATATATATATATATAGTTGCTTAAGTTATGGTGAGTAAAAAAGTGACAAAAACCCTCCACAGCAAAGCATATAGCAAATGGAAATACAACTGTATGCTCATTTGCATGTCTTAGGCAGGTTTGCAACCCCACCTTTCACCATTATCACCCAGCACACAGCGCTTCCACTGCAGCAAGGGATTCTGGGAAATGACATGCAAATGTGCACACAGTGGTATATGCTTTGCTGTGGAGGGTTTTTGTCACTTTTTTTACTCACCATAACTTAACTAAGTATGGTAAACCCCATCCTCATTGCTTCATTGCATAGCCAGTTAACCAACCCCACACTGATGAGACCCATTAAGGTTGAAACGGCTGTCTGTGCGTGGGTTTTCTGGCTATGCATCTTAACCCTGGCTGTGCTCAAAGCTGTGACCATGCAGCAAGCTTAAGCTTATAGGAAACCATGTTAAAAATGGTTTTTGAAGCAAAAAGTGGCACTGTGTGCTCATTTGCATGTAATTTCCCAGAATCCCTTGCTGCAATGGAAGTGCTGTGTGCTGGGTGATAATGGTGAAAGGTGGGGTTGCAGACCTGCCTAAGACATGCAAATGAGCATACAGTTGTATTTCCATTTGCTATATATATATATATATATATATATATATATATATATATAAACAAAGGGAGAAAAAACAGCGCTTGGTGGTTAAGTGTGTGAAAAATAAATAAATGCAAGTAGTGTAGATGTGCTAAAACATACAGATGGAGGCAGCTCAACAAAGAAAAACCAATTCCTCAAACCAAATTATGAACCAGAAAAAAGTGAGCGCACATACCTATAATATGGTTAATATGTAAATGAATACAATTTAATATTGCACATGCAGAGAGCAGATCAAATGAGAAATATGATCCTATTAAAACAATAGACAAATGCATACAATGACTAAAAGTGACGGAACTAGCTGCAGTGAGGGAGGGGTTAACCAGAGAGGATTCAGTCTGTGTTAAGTCTCGCAATTGACTGTGCCATGCAAGTCCTGCTGGTAAGTGATCAATGGAGATGAATATTCCAAATCCAAGCAAGTGTAGAATAAATTTCAATAATTGGTGGAAAAAGGCAGGTTCACTTGACTAGTGGCAGGCAAATATATCAAAAAGTGGCGCTCCAAAATTATAAACACAGATGTGAAAAAATGTGATACTTATACAAACATGAATTAATGCTGCTTAACCCAGTGTGGGGTCGTTCTCTCGATCCCGTGGACAGTGAAGAAGTGAAGATCATCAGGAAGCGCAATGTCATGTAAAAAACAGAAGAAAATTCCCTGATGGTGCAGTATTGTGATTGATATGTGATAAATATCAAGGTGCAGTGTGCTGGATACTCACAAGTGTAGAGTGAGCAATGTTCCCATAAAGGTTTCTTTATGTGTGTCAGCCCGTTGGACCGTCAGACAGGTAAGTGGAATGGTAAGTGCTGGAGACCTTAAGTGAATAATAAAACGGACATAGTGCAGACTGTACAAAATATCTTTAAAAGTAAGTATATGTGCAATACACTCACATGGTTTTAAAAGGTAACAAGCGTTTAGATCACACAGGTTGGATCTCAGCAATGAATGAGCTGTTCTCTGTCCCCCCTCTGCCTCGGCAGGCGTGCGTGTCACCGGTGCGTCTCACCCTAACCGGAAACCGGAAGTGACGTCATCTGCTCTGGGGGACGCCGATCCTGTGGGAGTTTTTCTCATCAGCCTCACTCTACGCGTTTCTCCGTATTGCGGTTTCTTCAGGAGTGTATGGCTGACATGCTCTAGGAGGATTTTATACGCTATGCTCAGATCCCATTGGTGGGCAATTAAGTATGGTAATCCAAATCACTAATTAGGGCAGGGATTACAGGTGTAAACAGGCAATATTTGTACAACTCATATCAATTATGAGTATAAACAGACATAAAAGTTATAAGACTCATATCATACATATATGAGTCTTCCAAAAGAATTTTAATAAAATGAACTTAAAATTAACGATATACACATATTAGTTAAAATGGTTAAAATAATTAAAATAAATTAAATTAACCGCTACAACATGATTAACCCCTAAATAAACTGAGCTAGTCATATAATAGCAGACATGGTGATGTAGTTTATCTAGTGGAGAAAAGACAGGCATGTTAGAATCATTCACAGAAAAGGTTTTATGTCGAACTCAAGATTTAAACCTTGGGGGGAAATGGTTTTTAGCTCGAATATCCAGAATGATTCCCTCTTGATTAAATTTAAGTCTCTATTGCCCCCCCTCCAATGGGGCAAAACTTGCTCTATGGCTTTGAATGAGAAGCTGGCAGGATTGGAGCTATGTGTCAATAAAAAATGGTTCGAAACACTGTGGGTTGTGAGTTTGCGTTTTATATTACCCAGATGTTCTAATATGCGCGTTCTAAGCGGGCGTATGGTCTTCCCAATGTATTGTAAGCCACACTCACATTCCGCAAGGTAAATGACATGACTGGATCTACAGTTCAAATGCTGTTTAATTTTATAAGATTTCTGTGTTACATTAGATTTGAAACTGTATACTTCTTTAGAGCTATGCTGGCAAGCAGTGCACATTTTACATTCATAAAATCCTTTGGGGGGATCTAGCCAAGTGTGCTTTTTGGCAATTGTATTTCTCAGTGCACTCGGGGACAGGAAGTTTTTAATATTAGGTGCTCTCCTATAAACCATTTTTACTCTGTCCGCCAAATGTTCCCCCAAAATTGGGTCATTTCTGAGTACCGGCCAGTGGTTATTAAGGATTCTATTAATCTTACTGGCATCCTTATTGAATTGTGTGATAAAAGGCACTTGTATAGTGTCCATCTCTACAGTTAATTTTGGGGCAGGTGTGAGCATGGATTCTCTTGGGGTACTCTTAGTTCTAGCTAATGCTCTATCTATTACATCCCTCTTGTAGTTTCTCTCTCTAAACCTTTTAGTTAAAACTGTGGATTGCTCCTCAAAAACATGGTTATCTGTGCAATTACGCTTTAATCTGCGGTACTGCCCATATGGGATGTTTCCAATCCACTTATTGAGGTGGCAGCTTGATTGTAAAATGTAGTTATTTGCGTCCACCTCTTTAAAATGGTTTTTGGTCTTAATAAGGCCATTTTCCAGATAAATGCAAAGGTCTAGAAAGTTGATAGAGGTGCTACTGACTATAGATGTAAATCTCAGATTGTACTCATTGTCATCCAAATACAAGAGGAACACATCTAGATCTTTCACAGTACCCTTCCATACAAAGATAATATCATCTATGTACCTCCGCCATGTGACCAAATTTGCGTCCAGCCCAGGCCAAGACCATATATATTGGTCCTCCCACATGGCCATCAATAGATTAGCATAGCTGGGCGCAAATTTGGTCCCCATGGCGGTCCCACAGAGTTGCAAATAAAAAACCTCGTTGAACCAAAAGAAGTTCTTGCTTAGGACAAACTTAATGCATTCCACCAAAAAGTCTACTTGTATTGTGGGCAAAATCCCTTCCTTTTCCAAAAAATGTCTGGCGGCTCTACATCCATCTACATGTCTAATGGATGTGTAAAGAGCCGTCACATCTGCTGTCACCAATAAGAAGTTATCCTGCCATTCTATCTCTCTCAGCATCAGGATTACGTCATTCGTATCTTTCAAATAAGATTTTTGCTTTTTGACTATTCCCTGTAAATAACTATCCACAAACTCTGACAGGTTAGCCGTTAGTGACCCAATGCCAGATATTATAGGCCGTCCTGGCGGATGAGTGCGGTTTTTATGTATCTTAGGTAGGAAGTAGAAAACGGGGAATATCGGATCCTCTACATTTAAGAACTTTAATTCATGTTCCTCCAATATTCCCCGTTCTCTTCCATTTCCCAAAAGAGTTTGTAGTTCTTTTTTATACATGGAAGAAGGGTTAGATGTAAGTTTCTGGTATGTACCTGTATCACCCAGTATCTTATTTGCTTCAGACATATAGTAGTCGTGATCTAATATCACTACTCCCCCTCCCTTGTCCGCTGGTTTTATTACAATAGTTTTGTCTGCTGATAGTTCTTCTAGTGCCAATTTTTCAGATTTTGTTAGATTCGAATGGTACTTCTTATTATTATTAGAAAGGGCTTCTAGATCCTTGGTGATTAATTGGAAAAATACTTCCAAGTGGTTGCCTTTTGCAAACTTTGGGAAAAAATGACTTTTGGGTTTAAATTTAGAGTGGACACAGTCCACTGTATCGGTGTCCAATGTGGATACATCTGCCACTTTATTTATTTTGGTGTCAGTCCAGTTTTTAATTTCAACATCTTTATTCAAATAGAACCTCTTAAGGGTTAGTGACCTTATAAATCTGTGAGCATCTAAGTATAGACCAAATTTATTTGGTCCAACAGTTGGTGCAAAGGTAAGGCCTTTACTAATTACTCCTCTCTGGGATTCTGTGAGATTTTTACAACTGAGATTAAAAATATTTTTAGAATCTAATTTAACTTTCTTGTTTTTCCGTGCTCTGCCCCCTCGTCTCCCTCTGACATGCGTCTTTTGTTTTTGGGTTTGCCAGAGGTGCTTGGCGTTACCAGGGGGTGAAATGGGTTCCTGGTTTCCCAAGAACTCATACACCCCCTGTGCTCCAAAAAAGAAGAAGAGGGCAATTCCCTCTGACTTTCTCTGGGTTTTGCCTCATCATTAAGTGCCAGCTTTCCTTTGTTAGAAGTGTCCATAATGTCACTAATTTCTATGTGTTTGGTTTTTTTTCTTTGACTTTGAGAGAGCAGATCAAATGAGAAATATGATCCTATTAAAACAATAGACAAATGCATACAATGACTAAAAGTGACGGAACTAGCTGCAGTGAGGGAGGGGTTAACCAGAGAGGATTCAGTCTGTGTTACGTCTCGCAATTGACTGTGCCATGCAAGTCCTGCTGGTAAGTGATCAATGGAGATGAATATTCCAAATCCAAGCAAGTGTAGAATAAATTCCAATAATTGGTGGGAAAAGGCAGGTTCACTTGACTGTAAACCCAGATTTTATGCTGTTAGGTAGAATGCGCTAGTAGCGCGCCTCTCAGCTGGACGCTGGGAGTCAGTGAGCAGATGGAGCCTGAATCCAAACACTGCTAAAAGAGGTATCTTATCGGTCGGCGTCGGGACCCGCTGATGCCAAAGAGGAACACCCCCACGGTGTTCGGCGGGTAATGTTTCCCAGCACGACGGGTTGGAAGAATCACTTATACCTGTATGCTTGAGGAAGTCAGCCAGTGGGCAGGAAATGCTGGTGTATTCAATAAGGCAATGGTTATGCTGGCTCTGCATGTTTGAGACTAAGAGTAGGTATTCACCACACATTATTAAGGTTATGGTGTATATATATATATATATCAAAACAAGATAAAGGTATTTGTTTGAAGTGATGTCATAGATGTAATATTCTGTAAATAATATCATTTTTAATGCATAAATACATCTGCAATAAATACAGAATATAACACGTGCTTCCCTTCCCCCCCCCCCCCCCCCCATGGGAGATCTCGGGTTGTTACCTGCTGTTGGTGCTACCAGTTAAGCTCACAGAAGGCCCTGAGTATCCGCCGATGTTATTGGGGATAGACAGGACAGACTTTTGGTGCTTGGGTAGTTCTTCTCTCGGTGGTACAGCGCCTCCATTCCCACAGGACCAATCTCAGATAGATGCAGTCCCCTGTGGAAAACACTTCCACCCTTTCCCTGAAGAACTGCAGCCTCAAGCAGGAGTATAAAACAGATAACTTGGTCTTTATTCTTTATAGCACAGCATCAGCATACTGACACCATACAGCATACATTAGTACACCCTCTTCTCTGTGTAGCAAGAGAGATTATACCCACTGGACCCTACACAACCCAGTGGAGTGTCACCTCGCAGCTTGCTATTCTCGTGGTCCCTGGACTCAACCTCCAGGGCTTAAGGCCCCAAAGGTCTATCCCTGTCTCCCACACTCCCTGGTGGAGTATGGGGTAGATACTCAGACTCCCCTGAGAGACGGGATAGAAGGTGAACCAGAACCACTATAACTCGGCACTAAATTTGGCTGCAGACCCTTTGTGTGCCCAGGGGAGGGATCCAGGTCGCCACCCCTATTTGGGCAGTGCCTCGGCCTTGCACCACTCCCCCTTTCACTTTTAGGGAGTTGGTTACTGCAAGGTGGCCGAGATTAACCCTAACACTGCCAGCGTTGGTACCAAGGCTTATGTGTTAGGCAGGGCAGATTAGTAGTCAGGGGGTTACCTGGCTACATGTATTATACCTTTTGGAGTTGATTATGTACTGTATGGTACCACTTGGAATGTGAACAATGCAATTCATTAGTGAACATTCAACTATTTAATGGGGTTCGTTGCCATTTTCATTTCACTTAATTGTTGATTACCAAGGAAGATATAACAAAAATGTTATACTTTATTTTAAATAGCGTAATCTGTTCTAGTATTGGACTAGGCACGGAGCAAAATGAAATGCAGTCCGCTCAGATCAGGGGTTATCTTTATTGTGCAGTCCTTATTTATATTACAGTATGAAAGTGAATTTCATTCATCTTCTCTTCTCTGGGAGAAGGATGCATTGAAAATGTTAAAGTTGTGACAGATGTGTCGCTAATAATTGATCTGTATCCAAATGTGGCCAGTTTCAGCAGATGCTGAGCAAGTGAGCAGGTGAAAGAAGACTTCATTTTATTCTGTCACATACCGTAGCATCGTGAAAGCTTTCTAGTACAGGTATGATGAGGTAGATCAGTTAGAATCAAAAGCAGCTCCAACAGTAAATCTCTCATTTCTTTCAATGTGTATCTCTAAGATGTGCATTTATGTATTTTTTGTTAGGTAAGATGAAAGTATAAATCATGTCTCGCCTCCAAATGAAAAATGTGTCACTGTGCCAAGGAGTTTCTTAACCTTATCTATGAACGTTGCTTGGGTTATATGCATTGCAATATACTGCAATACATCATTATCAACTCCAGCACTAGAAGATAAGCATGCAACAGTTTCTACACTTCATATGTATTGTGGTTTAATAGAGTATTATTTATTTTAGTGATTTGTAAGAGATGTGTGCAGGGGTACATTTAATGGAGACCAATTAGGGTGAAATGAAATTCTGGCTTTATAACATACAAAAAGAAACAAAATAAACAAAATAATGGCCTACTCCACTTTGGAGAATAATTAAACCTTTACTCCAGCCCTTTCTAACTGGGTGGCTAGCTAAGCTGGTTACATATATGGTTTTATATATATATATATATATATATATATATATAGCCCGGGTCCCCCTCTGGGCTTCCCTACGGCCCCTTACCTCTGGCTGCGGCAGCGACCAACAGCGGAGGCTGGTGGGGAGTGGGGGGAGATGTGAAGGAGCAGAGGCTGGTTGCCGGTTGTACTTCTGTAGCAGGGTGCCGCCATCTTGAATATGACGCGCTTGCGCATGCACAGTGAGAGCAGCTGGAGTGGCAGCCATTGCTTAGAAGCCCTCGCAGGGGAACTACAGTTCCCAGCAGCCCCAGGGGTTGCAGATATGTGATGCTACACAGCCAGTAGGGCTGCCTGGTTTCCCTCCTGGGGATATTGTTACATTGTGTGCGCTAGGAGCACGCCAGTCGGAGCTGGGAACAGGATAGGGTAGGTTGTGTGTGCAGAGCATCTGTGACCCCTGCACTAGGCCAGAGACCCCTGTAGGCCCCAGCTATGCCCTGACTACCTATGTAGCTTGTGGCTGCTGCAGGGACCCCCAAATAGATAAGGACCTTGCCCTGTAGCACAAGCATGAGGGGAAATGCTAGGACGCAGCTGTGACCTGGCCCTTAGTTGTCTGGGACCGATCACCCAATGAGAGAGAGAGAGACTTTCTTCATGGTTGAACCATCTATGTGGGATACCACCCCACGTAGAGGTGGAGACTGCACCAACATTGCTGGATCAGTGGATCCACCATTATCTTCCGGCCATACCCAAGTGTAGGAGCACCTGGGCAGGTACTCCAAGTGCACCAACTAAGACACCTTCAGTTCCTGTGGGCAGCGCTGTCACACACATTTGGGAGTGTTGCTGCTTGTGGACACCAGGGTGGTTTGGTGCCCAAGGGCCCTCAGTACTTTTTGGGGTTAACCCATCAGGTGGGACATTGGTTGGAGGTCACGGGTTACGGCCCTGTGAGGCCTGGTTGGTGGGGACATGGTAATATTGTTAATTATCCTATGCTTACAGTAAACTGTTATTCTTATCAGTGTGTGTATTACTGTATTGGGTCCTGTGGTGGGGTTATCCAACATAGTAGGATCCCGCTAAGGTGGAGGTGCTGTCACCAGACGGATAAGACAACCCCAGACTCCCAGCAGCAGAGGCCCGGCCCTCCTGTGAGCCACAGGTAATGCACCGCACACATGGTAGCCACCATGTCTCCTAGGGGGTGGGGGAAAGTGCGCACTCTCTCTCTCTCTCTCTCTATATATATATATATATATATATATATATATATATATACACACACAGCAGTCCAACAAGAAGGTCTCTTATCTGTTTCTGTTGTTGTAGCTGTAGGGGAAGGCTTCTCTGCTCTCCTGGCTCAGCACCCTTATGTGCTATGGAAATGTCCTTGTCCAGGTATAAATGTCTTGTCCCCTGGTGTCCTGCTGTCAACACACAGTCCTGTGTGCTTCAAGACTCTCTCCTCATTGCAGCACCTTGTGTGCTGAGGAAAATCTCTGCAGTCATCCTTCTCCTTATGTCAGCCCAAATGTGAGCTAAGGAAGCTCTCTCCTGTGTCTCACATGATGCTTTTTACAGATCTCTCATTTATCCAAGTGGAGACTAATTAATTGAGTGACTGCAATTAACTATCTCTCTGCTGGATTCTCAGAGCTCTGAGGCTGCTTTATTAAAACAGAGATAAGTCCCTGTTACAGTGATATTAAACTCTATAATCAACATACTGAACTTAAGTAAAACCATTTTACAAATAGCCAATGAACAAGAAAACATGAATGCACTTGGATACTGTACAAATAGATAATAGTATTTTTTTTATCAATGATAGAGTATAGGTATTACTGGTGTATAGAGATGACAAAAGAAGAATATAGTATTAAAAAGGCGCCGGCAGGTAAAGGATATATCCACCAACAGGAAGAACCGAAATGGATTCCAGGCTGTAGAGATGTGCTTAAAAGAAATATAAAAAGACACAAAACATAGTGTAATACTGTAAATGCAAAAGACAAACAACATATATTATACACAACTACTAAATTGATATATATCAGCTGAGATCATAGGTGATTAGGATTGTAAAAAACATTTAATAAAACTGATTAAAAACACTGGACATAAAAAATATATACAAATAATATAAACAAATATAATCATATATTAGGACAATCGATATGGGACCGGTATTCAGCAACACCAGATGAACTGCCCACTCACCGGACGAAAGATAAAAGCAGGCGGTGGATATATCTGAGAGTATCCCCTCTCTTTTCAGCTCACACAGCTACTGCACCGGATCAGGGCCAGGATGATGGTTGCACACGCCAGCCTGCGTGTGTTCACTCTCCCTTGGCGCTCATTGCTCCTTGCAGCTGGTGGCAGATTCACCGCAGCAGATTCGTGCTGATCTTACAATGAGTTTGAGTTTGAGGGGTCATTAATGTGGCTGTACTGTAGCTTAGTTTATTTCAAGCTCCAGAGAATCTGTAATTAAGTCTGATCACTTGAGGCACTGAAGGTAATTTTATCTGTTTGAGTTTGATCTTAATAAACTACTGTACTTTAGCTAATCAATGAGTGCTAATAGGGAGCTGTGATATATTCATGGGCATTTGTCCTGAAGTTAGTGTGCAACACAAGAGGAAGCAAATGTAATAAAACTGATCAATACACGTGTTATTTACTAGGTTTTAATATGTTAGGTAGATATGCAAAAATGTGTTTACAATTAGTGCATATTTTAGTCTACAAAACTGTCAAAGGTCATTTGAATGTTAAAAAAACCCTTGTAATCTAAACTGCAATCTTAAATAGCCATGGTTATATGAATCATTATACTGTATACAGTATGTACTGACCTAATGAAAATGAGATATTGGTCAAGATTCACTAAAGATTGTTTAACCAATGATATTTGTAATTTGAAAAAAAGATTATTTCTTTTTAACTATGACATGGTTACCAGGTCCCTAAAAAGTACATGAACCACTGACAGCCTAATTGGCCCAAATGTGGACCAAACCACAGTTCACATGCATCCAAACTATAGTGCTTTGGGGTGGGAAGAGCTCAGATGTGCTTACAGATCTCACCTATCTCTATTGTATATTAGAACATAAGATTGTGTTTGTGTCATCTTCATGAATTTGAAAAAGCAAAACTATATATACTGTATTAACACACATTCCCAGCTATCTCAAACTCCCACACCCACCACATCATGAATATATATATTTATGTCAACAAGAAAGCTACTGAGCGTGGCAATTGTATATAACAAGAGACATGGGGTGCCCAATGCTACATCCCATTGACAAAATATATATGGTAAAAAGTATTAAGTAAAATACTTAAATAATAATAATAAATACTTGGTTATTTAGTTAACCCTTTGGCCAAAGCGTCATAAGCCTGCATACCAACGCCAAGGTATAACCAAATTAATGCAGGTCCTACACTACACTGTGAACACTTCCTTTTACCTCTGTAAGAGGGGAAGAACCATCATAGGTCCTGTTCCTGCAGCAAATGAAAAGACCTCCCAAGTTAAAAAGGTGAAGGAAGAGGAGTGAGCTCTGGGGGGAGGTGCCACCAGCCTCCAAACAACTGCTACCAGTCAGAAATTGATTAGCACACATTCCCAGCTAGCTCAAACTCCCACATGCACCACATCATGAATATATATTTATGTCAACAAGAGAGCTACTGAGCGTGGCAATTGTATATAACAGTGGTTCCCAATCTGTGCGTGGCGGTGCCCTGGTGCACCGTGGCTTGCCTAGAGGGGCGCCGCGATTATCCTCCCCACCATCCCTCCGATTATCCCTCCCCACCATCCCTCCTTAATGCCGGCCGGACGCAGGGGATTGGCTGCAGGTCAGAGGAAGCTGGGGACGGGGCTTCTGCTTTGTGCAGAGCACTCAGTGAGTGTGTGTGTCTGCCTTCCCGCTCCTGGCTCCTCTGTCTGCTGGTGGCTGCATGGTGTCGCTTCCCCTTCTGCCCCGGGTGATAGGAGAAGGTAGGGGGTGATAGGAGAAGGTAGGGGAGGGGAGTTGTACATTTGCCTGTCCTGGCGATGGGTGCATGGGGAGGAAAGGAGCCGCCTGCACGGATCTCCTGCCTTTCCTCCTACCCCCTCAGTCACTCAAATTCATCACTGCCTCTGCTCTCCACTGCTCTCCAATGTGTGTGTGTGTGTGTGTATCTGTGTGTGTGTATCTCTGTGTGTGTGTGTATCTGTATCTGTGTGTATCTGTATCTGTGTGTGTATCTGTATCTGTGTGTGTATCTGTATCTGTGTGTGTCTCTGTATCTGTGTGGGTCTGTGTGTGTATCTGTATCTGTGTGTGTATCTGTGTGTGTATCACATTCATGGTGAAAATTCCTGACCAAAGTTGAAATTACAGAAATGTATCATCTTAGTACGTTTATCAGAAAGTTATAGCTAGCTATTTTTCAGTTTCTGAGGACATCTGCACGCCGATGCTATTTAATCATGGATGCATTCTGAATATCTCGGCAAACATTCTGATTCATTTCTTCAAACAGATATGTTTCTGTGCACTGATTTCTTCTATCAATTGAAAGAGAACTTAAAATCTAATAAACAACTATGTGGTATGTTTCTGTGAGCTGATTAGGCTAACCCCTCACTTAATTGTTAGTCAAATGCATGTGATCAGAGTATTTAAGATAGTCTATCTTGGTTGTGAGCCACATGGCTGTGTCACAATTAAAGTGTCTGTAGAGTTAATTTTGGAGTTGAAATTGGAGGTGAAGATTAGAGGAAGATCTGGACTCTGCACAACAACAACTTTGCAACTGTGAGAACTTAGTTAAGTCGAAGTGGTAGATGGTCACTACTCCCTTGAACTGCACCAAGCTTTAGAGAATAAAATCAGCTTTATTAAAACAAAATGCTGAACATCACAGGCAGGAACATTCTGACGCGTTTCATCCAGACATGGGACTTTATCAAAGAGTAAAAACCCCTGACACACAAGCAGACCTAAATAGGACAAGCTCCAATCTGATTGGACAGAGTGAAGCAAGACCCAGCAGATATAAATAAATAAATCAGAAAAAAACGAAGGGGCTGGGTCAAATAGTCTAAATAGAAATGCTTGTGTGAGAAAAAAGTTACAAAAATAGTAACAAAAACCTAGTGGTAACATATATATATATACAACAAATAATTAAAACCAAAGAAAACGTGATTTCAAGCATTAATTTTAAATAAACGAATGAAATAAATATATATACTTGCATAACCGTAGTAAAATGGAAAAAAGAAAAAAGAAGACCCAAATAGCTAAATAAAGTCACGAAAATGTATATATAAAGAATATTGAAAAAAATAGAATTAAACAATAATAAAAATTGATGACTAGTGTATGATAATACAGTCTCTGTACTCTCTAACTTTCCCTCTCAGCTCTGAAGGAAGTGTTTTAACTCTCAATCAGAATTCATGCCAAGTGGGTAGAGAGTACCGAGAGTGTACATCCAATACATCTCTTTCTTATTGAGGGTATTTTCTCTATTGCCGCCCCTAGGATGACAAGGGATATGCTCTATGGCAGAAAAAGAAAAATTGCCAATACCCCCCTAGAGCATTGAGAGAAATGTCTAGCCACTGGGTGGATCAAATCCCCCTTTCTAATTAGACGAGCGTGTTCAGCTATTCTGATCTTTAGTGGTCTAATGGTGCGGCCCACATATCTATGGCCACATCCACAACAAAGGACATAAATAACAAAACTTGTATTACAATTTAAAAAATTCTTAATATAATATTTTTTAACATTGTTATTATATAATACATTTAGCAGAAGATGCATATTGGCACATAGAACAATTTCCACACTCAAAAAACCCTTTTGGTATACCTCTAACATTAGGAAAACTGGATCGGGAATCAAAAAATCTTGGTGATAAATGAAACGAGAATGTTTTAGCCTTACGATAAGTAAATCTAGGTCCACCTTGGACCATAGTACGAATATCCTCATCCAATAGGAGAGTGTGCCAATGTTTTGTCACTATATTACAAATTTGTTGTGATTGTTGGCTATATGTTGTAATAAAGAATGGACTCTATGTAGAGTTATAGTGTGACAATTTGGTTCTTTCTCTATTAGATGAAGATCTAGTTTTGCGAATGAGGCCATCCCTATCCATAGTATCTGCTTTAACGAAAGCAGCTAAAACATCTTTGGCAGAGTAGCCCCTGGCTAGAAATCTATCGGACATATCCTTAGACCTGGACAAGAATATATCATTGTCCGAGCAAAGTCTCTTTAATCTCATAAAGTGAGGTCCAGGAATGTTCCTAATCAATAAACGTAGATGACAACTCCGTGCATTGAGGAGTGCATTCCTGGAATTCTCCTTTCAGTATATGTCAGTCTTGATAGTCATATCGTTGTCGATGTACAGGAGCAAATCCAAATAATGAATGTGATTAATATTGTGCTCAAAAGTGAATTTAATATTAAGATCATTAGTGTTTAAATAATGAACGAAAGAAACCAATGTGTGCTCATCACCTCTCCAAACTAAGATCAAATCGTCAATATATCTCTTAAAAAAGACGATATTATGACAAAAAGAATTATCACTGTTTTAAATAAACCGTGACTCCCAAAACCCCATAAATAAATTAGCATATGACTGTGCAAAACCCGTGCCCATCGCAGTGCCCAATTTTTGTAAATAAAACCGTGAATCAAACAAAAAATAATTGTGTGAGTAAAAACGATATCGATTCTTGTAAAAAAGTGCAATGTGAAACAGATAAATTAGATAAATCAAGATAGTGACGTGTAGCTGTAATACCGTGCTGATGTTCTATAATAGAGTAGAGGGAGGTCAAATCTAATAGACTCACTTGGCACAAGGATTACAGGTGGGTTACATTAGATGTGACCTCCCTCTACTCTATTATAGAACATCAGTACGGTATTACAGCTACATGTAACCTCCGCTTGCTGCTTTTTCTTGCGCTTCTCTCCTGTGTTCCTGCAGACTCTGGGCTCTTTTCTCAGTCTCCTCTCTCACTGAGCTCCGGTGTGCACTGCCACTTTTATTCATACAACCACACGGAGGAGACACTCAAGCTCGGCTTTAACACTGCGCAACAGAGAGACTGTCGAAGTATATGGTGGATCCGTAAGAGAAGATAAAGATACCTCTATGAGTGTCTGCTCACACTAGCCCGTGTGAGTATAATTTTATTTATTTATATTTGCGGAACCACCCACCCCCTCCACCTATGGTATCTCCAGACTGCCATCATTTGGCTCCCTATATCATTTGATTGTCCTGCTGACGCCTTATGAGAGGAACCTGGGCATCTAGATTTCTACCCCTGAAACCAGAAACGCCAACACTGAGAGGGAAGGAAAGATCCTATTTTAGGACCACACTCACACTGGCCCATGTGAGTGTTTGTAGTTTTTTCCGCTTTTCGATTTCCTCTCCCCCCTTTTATTTAGTTTATTTTGCCGCCATTATACAGCATCTACACTTGTATCTGTTTTTGATCTAACTTGTTCCCTTCTTTGTGAGAGGAACATCTCGATTCAGAGCAAGAGGAAACTGAAGCAAGAACAAGATAGACACCGGGTAGATCAAAGAAGGACGATCACAAGAAGGACCTAATGGGATCAATGCCAGAGGGAAGAAGAAAGGATTAAAGATACATTGATGCATTAGCACTTGCACAAGACCGTGTAAGTGACTTTTTTATACCACTATACTTATTATCCCCCCTTTCATCACATTCCAGATTATCCACCTGGGTATTGATACACCCAATTGGATACCTGTTAGAGATTATCAGCATTCACTATTATCTCTCAACCTGTGCTCCCCTTTTCTTTTCTTTGTTCCAACTATTACCAAGGGTCCTGGATAGATCCTGTTGGGGTCAGAGTCACAGGAGAGCATCAAGAAGCCAAGGGAAAAATAAACCCCAATAAGGTTGTAAAGTATCTTTATACATTTTTTTCCAACACTCATCATTGAGATAGCGCCCAGGTACTTTTCAATGGTTACCACTTGCATCTGCTGGGTGTGATAGGTGCATCCGGGCTACACCCCATGTGATGGCAGTTAGTCCTTCATCTCCTCCCCCTGGTGGAACTAGGAGTCCGAGGAATTGAAAAAGGGGCGCGGTTATGGCTTTCGTGCCAAGCCACACATACATTGCAAAATTAGAGCTTACAAACTCTGCACGCGGTTCTACCGATTTGGCGGGAACCGCTCTCCAACCTCAGGATCCTCCTCAGGGACCCTGAATTCACACCAGTGCATGCCTGGAGTTCTATCTTGGGGGTGCTATTTTTTCAAGCGGCTACACCGTTGACATACTAACACATGTACTCGGCTGAATTGCCCCCCAGGAAGAGGAAGTTTAAAACCCATAGAAGGGTGGCTGAGGATGAGGTGTGTGAAGGATGAGGAGTGTGTTGGGGTGCCTTCTGCTATCCCTCTCAATTGGAAAATAGTCCCCGGGGACTTGTGTTTTGGTGCATCTTTTGCAATGGATGCAGCTTTTCCTCAGGGGTTATTTCAACTGCACCCTCGAGGCTCTGGACTGGAATGGTACACCCGTCCTCTGCGTCGACCGTGCGGGAGATTATCGCCTGCAAATCCCTGGTAGAGGTCTGGCGAGAACAACATCCTGGGAAATCCACTGAGTTCACCTATGTTAGTGTGTGGGGTGAACGGATGCCCTGGTCCCGGGTTGATAGACTGTATCCTTCCAACCACAGCCTGTTGCGAGCCTAGTCCAGTGCCATAAGGCTGGCGCCATTCTCAGACCACAATTGTGCATCCTTGATCGTGGCGCTAATTCCAGCAGAGCCCTTAGCCAGCTATTGGCACTTTAATAATACCTTGTTGGTCAAATTATTTATATCCTCAATCCAGGTGTTTTGGATGGCCTGGAGAGGTTGCAGGGTGGACTTTGCCACATTAGAGCAGGGGTGGGACATGGGCATGGTTCGACTGCGTCTCGTGTGTGGGGAGTACACCAAAGGTGCTAGCAGACAGCACGGTGCTGAGATCAAGGCCCGTAGGGGGGGAAGTGTTTGATCTTGAGAAAAGATGCTGTCTGTATCAGGGGACCAATACTGGCAGAGTGAGTACGTTGAGAAAGTGTGTTCTCCAAGACTTGGATGATCGATGAGCTTGGGGGGCAAATGTGCGATCCAGTGTCCAGTTCTTTTGGGTGATGGGTCTTGGGTCGCACCTCTTCTACACGCTGGAGAAAAAGAGGGGAATCCGTAAACATCACCTGATTAATGTCAGGTTTCCTTTGATGGACCCGGAGAGTATCCAGGACAGAGCCTGGAGGTTCTATGTAGACCATCTAGCTGAACGCATGAGGGTCTTATCGGTGGGTCTTCCCATGGTCAGCGAGGGTGAAAAGGAGTGGTTTGCGTTACCATTGACATTGGCTTGCGTGTACTGACTGATATGTGTGGTTGATTTCAAGTGCTGGTTGTTTAAAGTGTGTGCAGTTAGAACCAGAAGGAAAGGGAAGTACTGGGTATACTAGCAGGGGTGGCTGTTTTTTGGGAGTGTGCAGTGGGTTAATCTATCTTTAAAGTGTGCTGTAATTTGAAGCCTGTAACTTTTTTTTCCCTTTCTCCTGCCTGAGGCAGAGTGGGTGTGATTGGTTAATTGGTTGGCCTAACACACCTGCAGTGGGTGGGGTTAGTTAATTGATAACCTAACACACCTGGTGGGTATCCCTATTTAAACAGAGGCTTCTAACGAATCCTGAGCTTGCGTGTATTGACTGATATGTGTGGTTGATTTCAAGTGCTGGTTGTTTAAAGTGTGTGCAGTTAGAACCAGAAGCAGTTTGAACAAGGAAGCGGTTAAACAAGGTATAGTTATTGAAGTACAGTTTACTGTTAGTACTTTTAAACTTCATAGTTGCTAGAATGAGCAGGATTGAAAATGCCACTCAATGCTCATCTTGCCACATGTATGTGCACTTGGAGCAGCTGTTCCAAGGAGCATACCGCTGTGAAAAGTGTGAGCGGGTGGTCTCTTTAGAGTCAGAGATTGCTGATCTTAAGAGGCAACTTGCAATATTGAGGGACATTGGCAATCTTGAAAGGGAATTAGAGCTCACTGAGCAGGCCCTTGCTTCGACTAGTGGTGCAGATGGTGGAGCTGTTAGTGAGGAGCAGGTAGGTAGCTTGGTTGCTGTTAGTGAGGAGCAGGTAGGTAGCTGGGTGACAGTTAGAAGGGGAAGCAGGGGCAATAGGGAGAGGCAGGTCGTTTCTGAGCTGACACATCCCAATAGATTTGCCATGTTGAGTGAAGATATTGGGAATGTTGGGGCAGAAATGGCAAGCCTGGGGGAGACTAATTCCTCTAGCAGCCAGGGGAATAGTTCCTCCAGCACAGAGGGGACTCAGGATGCTCAGATACAAAGAAAGATTGTGGTGGTAGGGGACTCCATTATTAGGAAGGTAGATAGGGCAATCTATTGCCAGGACCGCATGAACTGAACAGTTTCTTGTCTCCCGGGAGCTCGGGTTCGGCACATTGCGGCTCGGGTAGACAGATTGTTGGGTGGGGCTGGGATTGACCCGGCGGTCTTGGTACACGTTGGCACCAATGACAAAGTTAGAGAAAGATGGAGGGTCCTAAAAAATGATTACAGGGATCTAGGCCAAAAGCTTAAGGCAAGGACCTCAAGGTAGTATTTTCTGGGGTTTGGGTTTTTAGAACACTGGGACTCCGTTTCTGAGAGATGCCATCTATATTCTAGGGACGGATTGCACCTCCATGAAGAGGGATCTTCTGTGCTAGGGGGGAGAATGCTAAAAAGGTTGGAGGAGATTTTAAACTAGGATGGAGGGGGGAGGGGAATGAAACAGATAATGAACTAAATGGAATAGATGAGGATACAAGGTGGTATGGAGGTAGAATGGGGGCAAGTGCAAGTTTGACAAGCAGTGAGAAGCCCCATAGTGAATACAGATAATACTAGAAAACTTCTAAAGACTAAACAAAGTGGGCGCAGAAAGGAAGGAGCAGATAAGATAATAGTACAGGCTGGAAAAAAACTGAAATGCATGCTTGCTAATGCAAGAAGCCTGACAGATAAAATGGGGGAGCTTGAATTAATAGCTGCAAGGGAGCAGTATAATATCATAGGCATTACTGAAACATGGTGGGATGAAACTCATGACTGGACAGTTAATTTAGAGGGTTATTCTCTTTTTCGGAAGGATCAGCAAAATAGAAGGGGAGGTGGAGTATGTTTATATGTTAAACCGGATCTAAAACCTAAGGGATGATGTCTATGAAAGGAATTATGAAAATGTAGAGACTTTGTGGATAGAAATTAGCAGTGGAGGTAAAAGTATAAAGAAAATGTTTGTGGGAATATGCTATAAACCACCAAATATCTGTGAGATTGAGGAAGCTAAAATACTTTTGCAAATGGAGAAGGCATCAAAACTGGGTCATGTTTGCATAATGAGGGATTTTAATTATCCAGACATAGACTGGGGCAATTACAATTGTAGCGTTACAACAAAAGGGAACAGGTTTTTGGGGGTGCTTAAAGACAATTATATGACCCAAATTATTGAGTAACCAACCAGGAGAGGGGCAGTTCTGGATTTGGTCATATCAAACAATGTAGAAGTAATAACAAATATTCAAGTCCTGGAACATTTGGGTAACAGAGATCATAACATGGTCTCATTTGAAATAAATGATCAAAAAACAGTGCAGAGAAAAGCTATCAAATTAATAAAGGGGATGAAAAATCTAATTTATGAGGAGAGACTAACTAACTTAGATTTGTTTACATTAGAAATGAGACATCTATGAAGGGATATGATAACTATATACAAATATATTCGGGAACAACACAAGGAGCTTTCAAAAGAACTATTCATCCCACGGGCAGAACAAACGACCCTGGGTCATCCCTTAAGGTTAGAGGAAAGGAGATTTCACCAGCAACAAAGGAAAGGGTCCTTTACAGTAAGGGCAGTTAAAATGTGGAATTCATAACCCATGGAGACGCTAATGGCAGAAATAATAAATTTGTTCAAAAAAAGGTTGGACATCTTTTTAGAAAGGAAAGTTATCCAGGGATATACCAAATAAGTAAACATGGGAAGGATGTTGATCCAGGGAGTAATCTGATAGCCAATAGTTGGATTCAGGAAGGAATTTTTTTTTCCCTTTATGATTATAAATTGGATGATATTTTACTGGGGTTTTTTGTTTGCCTTCCTCTTTTATCAATATGCTATAAATATTAATATAGGATAAGTAGCTGTCATCTAAATTTAGCATAGGTTGAACATTTGTCTTTTTCAACCTCATCTACTATGTAACTATATACTTATTTCTATCTATGTAACTGTCTATTACTTTCACTGTGACTATTACAGTTAGTTTCTTTTATTATTATTAGATTTCTATCTACCTTATTACGTAACAATTTATCTTTCATATATATATATAACACAAAATGTTCAGGGCACTCTATGTGGGCAAGGTAGGACAAATAACTTATCTCTGCAGATCAGGGTGCTTGCAGTGAAGCCAGGATCACCATCCAGTAACATAACGAAAATCGCCGGTTCTGCTTTCCGGCGATTTTTGCTTTGCGGCGGGTCCTTAGAACGGAATTCGCCGCATGACTGGGGCCCTCCTGTATATATATATATATATATATATATATATATATACTGCTGCGGCCGAGTTTATTCGAGCATTTGCCCGTTCTCGGCCGCAGCAGTAACCTGGCGCGCGCCGGAGGGTGCCGGGCGCGCGCCGAAGCAGCGGAAGAGCGCCCTCCGATCGGGGCGCTCTCCCTCCCGCTGCCGGGTCCGCCGGGTCCCCCGGAACCCCCTGCCGCCGTCCCCCACATCGCGGGACACCATGGCTCCCTCGGGGAGCCCTGGACGCGCGTGCAGGGGGCGCAGGCTCCCGATGACGCGTGACCGCGCATCGGTGATGCGCGGCATGCTGAGGGAGTGCGGCTAGCACGCCGGGGCATCCCCCGGCTTGCGGTGCTAGCCGTGCTCGAATTAAACGTGTCGGTAGTGTATATATATATATGTATACTGTATATATATACTGTATATATAGAAAAGATGAAAGCAGGCACTCCAGGACTTAGCTTTGCAATAAACTTTATTTATTTTTCTATGAATATTTCGGCTTGTCTACAAGACATCTTGAGAAAGACTCCTGTAGAAACCAAAAATGTTGATAGTTTTGCAATAAACTTTATTTATTTTTCTAACAGGTAACAGATGGTAGTCTGAATAGAGCATCAATGACAGAGAAGTGGCAGCGTGGGTTAGACTGAGTGTCAATTAATGAAGAAAAGTAGGATATATTTGTAACAAAGGAAATCAATGAGAGTGCGAGCTTTCCTCTTGAGGTTTTAGTGGAGTGAGTTCAAGAGCAGAACATGCATGTATGATTGTTTAGCAAAAGTTCTGGGGTTAGAATTGCAGAGAAAAAAAGAGGGGCATGTTGACAAAGAGAGAAGGATATTGCAAAGTTGTAGTTTATGACCAGGTGTCAAAGTCTGTAGAGGAGCAGAGAGATGAGATGGAGGAGTGCAAAGTGGAGTCAAGAGCCGATAGATTAATAGAATGCTAGAATGTTGAAATCAGGGGTGGATGGAGGTGAAGGAAAGGAAACCTGAGAAAGAGTAAATGACATGAGCTGATGGTCAGAGAGTAGAAAGTGGAAAATGTAAAAATGAGACAGGTCCAGGTAGTGGCCATCATTGTGTGTGCTGGATACAGCCCATTGGAGAAGGTCAAAATAAGAGGTGAAGCCACAGGGAAGCCACAGGGATAGGCAAGCCACGGAAAAGGCACAGGAACAGGTAAGGCTCACGAACAAGGAAGGCTCAGCAACTTGAACCCAAGGTGGCCAGGAACACAGGGAAACATATACAATGCTCAGGCAGGGGTTGGAAGTCGCTGGCTGCTATTTAAGCCCTTAAACAGGTGCAGCCAATAACAAGGTTTAGGAGGAGGCTTGCCAGCAACCAAGATGTCCACGCCAGCCAGGTAAGGGCAGGTTCCAGCCAAAGCCTGAACTGGAACCCTTACAAATTACTAGAATCCAAAGAGAGACACACACACACTCTCTCTCTCTCTCTCTCTCTCTCTCTCTCTCTCTCTCTCTCTCTCTCTCTCTCTCTCTCTCTCTCTCTCTCTCTCTCTTTCCTGAATTTGGACACATTTGCCCATTTAATTAAGACCATCTGTAGCTAAAGTCTCCATTTAAAAAATCCAGGCCTAATCGCTGCTGCTAGAATCACTTCACTCTCTCCTGAATCTGTCTCAGCTTCTCTTCTTATGAAATCTCTCAAGGTGTCCTATTAAATCCTGTATCACTTCCAAAATTCTCCTTCTCTTTTTTAAGACTTTACATTCATCTGCACCTCTTTACATCTCAGCCCTATTTTCTCACTATACGCCTGCTCACCTCCTTCGGTCTCGCCCCTTTTGAATCTAAAGCCCTCATCCGCTTAAAACCTCTCACTAAGTGCCTCACTCCTCTGGACTGCCCTTCCCTTCAATATATAACAAGAACCTTCAGCTTGAATGCCTATCTTAAAACACACCTCTTTAATAAAACATTTGGGTAGCTCCCTTTGCTCGTACTATACCGTTCACCTTTTTGTCTGAAGCGCTTATTCCCATTGTTTCTCATATCATGTTGTCACGTGCATTACTGCTGTAAAGCCCAATGTACATGGATGGCGCTATACAAATAAAGATATACAGATATAGCAGACATTATTGCACCCGCGGGTGCGCTCCCATGGGGGATAATGTGAATTAGCCCTGCACCCTTTTTTTTGCATGGCGAATTGAAGAAAATGACCTCTTCTCCTACTGGCACGTTGCTTACTGCTGCGGCAGCCTTTATTCTTACCTTTGCCACTAATTGGCCGGGGATTTACTCCGGCTGGCGCCGTGACTAAACAGCGCGCCAGCCGCATACCCTCCGTGCACCCCCTCCACTTTGCGCGCATTTTTGTTCCCCTTCCCGACCCCCTAGCTGCTCCTGCCTTTGCCCCTCTGCTTCCCCGCACCCCCGCTTACCTCACTTCAACTTCAGGGGTGTCGGGGAAGCCGGGGAAGCCGGGGAAGCCGGGCGCGCCACGTGACAGTGACGTCACAGTGACGCGCCGACATGCCGCCGTCACCACGCGGTCCGCACGCGTCCAGCCGTGCGGTAAAGGTAAGAATTAAATATGACGCCAGTGTATGTCCCGCAGCGATGCATCAGCGAGTGCAATAACGTCTGTACAATAAACCCTATAGCTAAATACCCATCCACAAGAGCTGCCTATGTCTCATATCCTAGGAAGATTTAATAGCAGCTCGCTTGGCATAAATTTGAAGAGAGGCAAGTTCAATTAAAATTTCCATCATTTGTCTCTGCCCTACTTTGTCTGGTTTTGGCTAACTACATTGTTGGCACAACTATTTAAAAGACACTCCCAAGATTTATATTTGAACACAGGTAATGAAGAAAATGTATAATGTCAGTACTGTATGTTCTTTTTTTTAAGTAATTGTGCATCTCTCAAGTTTATTTTTTAATCTAAACACACAATACTTTGCAAAGTCAGTTCTCTAAAGAAACTACATACTGTATGCAAAAAAGAAAACAGTGCTCTCAACCTTTTGGAAAATAATAATTATATACTCTATCATTTAATACCTTGATGTAATTTTTTATATCCCTGTATATTTGAAGGATGATCCCTATAGCACATCTCCCCAGGTTTTTAGGCGAGTTTAGGGGTAAATTCTGTATAGTACCAAGAGGCTGTTCGGGGTCATTTTCGTCTGAAAATCCCTATTGACATCAACTGTGATATTTGATCGAAAACGACCTATAAAGCCATTTCAGCAGATATAGAATTTACCCCATAGTGCTAATCTTAAACTAAGCAGCAGCACACAGTTTAAGGGCTTAAAATACTAAAGCTAATTTAAAAAAGATGCAATCATTAACCTTTTTGCCTTATATAGCAGGCAGACAAAATAACTCCTTACCCCATAGAGCTTACTGTGATGATAGGGGTGATGGGGCACAGTATATTAAAGTTAAGCCCGCTCATTACCCCTACCAGTCAATCATCACCACCACCATCATCATCATCATCATCATCGTTTATTTGTTAAGTAAATAGAGGCCTCCACATAAGGGGTATCGCAATACTTTACAGTCAGTTTGAGAACAACTTCAATTAAATACAATTATTTTGTTACACAAGAGACAGACAGGAAAAGCCAGAGTTATAATAATACATGGTTGCATTAAATGAACAAAGGTTATACAATCAATTTACAGACATTTTATGGACAGTTAGAGATATAATTATGGATATATGTAACATTTACAGAGAAATTAAAATTGTGTTAGAAAGCTAGGATTGTGTTAGAAAGGTAGGATACGCCTGCAATGTGTTATTAGAAGAGGCCCTGCCACAAGGATCTTACAATCTATAAGCAATGTAAATTGGCATTAGGTACAGGGGATGAGAGGGTTGGTGAGTTTCAGAATGCAATGGAGCAGCTGTAACATAACCAAACATCAGAGAATGCCAGCAAACGGCAACACCCTTTGGCTGCCGCCTTTGGGGCAACTTGGGTTTTATGTGGCAGAGATTCTGTTTTTACAATGAAACAGTAGCGTATCACAGTACTGGATCGCACGGCAGACATGCAGGGGAGAGGTACTGAATAGCTCCAGATGGTCTTTGAAGCGTCTCTTTTCCTCATGCGGTTAACTCTTTCCACAGTGGCTTAGTGGACAGCCACAGTGAAAGCTTGGGGAGTCTTTCTAAGGGAGCCGCCTTTAGGGCAACTCGAGTGTCATGTCCCACAGATTCTTTTGTAGAATGGCTACCCAGGATCAAGCTCAAAATGAAAGTCTCTAGGCTACAAAAAGGTTGCTAGCCATGTTATAATATGTAACCTGAGGTTAGGGATCAGAGTTAATATCGGTTATTCTTGGGCCACTAACCACAGTCGAGTGTCTAGCATACAATGAGTCATGGACTAGCCTTTGTGTGGCGCCAGGTACATTCTCTCTGGGCAATGGCAATGTGAGGAAGTGTGAGCCCTCCTTCTGGGGAAGTACATATTCCAGACGTCTACCTCGGCAGGAGGTATGAAGCTGTAATTGGGAACTGGGGCCTGGGTTCCCATTGGTCAGTTCTAATTTACCATTCTCACCAAGCTATCCTTTGGTGCTGTCAATGCCCATGTCTCTAATTGGAACTTCTGATCGAGCTCCCGGCTTCTTATTAGCACAGCAGAGAACATGTCTGCCTGGTCGGCACCAAGTTTACCATAATTTCAGATGGAGGCTGGGAAACTATACAAGACAAAGATGATAAGGGTTCCACAGTGGTTTATGGTTGGTCTTGGTGTAAAAAGTGACCAACTCGAAAGGGAAATATGGACCAGAGCTGGGCATCCGAAGTTACTGAGATTCCTGAATGGATAGATCAAGGGGGCATCCACGATAAGCTAGCTTTGGCAGCACCCTACACCAAGCTACCTACAGCAGGAGTCCCATGTATCCTGTGTTTGTGGTGACATAATGCCTTGTTTGTGTCCTGTTTTGTTCCCTGTTGGCTTCCACCAGAATAAACTATCAGTTATTTAACTCTTGTTCCACCTGATGTTTGCGATCCCTGAGAAAGTCATGACACTTACAATCTCACTTTTTGGTGCCTGTGCGCAAGGAGATAAAGGGCCAGATGTAAGAAGCTCTGTTAACCTATTTAATGTAATGTTAACCAAAATTAACATTACATTACGTTAATCCAAATGCCTATGCACTGTAGAAAATAACATTACGATAACCTTGAATTAACCACTGAAAAAAGTATTAATACATTTCTACGAACTTTAGGGTAACACATTACATATTAACATAGTCGATGAGGTTAAAAAAAGACATGCGTCCACCAAGTTCAACCTATGCTAAATTTAGACAACAGATACTTTATCCTATATCAATACTTACAGTATATTGATCCACAGGAAGGCAAGCAAAAAAAAAACCAGTGTCAAATCATCCAGTGATATCTCATAAGGGGGAAAATAAATTCCTTCCTGACTGCAATAATTGGCAATTAGATTACTCCCTGGATCAACATCCTTCCCATATTTACTTTTTTGGTATATCCCTGTATACCTTTCCTTTCTAAAAAGATGTCCAACCTTTTTTTGAACAAATTTATTGTTTCTGCCATCACAGTCTCCATGGGTAATGAATTCCACGTTTTAACTGCCCTTAATGTGAAGAGCACTTTCATTTGTTGCTGGTGAAATCTCCTTTCCTCCAACATCAAGGAATGACTCTGTGTCCTTTGTACTTCCCTTGGGATGAAAAGTTCTTTTGAAAGCTCCTTGTACTGCCCCCAAATATATTTGTATATATTTATCATATCCCCTCTTTGACGCCTCTTTTCTAATGTAGACAAATCTAATTTAGCTAGCCTCTCCTCATAAGTCAGATTGTCCATCCCCTTTATTAATTTGGTGGCTGTTCTCTGCACTCTCTAGTTCCATATTTTCAATTCTGGTTTATTTTGGTTTACTCTCTAAAATATATAAACATTCTATGGGGTTTTGGGTAATTTAAACATCAATTTTAATATATAATTGTTAATAGATTTGTCTTTTGAATATGCTATATATCTTAGCAAGTACATTTTATTGTTTCAGGACTTACATTCCTACTTTTTGTAGAGATATACATACATCTGTAATTAGCATACATTTTTCGTTGCTATTTTTAGTGTTTCTCCACTCTCCTTGATAAAGCTTCGGCCTTGTAACTGTTGTTCCTCATTGCCTAGCAATGTTCGGCTATTTTAAAGGGCCTACTGTAGGTCTTGCTAAGGACAACCACCGATGAAGTCACATGTTGTGACGAAACGCGTTTGGCTATGTCACTGACGTTACGTCGTTTGCCTTGCCTGGATCGACTCTTGAGCTCCAGCCACCTCTACAGCTGATTTAGCATCCGGATTGCAGACATCTGTGCCAGTTCTGGATTGCATGAGGCTGATTAGTTCTGGGACATATCGGATCCCACCCATACCAACATGAGGGACATACCAGTCCTGCAACTTGCTGAGACGCTGTGACAACCCGTCTTCTTCTGCTGGAACCGACTGGTGACTATTGTCTACATGAATGCTTTTAAATCTCCTACACTTGTGAGTGCCACATGTACTCTTTTTTAAAATAAATTATTTATACTTTATTATGCTATGGAGAGTGTGCTGTCTTTTTTTCTTTTTAAATTTGTTTCTGGGTGTGGTTTCGTCCATTTAAGAGCTGCCAGAGTCTCCTGTAGCGCAAAGTCTATTGGGACTGGGTTATTTAATACCTTACTCTATTAACCCCTTGAACTCTGGGACATATCTCTGATCCTTCCTTCTTTGGATAAATGTTTCTTATTTTTGTTATGATTCACTGATATTGATATTTACAATATATACTGTTTGTTTGTAATCAATATATCATAGCACTTTTGCACTACTTTTTGGGTACACTTTATTTATTATTTACTCACATTTGGAATGATATATCCTTTTTTGGCGATGTCACAACTTTGTTTCTTTTGTGTGCATATATGTATGTATATATACAGTATACAGCGGCGGCAGCCTTTATCCTAATGCGGCTGGATCCGCGGCGCTATGATAACCGCGGGCAGATGCAGTATGGTTTGTTTTTTTCTGGAATATATTGCGGTATTTTAGCGCTCGTAATATTAGCATTTTATTATCGCTGTCTGCAATACTGCAATACCGTCTAAAAACTCAGGGGGGCGTTCGCGAGCTGATGTTTTCGAAGTCTAATACTTTAGCAGTTCAACCTACGTCAGTACACAGTCTGCGTGTGCGCGTGCGCGCATTAATTGTAAATTTGCATATTTAAACATGCATTTGCAGTGCTGTATGTCTCATTTGAAAATTGTTGAAACGCATAGGCATGTACAGTACTGTAACAGTATCACACTTCGGCATAAACAGCGCTCTCCCCTCGCTCGCCCCCGCACACACACAGGATAATTTACTGCATTGCAGGGTATTTCAACTTCTTATCTTCTCTACAGTGCAGTACACCTCTCCCACACCATTCCGTTGAATGTGTGTCTTTCTGGTTTCAATCACATTCCTGCTTGCTTGCGAAGTTCAAGAGTGATTTTTTATTTTTATTTTCTCCACAAGCCTGCCTAAACCATCTTGATATTACGATATTCAATCTGTGCTGTAGCTTTTGACTGCGACACTGTGCGTTTGACTGCACATGGTTGATTTGTGTGCTTTTTATGTACTATATTTGGGGGTGTAGGAATCAAATTATTATGATGACCTGCCTTTTGAAAATATGCTATTTCTTTGAACTGCAATACAGCTAATCCTTCATGCAGCTGTACCCTGTACCCCCCTCCCCCACGCACACACGAGGCTCGCTCAAGGATTTGAAACTCTTATCGACAGACACCTCTCCAGAGCCATTCCGTTTCTAAAGCTTGCCATTGTGTTTTTAATCGTCCGTCTCTAGCCAAGCATCACCTCTCTGTGCCTGCATGTAATCCTCTTTGGGATGGGAGCTACAGTACATAGCTGATGATTACTGCGCATGTGTCTGTCAGTTCACCACTGCTTGCTTGCAAAGTTCAAGAGTGAGTAACCAAAAAAAAAAAACATTTTTTTTCTCCTCATTTTTTATTTTTATTTTCTCCACAAGCCTGCCTAAACCATCTTGATATTATGATATTCAATCAGTGCTGTAGCTTTTGACTGTGACACTGTGCGTTTGACTGCACATGGTTGATTTGTGTGCTTTTTATGTACTGTATTTGGGGATGTAGGGATCAAATTGTTATGATGAATTGCCTTTTGAAATGTTGCCATTTCTTTGAACTGCAGTACAGCTAATCCTTCATGCAGCTGTACCCTGTACCCCCCTACCCCACGCACACACACAAGGCTCGCTTAAGCAAGGATTTTGGGGGTTGTCAATGATTATGATTATCATTATCAGGAACAAAAAAAAAATATATAAAAATAATCATGAATAATACAAAATGCAGTCTTTATTAAGTTCTTCTGTCAGATGGAAATTGAGGGCCGGTGGATAATCATGAATAATGCACATTGATAATAATATTAATTAATAATATATAATATATAATAATATATATATAGTAATATATTTTTTTCCGTCTTTATCTTCTTCCTCAATCTGTGTACAGTAGTTCATGGAGAGAGAAGAGGTTTTGTGTACATCATGACTGCAGTTTAGATACTGTACACTTAACTGTACAAACAGTTCACAAACTTTACACGATAACCCCCCTCTCCCCCAGTCCATCCTTTTTTTCTGAAAAGACAAGAAAACTTAAAAAATTAGTGCAGTTATGTGCATACTGTATTATGGCATTGTGTGCTGTATAGTACTGTCAAACTGGTCTATACTGGAACTAATGTATACTGTGGCTACTGTTAAATACTTTGTAACCAGATGGCTGGTGCTGCTCTCTCTGGAAAGAAAAAAATTGAGCAGTTAGGTGCATACTGTATTATGGCATTGTGTACTGCATATTAATATGCAGCAATATAAACAATATACATACTGTAGTTATATAAATATACTGAAATAACTATAAAATTAGATAGATCTACACAATATATAGTTCTATTAATATGCAGCAATATACACAATAGATATACTGTAGTTATATAAATATACCGAAATAACTATAAAATTAGATAGATCTACACAATATATAGTTCTATTAATATGCAGCAATATAAACAATAATAGATATACTGTATTATATAGTAATATAAATATACTTACGCGTTAGTTACCGTTGGTGTCCTCATGCGTTGTCTGGCCAGAAGCAGCTAACAAGCGTTGGATATCTGCAATTCGGTGTCCGCTCGTGTACATCTCCTTAATTCTCATGCTGAGATCTTTTGAAATCTTTTTAACAGGCATTGCTGCGAGTAGAAAGAAATACAAACACAAGAATGTATATTCGATGTTTAGTCGATGTATATTCAATGTGCAGTGAATCCACAAAATGGATGGTGTATTTATACGTTAATGACTCACGTTAGAGTATGCCCACTTTAAACACCTGTACCTCGTCGCCATGCATAAAAGGTTACACACTTTGGATAGCCCACCACTCGATGATCTTTATCTGAACTTGCCCTTGTCCAGATACTGCATTGTGCCATCTGCTTCCATGGATCAACCCCGATTCTACGGATGCAGGAAGCCACTCGCCACTGCCGTGCCTGTCACACAGAAAAAGCGAAAGGCGGCAGCCGTTTCCAAGCCAAGGCCAAAGCAACAGGCTAAGGCTAATGAAGAAATCCTTCTGCTGACCCCAAAGGCTAAGGGTTTTAATACACGTAAGCCTTATTATGTCAAGAAGAAATACGGAGATGTACACTCAACGCAAAACAAATGGCAGCCAACCCATCGAACCCATCGAGACTTCCTCGTTTATGCTTCGACGACTCTGCTGCCGCTCTCCCGGAAATCTACATCCCATCTTCTCCACTACTCGTCCACGACGCTGCCGCCGCTCTCCCGGAAATCTACAGCCCATCTTCTCCACTACTCGTCCACGACGCTGCCGCCGCTCTCCCGGAAACCCATAGGCCATCTTCGGCACTGCTCTTCGACGCCGTTGCCGCTGGTGCCCCTGAAATCCACGGGTCACTTTCTCCATACGCTTAGACGACTCTGCCACTTCTCACCCGGAAATCCACAGGTCACTTTCTCCATCCCTCTTCGACGACGACGCTGCCGCTTCTCCTCTCCTGGAAATCCACAGGTCACCTCCTCCATCTTTCTTCAATGATGCTGCCGCTTCTCTCCATGGAACCCCAATCTCATCCTCTGTAGCACCCATCCACCCATTGTCCACAGCACACCATGCACAAGAACCAGCTCGTTAGACCGCATGCTCAATGGGTTAAGTGTGGATATCCCCGGGAACTCTACTGTGCTGGTAAAGATAGATCTGCTTCTGGAGACCATGCTAAATATGGATCAACGGATGCAGAAGATGGATCAACGGATGGAGAAGATGGATCGACGGATGGAGAAGATAGAGACTGACATAGCAGGGATACATAATTTGCTCGGTGTTCATGCCCCTGTATCCCCGACGCCGGAGCAGGAGGGTGGCATGGATGTGATGAATGGGACCTTCGACCGCCTTCCAACACCAAGCGCACCCCCTCCACCAGAAGAATTTGTGTACATGTATGCCGTTGAGGAGGAGGATAATATGACAACCCCGTCAAGACCACGCCAGGAGATAACACGGCGACCAAGACAGGAGGAAAGCTTCCTCCCAGACAACCTACCCTCGCCCGCCGCCACAAGCACACCCACTCACAGAGGAACACCCGCTCCCAGAACCCAACCTACATACGCTTGCATCGATACGGTGCCCGACATCATCCTGCGCGAGCTGCAACCAGCACTCAGGGAGAAGTATAGGGTGATGAGTGCTGGTTTACCCCAGAAGTATGCCATGTTAATTTTTAAGCACCATGTGTCCTACTTGGTGTACTGCGGGTGGGCTTACAAAGTGAATTACGAAGGAAATCGCGAAAAAAGGGCGCTACCTGAAAATTTAAGAAGGACTATTGTGGAGGAATTGCAGCGCTATTTTTCAATTACAGATCCTTTAATGAAAATCGTTCGAGACTCCATTAATGGCATTTTGCGCCATACAAGGCATCGGCCCTGGAAGGACAATCTGGTGGGGATCGAATTTGCGTGACTGTTCAACTGTTGTTTATTTTTTGTAAATGTTTTTGTAAATGTTTTGACTTTCTGTACTTTAATAAAGGAGATGTTGCGTTTTTTAAATTTAATGAATAAAGAATTTTTTTTAATCACACCATACTGTTGTGTTGTACATGTTTTGACTCTCTGTACTTTAATAAAGGAGATGTTGTGTGTTTTAACTTGTATTAATAAAGAAATGTTTTTACTTACTGTACACAGGACCTGCACAATTCCAGTCCCCGAGGGCCGCAAACAGGCCCGGTTTTCAAGGTTATCCTGAAAACCGGGCCTGTTTGTGGCCCTCGAGGACTGGAGTTGCGCAGGCCTGACTGACTGTTCTGTACACCATCCTACTGTAAATGTTTTGACTTTCTGTACTTTATTAAAGGAGATGTTGCATTTTTTAAATTTTATGAATAAATAAAAAAAAATAATAACACCATACTGTTGTGCTGACTGTAAACCATACTAACATAATACATGTAGAATAAATGCATACTTTTTATTTTTTCGGGTTTACTATACAGTATATATAAAAAAGTATTGTATACGGTCTGAAAACATCAGCATACTGTTTCAGGTTTTCTATCCTAATCAATAACAACGGCCACTAAACTGTAGACTCCAGTACGTGTTTTTTTTTACTCAGATTCAGCAATGTGCAGGCATTGTAACACAAAGCGATATTATCCATCGAAATCCCTCCATTTGCCGTTTTTCGCATGAGATGACAAAGTTTTCTTTTCTGAGGAACAAAAAAAAAGTAAAAGTTTAACTGTAATGGTTAGTCAGTCCCCTAAAGAAGTTCCCACAGTCAGTCCCACCAATAATTTTCTCGGGTGGCGTCTCCTGTTCACATGCGCATGCGCCTACCATCAATGTGATGACACGCATACAGTATGCGTTTCAAGAAGGTTCCAATGCGCATGCACCTAGCTTTTCACCAAATGTGCAGTATCTACTGTAGAAGCGCGCAGCCAATGATATTGCTTACAGGAGAATCACTTGACTTTTGAATCGCACTGATATTGATATTTTCAAAATAAAAAAACAGAATAAAATATGGCAACATTACTCACCATAGACTTTACCAATCAGCTGGCGCCGAGCCACTGCCAGTCCCGTATTCTTGATCATACACGTTTTTGACAGGTGACAGCAGGACTACTACACCTGTAGTCAGCTGATGAGGCTGGAAATCGCTTAGGTACATGCAAGCTTGCTCGAAACTGTATACAAAATCCGACTCAGGCTGCAGGTATCCGGGCAGGGACAGACAGCAAGGGTTGCCGGTCACCAGGTTTTCACTGACGGTCGGACCGTTATTGGAAGCTGCCGCTGTCGCATTGCTTGCCAGCGACTGACGTTTCTTAGTTGGTTTTAACATGACCTTTCGCCTTTTGCCGTCTCCATGATTATAGATACGGGAAAACCCCGGTGATACACACCAATACCCTCCAATAAAAATTGGGATCAATACGAAAAAAACATGGATCGCTACATAACTTTTTCCTTATTGCACGCTTCCACACATGAGCATCTGGAGAAAATTTGTAAAAGTCAACGTTTTCGATAAAATACTGATAAATTTGAACAACTGTTGCAATCTTATCATCTGTTGCATTAATCGCGGCCCATATTAAATAAGCGTACACTCAGTCGTGTTTTTGGAACACGGACTGCGGTGGTGCACTCATGTCGGGACTCTCAGGACAATAAAACAAGACCAGACACTGCATGTATTTTTAATATGAAAAGCCTAAATTGATACATTATTGTAACTTCTTCAATCCCAAGGCCAATTTACAATAGACCACTGTGGTTTTTTTAAACACCTGCAAGCCGACACATTACTGAAGCGCATGCGCATTACAATTCATGAATATCTGCCATCTGACAGAAACGCGAAGAATTGCAACCAATTAAATCCGAACCATTATCAATAAACACATCAACCGCGCATCAACCCCGGATGTGAATGCAACATGAATGCGGTATAAATGCAGTCAGAATGCGGCATGAACGTGGTGAAGTGCAGTGAAGTGCGTGGCATTCGGAAAAAAATTCCGGAAAAATTCGGAGATGTTGGAGAATAAAAGGGGCCGCGGCTGTGTGTATATATATATATATATATATATATATATATATATATATATATATATATATATATATATATATATATATATATATATATATATATATATATATATATATATATATATATATATTTATATATATATAGCAGAAAATAGCCGTGTTAGTCCAGTTGCGATAGTGCAGAATACATGAGTTCTAAAGTATTAGGTGATATAAATTGTTAGTCCAATAAAAATAGTTGTCATAGGACAAGCTTTCGAGAGTTCTCCTCTCTTCTTCAGGTCAAGCAATACTGATTTACACAGGAATCAATTTTAGCCATTTATATATATATATATATACACACAGTGGTTGACAAATCACCAAAAAATCTACTCGCCGAACAAAAAAATCTACTCGCCACCTAGTACCACACGTGTGCTACTTGGGCCAATAGGAGCTCGCCACGATGTTAAATCCACTCGCCCGGGGCGGGCAAATGTATAGGTTTGTCGAACACTGTATATATATATATATATATATATATATATATATATATATATATATATATAGCAACTGTAAATATTACTGTATGTTCATTTGCATGTCTGCAACCCTGTCTTTCACCATTATCGCCCAGCACACAGCACTTTCACTGCAGAAAGGATTCTGGGAAATGACACATATATATATATATATATATATATATATATATATATATATATATATATATATATATATAAACAAGTTAGGCAGAACAGTATACAGAGTTCCAGCTTATCCATATGCATTTCACGATTATTCTGAAATCTCAGCAGAAAATAGTTCTGTTTCATTTAATAAATGTTATGTCGTGTGTCACTTTTTAAAGGGAATTACTGTTATACTTCTGCACTTATTTGATGAATGAATGCTTCATTTCACAAACCCACATCAACATTCCACTCTGATTCCTGGTTTATTACATAAATCTGTGATAGTTACATAGATGAGTAGCTATTCTGAGCCACAATGTTTCTTCCTACACACACATGTTGAGATTCAAGACTGAAAAGATTATTTTCTGAGAACAGTAATGCACTTGTTAAAACAAAAAGGCTTCTTCTTTTCTACTTGCTTCATGATTAATTTGATATGGCATTCACTTTTCTTTCTCCATTAAGAGCAGATTTACAAGGACAGAGTCATAATTGTGTCAAAACTAAGACTTATTGAACTTGATCTTTTTTCCAAAAGAGATACATAAAGCAGTCACACAGATGCAGCGGTCGTTATCCGAACATTTCACAGAGCTGTTTTAGTGAACTCTGTTGTATTCACTCGTTATTCTTCCGTGAACGCTGCCGTGAATGCCACCAATCACACCTATCCCAATCCAGCAATGTGCCAGCGACAGCACTAGTAAAAACACTAGTAAACATGCATCTTAATGCGGGAAAGTTTGAAGAAATCAAGCGGCACAACCTGGGAATGCCCAGGACTACAAATCGTGAAATGTTCAGATAACGGCCTCTGCATCTGTAGTCCTTCAATAAACCTATTGGCCTTAGGCTGCGCTTATGGTGCGGCGACAGCGACGTCGCATCCAAACAAATGCATTGTCACCGTCGCGTGCAATTATAGTAAGCGCGACACGATGGAGCGACTGCTTGGTCGCGATTGCTGGAAGTCATCTCTATTTGATTTTTCCAGCGACGGCAGCCTGATGTCACCATCGCCGGCACTATAAGCGTAGCCTAAGTGTTAAAGTGCTGCAGTCTCATACTCCAACATAGAGAATGACCAAAGATTGGTTGAGCAGCAAACCAGCGGAAAAGCACACTCAACTCACTGGGTATTTACCAAAATAAAACAGATTTATTGGGTCACATATTAAAAAAACAAAAAACATACTAGGGCCATTCTCTGTAGTTTTCGTGATTGGAGTGATGCTCTACAGGCTGGCAGGCCCCACTATACAGGATACGCACCTCCAGTTCCAGAGGAGAAAGCATTAGAAGCAACTATACGCTGAGCCGCGATCACACAGACACGGAGGTAGAGCTTCAATGTGGATTGGGGGCTACGGAGGTAATTCATTTATCCTCAGCAGTGCAGATACTCCCTACCAGCTTCTCATCATATACCCTGTGGGATCATCTGTGGACTCTGACCACCTTGATGCAGCCATCATGAGTTTAGCAGATATCAAGTATACCTGCCTTTTTCCTGTAGAATATACTCAGTATTTACTATATTTTACCAACAGCCTACAGTGGAACTTTGGAAATTCTAACATACACAATAATGAGGGTAATCATGGAGCTTTGCGTGGTTAACACATATCCTCATACTCCAACACAGACTGCAGGGAGACAATGTAAATTAATTCTTACACTGCTTTATTGTGATAATAACAAAGCATCTGAAAAAAACATGTAAACCACACACAAAAAAACACATATTTACTTTTTTTTTTTTGCCAGGGCTCAATTTTAGCTGAAGGGAAAAGAGATTGATTATCTGCCTGCAGCATATCATAGTGTCATATGAGTACTGATTTCCATGGGAAGTAATGAGAAGACAATGTTGTCCTCATATCGGTGATTGTTGGGGCTATGGTTGAGGAAGTAGAGTTCTCATATTGATGATTGGACTGTGGTAGAAGTTTAATCTGCTATTTATCATTTCTTTTGGAGACTATGGTTGAAGGAATAGAAGTCTCATGCAGTTTTGTAGTGCTAGATCCTATATTTTTGACTTAAATAGAGCAAGGACATTTTAAGACACAACCAAATTGACATCTCATATAAAATATAGTTGACATGGTTGGATACAGTGGAAACTGATGCAGAAAACTCAAATGATATTTTTTTTGTGTTTAAGTCAACAGAATATTTATTTTGAAATCAATCTTTATGTATTAAGTGGTTAATTATGAAGTGCTAGTAACAATTGACAATTATCTTAATATTTCAGGATGTTACTAATGATAAGATTGGATCTTACATCCTGACCATTGAACCTGAAGTTTAATTTTTTTTTAAATATTTGGCTAATTGTAGTTTGTCATTTAGACGATGAATACTAACTCAAGTCAAGGCACACCATGCTTTTTAAATAATTTGATGACTTTTTGAAGCAGCAAATAAAATTGTTCTGATCTTCAGGGTTGAATTTTATAAGAAGTGATGAATGAAGACAATCATGAGCCAAGAATCAAGGACTATACATACCAGTTTTAAACCTAAATCTGTCTTTTACCCTCTACACTCCAAAGGGAAGTGTATTGATACTTTTTTATGAGTTAGAATACAGAGATTTTAATATTTTTTGTGATGATAAAGGTTTAAATAAACGTAACCCTAATCTGCAGGATTGGAAATTGAAGGCCTTTCCGTACCTTAAGCAGGACTTGAATATTGTGCTAAGACAAGCTGCCATGGGTAGAGGAATAGTGGTGCAGAATAGAGACGAATACTGAATAATGAAGAATACTGAAGAAACCACCACGCTGTTGAGTGATTTTTCATATTATCAGATACTGAGGAGGGATCCAACAATTGATTTAAAAAAAAGATTTGGACTCCATACTGAAAGAAGCACTAACCTTAGGTATTTTGAATCCTAAAGAATTTCAATTCCTCAATGTAGAAAATCTTAGAATTCCAAATTTTTAACCATCTACCTACAATGCACAATGATAGTGTGAAGCCCACGGGGCAGGCCAATTGCGTCTGGGATTGATTCCCTGACAGCAAATCTGTTAAAATATCTGGATGCCTTTTTGTAGAAGTACAGTATGTATTAACCCTGTTCTCCCATATTAAAGATACTACACATATTTTACATTTGATTCAAGAAATAGAATGGCATACTGGATACCTTTGGGTCTCCTGTGATAGGGAATCCATATATACTAATATCATACAGTGCATGAAATAGGAATTCAGGCTGTGGAGTTATTCCTGAAGAGAGACAATAGTGTATCCATACAACATAGAGAACTTATTTTAGCATGTGTATATATTATATTAACGCACAATTATTTTAAATTGGAAGAATATTTTTATCTACAGAATAGAGGAATGGTAATGGGCACTACGTTTGCACCCAGTTATAAGAATCTTTTGATGGGATACTGGGAAAATTTATACATTTAGAATAATAACCCATCTATGAATCATCTAGGTTAAAACAAGTGATTAATTGATGACATTCTTATTATCTGGAAGGGTAGTGAGGGAGACCTTGTGTCCTTTTTAGAGTTTATGAATAATAATTCTTTTAACCTTAAATTTACTTACACGTAATGCCAAGAGTATTGCATTTTTAGATTTGGTTCTATTTATCTCTGGTGATCCAGAAATCCATACTAAACATCTTATAAGGATGTTGATTGCAACAAATATTTGGAGACCACAAGCAATCACCATCGTTGATGGATTTCGAATATACCGTTTGGCCAATTTCAGAGATTGAGGAGACACTATTCTCAAATCCAGTAGAAGACTTTGTTGGTTAGTCTCTCAAATTGAAGGATAAATTCCAATCCAAACGGCATAAGGTTTGGAAAATTGACATGGCTTATAAGAGAGCACTGTCTTTGTCCAGTGTTTCAGTAAGGAAATGTATTAAGAGTGACCCCAAAGAGGATGTCCTATTTATTCCAAAATGTAATGAAGCCTCTAAACACATTTGCAAAATTATGAAAAGGCACTCGGGAATTCTTCAATAGGATTCTCCCAGTTCTCAATATGATTATTTCAGACAGACATAAAGCAGTAAGTAGGAGAGTCACTACACTTAAAAATATTTTGATACCTACAATTCTAAGTAAGGTTTGAGAGTGTAGACATAATGGTAGACCAACCTATGCAACTATTGTAGGTAGTTTTAGATGTGTAGCTTTTAAGTTCAATTACACCAATACTTTATTGTCATGGGAGACCAGGACTTTTAACACTTTTATATCTGGGATCATTCATAAGGCAAAACAAGGTAGTGAAATAAAATTGGGTTTATTCGGAGTAATACCTCGGACACACAAAATAAATATAAAATACAGAGAAATATACACTTAATTTGGGTCTGGGGGTGAAAACCATCCTTTCCTAGTTGCAGGGCGCCTGCTTCAGCAAAAGGCTTATTCTGTCCACTCCATGTCACTGGACTATGCCTGGAACAAGTAACCTTTTTTCCTCAGAACTGGTCCTCAGCTTGGCTAGGCTTCCCTGGCACTTCATGCCTAGTGCTTTGTTATTGCAAGCAAAGCCCCTGGGAAACCCTAGAGGCGCTTCACTGGACCATCCCAAGATTACCTGTAAGTCTGAAAGACTGAGAGAGAAAGAGAGCTCTGATTGGGGCAGCCCCTTTCATAGACTTCTGTGTCATATGGCGTGAGGTACATGGTGTGGGTAGCCGGTGCATCAAAGTAAAACAAGTCCCTTAAATAAATTATGAATTCTTCCATTAGGACCACTCCAATAACATTGTGAGCAACAATGAAACACCCTAATAGGGCTAAGGGACTAGTACCTAGTGCTAACCAGCACAATAAACAGTACATAGATTGTCCCATAAAATATGAGATAAAGAGTACATAAACAACAAAACAGGTAGCGCTAACCGCAATGTGTGTGGTGTAGTAACTATTACCTTATATATTAATTAAAACTATACATAAGGGGCTGCCTAGGACACAAAGCCTGACCCCCTGGTCAGGAAAACAGTATGGACAGGGAATAGTTCCGTGGGCGCCTATAAAATTTTACCACTATAAAGGATATACGAAAACCAAGCCTGTTGGTTGTGAAGATTGTTGATCCTCACAGTGGGCTTGAAAACAAAGAGAAAGCACAACACATAGCGTAATACTGTTGAAACATTAAACAAACAACATATAAGACAACATATAACAGCTGAATACTGAAATGGTATTTTTAGGACAATAAAATCACTTAATAACAATTAATATTTAATATAATGCACAATTTGCATGGACATATAGATTTAAGCAATTAAAAATCTGAATAGGTGGTTCAACTGCTCCGTAGCACCAATGTTGATGATAGCAATGCCTACTCACCAGATGGAATAGGTTTGCAGGCAGTGGATATTTTAGAGAGTATCCCCTCTCATCTGTGTGCTGCTCTCTGCTTAGCTGGCGTCTCTGTCGGCTCGTGGGTGCAGCTCATCAGCAGGGACTCCTGCAGCTCCAGGAAGCACGTCTGAGCAGATGGAACTCAGCTGCAGCTGATTCAGCACGATGTCAGCCACGGACCACCGTGAGCTCGTCTATCTGCTGCTCACTGCTAGCTGGCGTCTCTATCCGCTCGTGGACGCAACTTGTCAGCAGGTACTCCTGCAGGGCGCCAAGCAGGGCGCTTGAATAATGGGAAACCGCAACAGCTGGTTCAACTCGTCGGCGGCTATAAGAGATGGTTAGCTGGCAGCTCACGTTGATTCACCGATGTACGGGGGGTACTACACCAATGTGTGCGGGGCTTGAAGAGTAGTAACATACAAAGAAGACTCACTTTTTGCTTCCAGACGTCTTCAATAGAGCAGTCCCATCGGGAATCCTTAGCAGCGTGCAATCCACCAGACAAAGTATGCAGACGGTAGGTAAACAAAGGCAGTGCACTGCCTGAAAAAATGGAGGAGTCTAACGGTGGCAGAAATAGAGTTCCTTTATTGGATAAACGGATCAAACATGACCTCTGGATGTCACAGCAAACGCACACCTACGCGTTTCGGGCCGTGCGCCCTTTATCAAGGTGTATCAAGGTGTATCCTATGGCGTGAGAACTTTTCCCACAAGCCAATTCGAGAAGGGCTCATCTGGCTGCTGATGTCAGAGGAAGGGGTGTGCCAAACCGCATCTTCCCACAGCCCACTCATGGCCACCTGCTTGGCAGGCTCCACAGTGTCTCAGAGAACAAATATGGCTTCTGGACCTGTTCCTCTGCCTTTCCCTGCTAAACCAAATGGCCCGACACCTCTGGACATCCTGTTTCTCCTTTGAGCTCAGATGTCTACGCAGACATCCTAGCACCTATGTAAATGCTCAGGCTGACTGCATAGACATTTAGACATACATTATAACCATACTTTAATAAAGTATAGACCCTGGGGAACTTATATATGTGTGGGAAATTAGTCTGGGATACCTGGGCTCGAAAACCAGGAGTCTGTGGGACACTGTGCAGCCCCAATGTATTTCACCCCGCATACCCGCAAATCATTCCTGCACGCCGGGGAGAATGAGGGGACTTCCAGTCACTTTGTCCCCCGAACTCCTGCAAACAAAAGGAATACATTTCGACCCAAATATTCCACCTTAAACCTACACTCCAGAAATCTGGGGTCTCTGGGACACCGGTAACCCTAAAAGTGGAAAAGCAGTGTACTTTTATTCTTTCATTGCATTACTGCTGGCAATGCAACTTTGTCCCAGAACACAGATTTCCCATTGACTTATATTGGACTTTCGTAGTCCCCCCATCCTTAAGTACAGATGGGTACCAGCACATTATACACTATTTGCGGATAACATAACAGTACTACCGGCTACTCCGGTCAGCAACACATTACACAGTTTAACCCTAGTTGCTCCCTAATATCTATCCTTAATCTCCTGCTCCCAAAGTCCCTGTCTTGCCTCTATTTCCTAACAGGGATCCCAACTACACCTGGCATCCCTAGTTTACATTCCTGCAGGTAACCGTAAAATGGGCACATAAATACAGGAGAATACATTACGGCGTACAACTAGACCCAAGACCTGACACTTCAGCCCTTGACATACGGTTCACAGAGGCAGCCAGTTGGGCGTGACATTTATTAATGATGGCCGGCTACCCCCTACTGTTACATTTATATCAGAAATGTTATTAACTGTAATGTCACATCTGTAGTGTACCCTTAAGAATGGGATTTTGGCCTACAGTACGTAGGTAGAACCAAACATTCTCTCAAACAGAATATATATAATTAGGGCCGCAAACAGGAATTGTGGGGCCCAGGACAAACATTTTAAGCAGGTCCCCCCCGTGTCGATGATATTGCGAGGCACCCCGCCCTCCCATTTCACACCTCACGAGCTCTCTTTCCCCCCCTCTTTACATGTATTTCACTCCCTTCCGTCTCATCCCCTCTCACTCTCCCGCCTCGCATGTTTTTCTCTCCCCTGCGTATCACTGTCACGGTAGACCCAGCTTATTAACACTTTACCTTCTGGATCCTTTGATTGAATAAACATGAAATAAAATAAATTGTATTTATATACATAAAGAACACACACAGCTTGAATTACAAAAATATCACGAATAACACACTTACAGAACAGAATAAAAGGTTTCTGGAATGAAAGTTCATGCAATCCGGTCTCCAGGTATCAATTCCCAGCGCGGTGTTGACAGTAAGCAGGAAACAGGACAGTCTTTTGGCTAGGGGGCGAAACTTGCCACCCCTATATTTCAGCCAAATAAAAGAATTTCGTTTGGCCAATTCAGGATTAATTAGCAAATCCTTAATCCTTAGGAATACTGGAAGCTGGATACAAATCTTTGGTTACGATGGAATCTTCTTTACAAGATGGAACTTAGATGGAACTTAATCTCAGATGACTCTGACCTCTGATTGCTGCACCAACTTTTCAAACTTTCACATGTACCATTTTTTCAGTCTGCAGCGAATCACTGCGTGGTAACCAATTATCCCACCTATAGCAAGGGTTTGCCAGGTACTCCAAAAACTGGCACAAATCCTCAGTATCGCAACTGAGCATGTGCGACAAATATGTCATCTTCCCCCCACTGGCCACTTGCCACTTAGCATATGCCATCCTGCTTTCTTAATGCATGCCGCTCAGTCTAGCTAAGCCAAATGGACCATTTGAAGTGAGGATAACGGTGTTCCAATTAGCTTTTCTTGCTAACAATAGGTTTAACACCTTTAGGACAAATGCCCCTTTGATCTAGTAGCCATAAGCCCCGCTCTTGACCAAATGGCTGTCACACCTCTATTTCTTTGAAGCTCAGAGATTTTTTTTATCCTGCATTTCAAAGCCCAGGATTACACACCCTAAGTGTCATCTCATGTTCTGGATTGAAGGAAGGTGAATCCCCTCCTGTCTATAATGTTAATTTCCTTACTCTTATAACTTTAAAATACCAAAATTACAGGGGACATTCATTTAATACTGGGGTTGAATGTTAATGCTCAAAAACATAACCCCTTTAGGTGTTCATACCTCAGTAATGCCGACACCAAATATCACCTTTCTAGGATGCTCCTAACTATAGTTAGCTATCGGCTTTCTTGTGGTTTTAATCTTTTCCCCTCATTCAGAAAACATTGTTATCATAATTCATACATTTAACACATGATATGATTTCCCCCCTGATCCCCGATACTGGATTCAGAGTACCTGGGCATTTATGTGGGTACCTCTGCTATATTGGTGAATCCCTGTTATACCTGCAGATATATTTTAACCCCTTCATACCCATTTACATTTTATTTTAATAAAACAAACCTGCTCAGTTTTATACCTGACTGGAGTGTGGGGATAAACATTTACCACTTATGCCCTGTTTAGGTTGGGGGTATTTTTCACACAGTCACAGTGATTCATACACAATGCCCGGGCCCAAGAGCTGACATTCTACATTTTAACTTAAAACCCCTATAACTTTCTTCACCTTATCCCTGGTGAGAGATGTACTGAACTCCACACTGGGGTCTGGGGTTTGGGCATATTCCGAGAACCTTTAATGCAATTCAGTTCCCTGCCCGGTTTTACTATCCTGGTTTGTGCTGAAGCAGGGGGATTTGGCATTGAGCTGCAAACTGTGTTCTAGGGAGGATTTTGTCTGGTGATCTATGTTACTCATGTCCTCAGGAATCTGGGGGGATTCCTGAGTACATGTTTCAGGGTAACCCACAACAATGGCCCCCGTCTACCCAACACACCATGACAACATTTTACCATAAAATCACCCCTGAAACTCACGCCCTGCACATCACCGCTGGCTGGCACTCCTGGAATCATATCTTTTCAGGACTGCAGCCAGCTCTGGACTGCAGAACTGACACTTCACAGTCACCTTTTATGACTCAGGGGCCCCCCATCTGGGCATAATGCTTTAATTGGTGGCCTGGGGACACCTTCACCGTCACAATCACACTTACTCCCTCTTTTCCTCACTCATCCCCTCTCTCCTCTCCCTCCGTCAAGTCAATTACCCCACGCTCACTCATTCCCTCCCCCCCTTACAAAATTCCAACCACAAGATATATGCCAAAAAAACTTCCCACCCCCAAACACATATACAAAAATCCCCACCCCCCCAAATATATACAACCTCATCCACCCCCCCCAAATGCATACAGAAACACACCTACCCAATGCATATAAAAAAAAACATATCACCCCCATACATACATACATACATACACACATATATATATATATATGTATACACACACACACACACACACACACACATCATATAAAAAAAAACAACCCTCCCCAATACATAAAAAATACCCCATCCCATATAAAAATACCCCCAAGCTCTCCAAAACATATTAAAATACCCCCAAGCCCACAAATAAATATAACAATTCCCCCAAGCCTCCAATACATAGAAAAATTCCCCCAAGCCCCCTAATACATAGAAAAATACCTCAAGCCCCCCCCAATACATATAAAAATACCCCCAAGCCCACCATACATAGAACAATTCTCTCAAGCCCCCCAATACATATAAAATTACCCCCAAGCCCCCAATACATATTAAAATACCCCATGCTCCCCAATACATATAAAAATACCCCCAAGCACTCCAATATATATATATATATATATATATATATATATATATATATATATATATATATATATATCCCCCAATACATATAACAATTCCCCCAAGCCTCCAAATTCATATAAAAATATCTTCAAGCACCCCCCAATACATATAAAAATACCCCCAAGTTCCCCCATTAAATATAAAAATACCCCCAAGCACTCCAATATATATAAAAATACCCCAAGCCCCCCAATACAGATAACAATTCCCCCAAGCCCCCTATAATATAACAATACCCCAAGCCCCCAATACATATAAAAATACCCCTAAACCACCCAATGCATATAAAAAATACCCCAAATAAATTTAAAAAAAAACCCCATGACCCCAATGCATATACAAATATCCCCAATACATATAAAAATACAGACTTAACTTGGGTCAGGCCAGGCGGCTGGTTGTGTGTGCCCGGCCGGCGCTGCACATATCCCCCGACCTCAGCACGCCAGTAGCAAGCTTGACCCAGCTAACGTCAGAAAGCCCTGTCGCGCAACCGCAGTGGAAGCTCGGCGGCATGGGGCAGAGAAAGGAAGAGGCTTATAGGCAGCTGAGAGTTGGGTCCCGGCTGCAGCAGGGGGTGTCCAGAGCGAAACCACATTCCATTTAGCTCTGGGGAAACCCTGCTTCCCGAGGTGCAGGCATCCTTATGGGGTGTCAGTATCTCAGTGACCAAGAAATGTAAACTTCCAGGAGATACTGGTATCCCATACAGGGGCCTGTATCTCGGGAAGCAAGGGGTCCCTGGACCTGATATGAATGCGGTTCAGGTCCAGAAACTTCTTGCTTCAATACTATGTAATTAAAATAATAATAAAATTAATTTCAATACCTTAGTGGCTAGCCACTAAGGTAATTAAGAGGTTAAACAGAGGAAGGTTGCGGAAGGGGTTAATCCCTTAATTACCTTAGCGGTTAATACTACTACTGCTACTCACTTGGGAGGCCTAACCACCCACCCTGGGGAAATTACCCCTGTCATCCCTTCAACCCGCAACTACCCCTCCCCCACACACACAGGATTGGGCAAATGCTCTAGTAGCCAAATATGGCTACTAGCATTCTTTTCCATTCAAATAGACAGTAAAATAAAATACAAATTACATTAATAAATAAAATTTACTTACCCCTGCCAGGGTCAAGGCCATCAGCCTCGTCCTCACCAATATGGAAGAAAGGGCCAATGCCCAACAATTAAACCACCAGCAACCCCAAAATTACCTTAGCACAGGGGTTTCTATCCTTTTTATGGTTAAGAAACCCTATTTAAAATTCTGAGGAACTCCAATCCTCTCAAGCAATGAGTCTGAGATCAGATGCAATGTAAATTTCTCTGTATTTGGTAATTTTTTTAATTGACCTTAAAATTACAGGGAATTTTTTAAGGATGGCCGGGAAACACTGTTTGAAAAACACTACCTTAGCGGTTACTATCACTAATGTAATTAAGGGGTTACCAGTGTTTTAATGGGGTGGGTGAAAAGTGTACTGTAGTTGCACCAGAGTGGGTGTTAGGCCTCCCGGGAGGGGTTGATGCCTTAATTACCTTAGCAGTTACTACCACTAAGATAATTAAGGGATTAACCTCTCCCACTACCAACCCACGAAGCCTAACCACCCACCCCTGGGGCGAAAACCCCCTTCACCCAGCCCCTCAATACAATAAAATACATTACAATCAAATACAGTACAATCAAAACAAAGACATGCCATGTAATCCTTTGATTGCTACTGTAGTTATCTATGCCCTCAACAGGGGCACATTTAACTGCTTTGGCAATCAATGGGCACCCTACTACACACCCCCTCAATCCCAAACAACCCAACCCCCTCCACCACCACCACGCACAGTAATGGGTTAAAGCCTTATTAGCCATACTGTATATGGTTAATACCGTTTTTGCACATTAAAAACAATCAATATCCAGCAACCCTACAGTGAATAAAAGTTGTACTTACCCCTGCCACCATGAATGCCATCTTTATCTTCATCTTCGTCTGCATCTTCATTGGCACCAACATTAAAATAAAAAACTAGCTACTGGCCAGTAACCCCTTAAAGCTGCAGTTCAAGCTCCCGTTTTTTTTTTTTCTTCAATAGTTTCATGTGGGCAATCTCTACTTACCTAAAGAACTGCATAGCTGCTGGTCAATTCGTTCTCCGTCTATTGATCGGCGAAGTTTGGCGACATCTTTAGATCTGGGGAATGTAAATGGTTGCTATAGGAACATGCAAAGGTATGTGGTATGTAGCACACCAAAACAGTGCAAATAAATGCAAAAAATGCGACACTTGCGCACAATACCAGAGCTCCTGGTTCAAGGATGGCCTATCTGCAGCAATCCAAGTATACAGCAACAGGAAAGATGATCCAGGGCTCCACGGATTTTTAGCAAAAGAATTTATTCATAATACACTAGTGCAGCGGTGCGCAAACTGTGGGGCGCGCCCCCTTGGGGGGGTGCACGATTATGTAGGGGGGGGCGCGGGCTGCTTGCAGGGAAACCTGGGGGCGGGCAGAGCTGTGCACGGGCGGCCAGAAGCTCTGTGCTGCTGCTTCTATGTGTCTGTGTCTTGCAGAGGGTGTGGGGCTTCTCTCTGCACACAGACAGCCCCTCCTCCTCTTCCTGTCTGCTTCCCGCACTAGTTTTCAGCCGCATGGGGGGTTGGGGGATCGGAGCATGTCGCCCCCCAGGTGAAATTGTGTGACTGATTGTGTGTGTGTCTGAGTGTGTGTGTGTGTGGTGATTGATTGAGTGTGTGTGTGTGTGTGTGTGTGTGTGTGTGTGTGGTGATTAAGTGTGTGGGTGGGGCGGATTGAGTGTGTGTGTTTGTGGGGAGGGGGGAGTGTGTGTTTGTGTGGGGAGGGAGGAGTGTGTGTGTGTGGGGGGGAGTGTGTGTGGGGGGAGTGTGTGTGTGTGTGTGGGGGGGGGGGAGTGTGTGTGTGTGTGTGTGGGGGGGGGGGGGATTGAGTGTATGTGTGGGGATTGAGTGTGTGTGTGTGGGGGGGGGATTGAGTGTGTGTGGGGGGGGATTGAGTGTGTGGGGGGGGGATTGAGTGTGTGTGGGGGGGATTGAGTGTGTGTGTGTGTGGGAGGGGATTGAGTGTGTGTGTGGGTATTAAGTCTGTGTGTGTGTGTGTGTGTGTGTGTGTGTGTGTGTGTGTGTGTGTGTGTGTGTGTGTGTGTGTGTGTGTGTGTATTGATTGAGTGTGTGTGTGTGTGTGGGGGGGGGATTGAGTGTGTGTGGGGGGGGATTGAGTGTGTGTGTGGGGGGGTTGAGTGTGTGTGTGGGGGGTTGAGTGTGTGTGTGGGGGGGGGGTTGAGTGTGTGTGTGGTGATTGATGGAGTGTGGTGATTGATGGAGTGTATGTGGTGAGTGTGAGTGTTGTGTATGTGGTGATTGATTGATTGAGAGTGTGTGTTGTAATGCAGTGGTGCGCAAACTGGGGGGGCAATGAGGCGCAAGATTATTTAGGGGGGCGCAGGTGGCGTGCGGTGAAAACTGGGTGCGCGGGCCGGCAGACGCTGTGCGCGGGAGGACGAAAAAGCTGTGCGCGAGGGGCGGCCAAGAAGAGGTGCACGGGCGGGCAGCCGAAGATATGTGCAGGTGGCGGCCACGTGATGGTGTGTGCGCGCACGCCCGGGGGCTTCTGAGGTACGGAGAGGAGCACGCCCGATCTCGGTGAAGTCAAACGCCCCTTCTTCCGGTGTCTGCCCTGCAATAGCGCTGTGGTCCTGCTCTCCTCTGCTGGCAACCTGCTTTGCTGCGATCCTCTGCAAGTGAAAGGGTCGGCTGCCACTATATCAATCATACTATGAATGTACAGAAATAATGTAAAAAATAAGTGAAAACACAACATTGAAAATGGAAAAAATAAATAATACTGTAGGTAGGAGTGTGGATGACAATGGGGATAGCAAGACAAAGAGCAGGGAGGAGAAGGAAAAAAAAGGGGGGGAGAGGGAAGGGAGGTAGCAAAGAGGTGGATGAATTGCCCCAAAAGTATTGCCTTTGTGCACGTACGCTCTCCCAAGCTTGGGGAGACAAACAAAATTGACTTTGAAGTGCGCTCAGCAGCAGTCAATGCACACACACAGCCACACACAAACACACACAAAAATAGCCCCAATCCACGCTTGCAAAATTATGCAGGACACCCTGTGCTCATGCTTGGAGAGTTGGTGATGTCACCGCTCTCAGCGGCAGCGTGGACACAGCCTAATTTTGCAAGCGCGAGATGTTGAAATATGTAAGTATTTAGACATATTTGGATTTATATTGTATGCCGTTTAATAAAGGGTTTTTTTTTTTTTTTTTTTTTTTTTTTCAATGTGATTTTGATTACATCAGGCAGGGGGGCCCGAGAAATTTTATGGATGAAAGGGGGGCTCAGCATAAAAAGTTTGCTCACCCCTGCACTAGTGTATTATAAATAAATTATTTTGCTAAAAATCCGTGGAGCCCTGGATCATCTTTCCTGTTTCTATAGGAACAAACATGCTTGTTAAAATAGAATATAAGAAAATTGGTCTTTCAAAGTTGTTGTTTTTTAAAACAGAAAATGCTAAAAGTATTTTTTCTTACTACAGGCATACCCCGCTTTAACATACGCAATGGGACCGGAGCATGTATGTAAAGTGAAAATGTACTTAAAGTGAAGCACTACTTTTTTTCCACTTTACGATGCATGTACTGTACTGCAATCGTCATATATGTGCATAACTGATGTAAATAAGGCATTTGTAACCAAAATAAATACAATAGGCTTTATTCAAATAAAATGAATGGGAGCAAGCAAATAGGTGAGAGGCGCGCAAGCAGGTCAGTACTGTATAGCAGCTCTCTCCTTCTCGCAGTCACGTGCTCCTTCTTGCTGTCTCTCTCTCCTTCTCGCAGTCTCTCTCTCCTTCTCGCAGTCTCTCTCTCCTTCTCGCAGTCTCTCTCTCCTTCTCGCAGTCTCTCTCTCCTTCTCGCAGTCTCTCTCTCTCACTCAGTCAGTCTCTCAGTCAGTCTCTCTCTCTCACTCTCTCTCTCTCTCACTCAGTCTCTCACTCTCTCTCACTCAGTCTCTCACTCTCTCTCACTCAGTCACACACTCACTCACTCAGTCACGCACTCTCACTCAGTCACGCACACACGCACTCAGTCGCACACGCACTCAGTCACACACTGTCACACACAGTCACTCAGTCAGTCACACACAGTCACTCAGTCACTCAGTCACTCAGTCACACACAGTCACTCAGTCACACACAGTCACTCAGTCACACACACTCACTCAGTCACACACAGTCACTCAGTCACACACAGTCACTCAGTCACACACAGTCACTCAGTCACACACAGTCACTCAGTCACACACAGTCACACACACATTGTCACCCAGACTCACACAGTCACACACACATTGTCACTCAGACACACACACACACACACACACACACACACAGTCACACACACACAGTCACTCAGTCACACACACACACACACACACACACACACACACACACACACACACACACACACACACACACACACACACACACACACACACACACACACACACACACACACACACACACACACACACTGTCACTCAGACACACACACACACAAGCAAAGATTGCAGCAGACGATCTTCTCCTCCCCCTCACAGCAGACAGGAGCGAGCTCTGAGGCGGGAGGAGGGGGGAGGAGCGGGGGATCGGAGGAAGCAGAATCACGGGCTGCAGTAAGTGCGGGCAGAATTGCTGGTTAAGCTGCAGATTTATGGAGCTTGGGTGCAGCAGGAACGGAGACAGATGGGAGGGGGGAACAGAGACAGATGGGAGGGGGAACAGAGACAGATCGGAGGGCAGAGGGAACAGGGAGATCGAGCATGAAGGAGGTTGCAGGAGTGTTGAGGTGCGCACGCCGCCCCCTGGTGTCCGTACTCGCGAAGCACGCGTACGTACACAGGGGGTAAGGTGCAACAAAAAAAAAATGTACGTACTAGTGAGTGTACGTAAAGCGAGTGTGTGTAAAACGGGGTATGCCTGTACAGAACTGATTTATTAAAAAACACACATGCAGGATATTGCTTGAACTGCAGCTTTAATTACCTTAGTGGGTAATAAAAGCTATGGTAACTAAGGTGTTAACAGCTCCTGCTACCCACTTGGGTGGCCTAACCACCGTCCCCGGGGCAACTACTCCCATGATCCATCCCTTCTAACCCCGTCACACACACACACACACACATGGGCAAAAGCACTAGTAGCCAAATATGGCTAATAGCGTCTTTGTCCATTTGTGATGCTTAAATAAAGAAAAAAATCAAAATGAAATAATATAAACATTAAAATACAATACAATAAAAAAACACTAGCCAATACATCTATTGATTGTCACTGTGGTTACCTATGCCATCAACGGTGGCACAGATAACCACATTGGCAATCAATGGGCACCCTAAAACAAAAAAATCACAATGAAATAGAATACAATAAATGTGTATCTTACCATTTCTAGGATGATGGCTCATTCTCCTCATCCAACTGCGGCACCAACTACTTCTGACCCATCTGGAGGAGTACACGAAGCGCAAGAACTCCTCTCACAGGTGGAGCTCCTTGAGGGATTGAGAAATTCTTCACACCAGCAGCATCTCCTCTTGGTGATATTAATTTCTTTTATTTATTATTTATTATTTTAATATAGTTTTGGGTTTGCGCTTACATTTCCTGTATCACTCTTGCCCCATGAAGCAATGATCCTCTGCTTGAAGAACAGCATGATGCACAGAAGTCCATGATACTCAGTTACGTGAAGAGAAGACCCTGGTGCATAGATCTTCTTTTCTTTTGCTCTTATTTTCTTTCTTCTCCTCAACAGGGCCAGTAGATGTTGCCATGCCGTCTTCTTGCTGTCAAATAAGATGTAACTTGCCTTATATAGTGCCTGTGATGTTTCATTTGACAGACACATGGGACCTCCACCAATCCGATTGGTGTATGTCCCATGAGTCTAGGCATCAGGTTTGGCAGAGAATGACTTCTCTACCAAACTTATTTATTAATTTATAAAATATTTTACCAGGAAATAATACATTGAGAGTTACCTCTCGTTTTCAAGTACTGTATGTCCTGGGCATAGAGTTAAATGACAAATAATACTGAACATGGTTACAAATACAGTTACAATACATACGTGAACAGGGTATACATTATATACAAGACATTGTATGCACAGTTAAGATACTATATATTATGGGCGTATGTAACAGTTACAGACCAGATTAAAACTTGATGGAAGACATGGTACATCCAACAATCGGATGCCTTCCCTTTTTTGGAGTGATGTCACCTTAAAGTAAGGGAAGACACTCAATCAAGGATTTGCTGGCTAATCTTTGTTTTTATTGTGCTATATTTTATTGTAATGTATTTTTTTGTTTTGAGGGGATGGTGAAAGGGGTAGTTGCACAGGGTGAAATGGTTAGGCCTCCTGGATGGGAAGCAGGAGGCGTTAATACCTTTATTAATTTAGTGGTAGTAACCGCTAAGGTAATTAAGGGATTAACCACTCTCCCACAATACTTCCAAGAGACATAACCACCCAACCTGGGGCAACTACAGTACACCCTTCTCCCACCTCATTAAAACACCAGTAACCCCTTAATTACCTTAGCAGTAGTAACATGAGGTGAGGTGCATCTACTACGGTGGCTCTCTTGCTCCAAAATAGCTCATGGCAATCTTGAAGATCGCCGTGAGCTATTTTGGAGCAAGAGAACCGCTGTAGTACATAGAAGCAGTGCTGGGACCTATCAGCAGGAGTCTGAGAACTCGGAAGGAAAAGAGACCCACGAGAGAAGGATCCCAAGCGACGCGCTGTCCACGCAGTCACTATGCTCCACAATTGGCCGCAATACTCCCAGGAGGCCTAACCACCCACCCTGGGGCAACTACAGTGCACCCTTCTCCCACCTCATTAAAACACCAGTAACCCCTTAATTACCCTAGCGGTAGTAACATGAGGGGAGGTGCATGTACTGATGGGGCGGCCGTTATTCGAACGGATCTCGAATCAGTTTTTATGTGGACCGCTGTATTCCATAGTTAATTAATAATGAAGGTAAATATACAGTACAGTAATGTACTACACTGTATTACACCATACTGTACTGTACAGTACATGACAGTATTACTGTAAGTTTAGAGCTGCAGTTCAAGCTTGCGTGTGTCAAAACAAAATTATTTTTAAACAATACTGTACGTACTTTACAGTGCATCAATACAGTACTGTATGCGAGTTGAGGGGATGTTTCTCTGTTGAGTGCACTTTGAAGAATGATTTGATTGACCGTCGAAGTACGTGACACTGCTGCAGCTTAAAAAAGTAGGGAGAGGGTGAGGCTGAAGAGTCAGGGCCAATCAGAAGTTTGTTCTCATCCTACAGACACAGATGTACTGTAGGATATTGCTTGAACGGCTGCTTTAATTCCCAATGACGAAAGTTGACGCATGCGCAATATCGACAATAATAGCATATTTGTTTGTTTTTCCCCAGAAAAGAAACTTTGACATCAAGCGGAAAAAGACAAAAGAAGGGATTTGGATGGACCTCCAATATTGCTTTTTTTTAAAGTTGCTTGCGCATTGTTTGCCAAGTAGGCAAACATTTAGTGACAGTGCCATTTTTATTGATAGAACAATTGTGAGCTTTATAGAAAACCTTATACTGTACATTATGCTGCTTTTTTAATATTCAAATCATTTTTTACATTGTACAGTACTGTCATCATCACAACTTTTCTTATAAACACCAAAAATAAAAATGTATATCTTTTATTCTATACAGTATGTATTATTTATTATTCAATGCTTTCAACTTTTGCAACAGGACTACTGTTTTTCTTTTACTGGTATGCGCATGCGTGTACAGTACTGTACTGTGCTGTACTGTACTGTGCTGTATGTCTCATTTTGACATTTTTTTTAATAACAGGTAAGAGAAATGCCCTTGCATTACATTACAGTATGTGAAGTGCAATGCTTTGTTGAACTGTTCATAAGAATTTCAGGTCTGCAATAGGGGGCCGGTCAAAAAATAAATTTTATTTTTTTATTCAAGTTTTACAAATACAGTATATATTTTTGGGGGTTATCGCCATGGGCTTGCATAGCAATTATGGATATTATGAGAATCAAGTTTTACAAATGCAGTATATATTTTTGGGGTTATCGTCATGGGTTTGCATACAGTAGCAATTATGGATATTATGAGAATCAAACAGTACTGTTGCTTTTTAATTGCACACTAGTCATGTACATTCTTTCTGAGGTGGGTGGCATACTGTAGTTCTGATTATTATTTCGGGGTGTGGGGATCAAAACATTATTATAACCTGTTGAGAATATGCCTTTGAACTACAGTACAGGTAATCTTTCATAACCTCGCACCCCCTCCCCCCCCCCCCCCCGCACACACAAGGCTCAAGGATTTCAACTTCTTATCAACACCTCTCACAAACCATGCCACACATGCACAAATGCGATAAGCTAAGCCCTTCTAACTTGCCTTTTCTTCAACACAACACTCCCCTCCCACTAGTAATAAGATTAACATGTTGTGTGAGATATACACTACCGACACACTTTATTGCAGCACGGCTAGCACCGCAAGCCGGGGGATGCCCCGGCGTGCTAGCCGCACTCCCTCAGCGTGCCGCGCATCACCGATGCGCGGTCACGCATCATCGGGTGCCTGCGCCCCCTGCACGCGCGTCCAGGGCTCCCCGAGGGAGCCCTGGTGTCCCGCGATGTGGGGGACGGCGGCAGGGGGTTCCGGGGGATCCGGCGGACCCGGCAGCGGGAGTGAGAGCGCCCCGATCGGAGGGCGCTCCTCCGCGGCTTTGGCGTGCGCCGGGCACCCTCCGGCGCACGCCAGGTTACTGCTGCGGCCGAGACCGGGCAAATGCTCGAATAAACTTGGCCGCAGCAGTAGGCTGAGCTAAGCAAGCCTTTCTAAAACTGCTATTGTACTGTAACAAAACAAGTCAACTTGAAGTTCAAAGCTTATCAACAACACAACAACAGAGTCCTCCAACAGAGCCATTCACGTAAATGTACTGTTGCGTGATTATCATGAGCTGGGCAGAAGACATGTTGGATAATCCTTAATGCAGGAAAATAGTATTTTCTATAGAATTGTATTGCATTATTAACAGAAATGATTGATTAAACAATAAAAATATAATAATTTTTATAAAACATTTTTTGTTTTATATATATTTTTTCCCAAACTAATGTGAAGTGCAATGCTCTGTTTGTTGAACTGTTCATAAGAATTTCAGGTCTGCAATAGGGGGTCGGTTTAAAAAATAGATTTTATTTTTTAATGCATAATACAGTACAAAAATACAGTACAGTAGCTCTTGTATTTCTCTTCGTTATGGAATTGCGAGATGGGGGGGAGATCGGGGAGAGAGGGGGCTGCAGCTCTGAAAATACAGTATTTAAAAAAAAAAAATTTTAATTTTTTTTGGGGGGGCAAAAATGAATTTCTATACAGTAACTACTGAGAGAGGATGGGAGAGGGGGGTTTATGTAAGATACAGGCTGGTTTGTACATGAACACTGTACTATTATCTTACACTTCTCCCCCCTTCCTTTTTTCATTGCGGCAGTTCTGAAAATGAAAAGAAACAATAAATGCAGACATGGTTAGTTTGAGTGCCATACAGTACTTACAGTGCTGTAAAGTACCTGCATCATACCTTCCTGTGCCTGATTAACTGAAATAAATGATTAAACAATAACAATACAGTATTTAAAAAAAAAAAAAAACACATTTTTTTTTTGGCAAAAACGATTTTTTATACAGTAACTACTGAGAGAGGGTGGGAGAAGGGGGTTTGTGTAAGATACAGGCTGGTTTGTACATGAACACCGTACTATTATCTTACACACACCCCCACCACCTTCCTTTTTTCATTGCTGCAGATCTGAAAATGAAAAGAAACAATAAATGCAGACATGGTTAGTTTGAGTGCCATACAGTACTTACAGTGCTGTAAAGTACCTGTATCATACTGTACTTACCTGTGCCTGATTAACTGAAATAAATGATTAAACAATAACAATACAATATTTATTTCAAAAGATTTTTTGAAAAACATTTTTTTTGCAAAAACGAATTCATACTTACATGTGCCCGATTAACAGAAATAAATGATTAAACAATAACAATATTTCAAAACAATAAAAATAAAATAGAAAATGATTAAACGCATTAAACAATAAATCCATCTAAAAAAAAAATTGTAAACTTTTGCACTACAGTAGAGTTTGGGAAAAGTCGTTAGCAAGAGGGGTGCCACTCCAAGCACGAGCCCTTGTATGCCTCAATAGGCGAATTATAGTGTCTCTCACAGCTCTCATAAGTGTAGGGGTAACATGGAAATAACGCTCCACTTCATTCAAAATGGTCTTTCTTAAATTTGCTGGCAGAGCCTTCTTTCTTTTATTTCCTTCATAATTTACATTGTGGGTCCAACGGCTGTACATCTCAAAACTGACGTGGTGTTTAAATATTGACAGGGAAAATTTATGGGCTGCACCAGCACTTCCAGTCTTATATTTCTCCCGGGCGTGCTGGGTCAGGTCGGTCAAGATGATGTCCGGCAGCGTTACAATCCTGGGTGCTGGTGTACTTCTGGCAGCGGGCGAGGGTTGGCAGTCTGGGAGGATGCTTTCCTCCTGTCGTGGCCTTACCAGAGTTGTCATCTTGTCCTCAAAGGCATACTGGTACAAACGATCTGCTGACGTATGGTGTGAGCGTGGGGGGCTTGTTGAGGGAAGCGTGAAGGTCACATCATGCAGGTCACCCTCCTGCTCCTGCGTCGGACATACAGGGACAGGAACTCACAGGAAAGAATACATCCCCACAATCTTCCTTCCCATCTTCTCCATGTTCATTTCCATCTCCCCCCTTTCCATGTTCCTTTCCATCTTCTCCATGTTGCTTTCCATTTTCTCCATGCGCATATCCATACTCAACATGGTCTCCAAAAGAAGATCAACCTTTTACTCCGTGTTGTAGACATCTGCGTAGGTGGGTGGTGGAGGAGGTGACCAGGGGGTGGCCAGGAGAACAGCGTCGAGGATGGTTGGTGGAGCTGGTGACCAAGGGGTTGGGAGGAGAACAGCCTCAATGATGGGTTGTGGAGCAGGTCGGCAGGGGGTTGACAGGAGAGCAGCCTCAATGATGGGTTGTGGAGCAGGTCGGCATGGGGTTGACAGGAGAGCAGCAGCATCGAGGATGGGTTGTGGAGCAGGGGGTTGACAGGAGAGCAGACTTAATGTTGGGTTGTGGAGCAGGTCGGCAGGGGGTTGACAGGAGAGCAGCAGCGTCGAGGATGGGTTGTGGAGCAGGTCGGCAGGGGGTTGAAAGGAGAGAAGCAGCATCGAGGATAGGTTGTGGAGCAAGTGAGCGGGGGGGTGCAAGGAGAGGACCGGGACTCCAATTGACTTGCACTGTGCTAAGGGCGCCTAATTTTTTCTTCACAAAATAAGGCCCATGGGTCTTAATCTTTGGAACCTTCGGAACAATTTCTTTATTCTGCTTTGGTTTTCTCTTAGGTTTTGGCTGGGAAACAGCTTCCGGCTTTCGCTTGGCCGGCACGGCAGAAGCAAGCTGGTTCCTGCGTCCGTAGAATCCTGGGCGATCCATGGAAACAGAATGACAAATGCACAATGCAGTATCTGGACAAGAACAAGTTCAGATAGAGATCAGTGTGTGAGAGTCTATGCAATTTGTCTCACCTTTTATTTGAATTTTTTCGCGGGCATGGACACTAGGTGTTAAAAGTGGGCGTACTGTGTACTAATCCTGTCGAGTGACGTTGAGGCACATTAAATTAAAGTATAAAAACACCATCAATTTTGTGTATTGAATGCACATTCAATACACATCGAATTTACATCGAATTGCTCTGTGTGTGCTCGCATTTTTTTTCTAACAGCAGTGATGCCAAAGAAAATGATTTCAAAAGATCTCAGCTTGAGAATAAAGGATATGTACCCGAATGGACACCACATTTTACAGATCCAACGCTGGTTACTTGCTTCAGGCTTCGTTTTAGCAAAAAGCACTGTTAGTTATCATGCACATGGGAAGGTCAAAAACATCAAAAGAAATCCGACCGTCACTACTGAGTAAGTACAGTACTACTACAGTACAGTAGTACTTACTGTCCTCCATACTGTAATTCTAACAACATCTTGTACTGTTCTGTATGCCTGTGTTTAACTGTGGTAACTAATAATCCTGCATTTACTGTACACACCCACCCACAAAGCATCAACAGTACAGTACTGTATGTCACCAGCTTTAATGCCAGTGATTGGGTGGTACAGTAGGAGTGACTGAGTGTGTGACAGTGCAGTCTATTGGGATGCTTTATTTGAGGGAGGGGCAAATTATTTAATATACTGTATTCATATACTGTACAGTCGGCAGGGCAATAGGAAATCAGTGCGCTATTGGGATGCTTAATTTGCTTACTGTAACAAATTGTTCTGTTTTTCTTTACACTGTAGGGTGACAACACTTCTGGTGGATCAAATAAGTGAACAGAATGATGAGACGTGTGCCACAAGGGTAAAGAATGCACTAGAGGCAATTAACAAAATAAAAGCATCTGTGACCAGCATCAGGCAGATGAGACGGAAATTGGGATGGAAATATGGGCGTGTTAAGTAAGCATTGTACAGTACTGTATACCCCCACCTCCCTCCCCCTCCAGATTTGTGATTTCTTGTTTAGCCCTCTATTTTCATGTTAGGCTCCCTCCTAGCCTACTGTACAATAGGGTTGGCCAACTGTACTGTATTGTATGTAATACTGTCCATACTGTATACTGTATTGTTTCAATACATTACTGTTGGTTTTCTATACAGTAAATGTCTTTGACTTCTTTTTTGACACATACTGTATCTCCAGTATTTTGTACCTCTAACATTATTCCTTGTAATTACAGAGCGTATCCTATTATAAAAGAAGCCAACAAAATAAAAAGAGTGGACAGGCACGGGCATGGATCGAAAGTGGCGAGACTTTCCAGGATGTCATCTTTACTGACGAGACAACTGTAGCGCTTGAGAGATTTGCCCATTTTGCATTCTACAAAAAAGGACGCCTATCTCTGAAGCCGAGTCCCAAGCACCCAGTGAAGATGCATGTGTGGGGTGCCATCTCTAGACAAGGACCAGGATGCATCATTATCTTTGAGGGTAAAATAATGCACAAATACACATGCTGTGCCTGTGGCCTTATGCACTGGACAGCTGTACTGTGCAGTATTTTGTACCCTAATGTTACTGTACATTTTTCTTTTCTGGTTTCCAGGAATCATGAATAAAGCGTTCTTCCAAGATCACATAATTACACATGTTGTTGAATACATTAGGAATGATTTCCCATCTGGTCACCGGTTCTTCCAGGACAATGATCCGAAACACACCGCGTCAACAGCTCACATTCTTGCCAGCGGTATCAACTGGGTTAAGACGCCAGCGGAGTAAGTTGGGTAAACATTTCTCATTGTTTTACACAGTTTATATCTCCTTACAGTAAATAATTCACCTTTTTTCTCCCCTCCTACTGTATCCCAGATCACCAGATTTTAATCCCATCGAAATGGTATGGCATGAGTTGATGGATTATATCAGAAAAGTGTGGAAACCGTCAAAAAAGGATGAATTGGAGAAAGGGATACTGAATTTCTGGAACAACATACTCACCGTAGCCAGATGTAATAAATATATATCGATCATATTGCGATTGTGTTGCCTATTGTTATACAACGTAATGCCAGGCCTCGGGAAAGTAATAAGGCACAGGTAAGTATGATACAGGTGAGTATGGCCCTAAAAATAACCATGTCTGCATTTATTGTTTCTTTTCATTTTCAGAACTGCAGCAATGAAAAAAGGAAAGGGGGGGGGTGTGTGTGTAAGATAATAGTACAGTGTTCATGTACAAACCAGCCTGTATTGTATCTTACACAAACCCCTCTCTCCCACCCTCTCTCAGTAGTTACTGTATAGAAATTCGTTTTTGCCAACAACAAAAAATGTGTTTTTAAATGTTTTTTTTTTAAATACTGTATTGTTATTGTTTAATCATTTATTTCAGTTAATCAGGCACAAGAAGGTATGATACAAGTACTTTACTGAACTGTAAGTACTGTATGGCACTCAAACTAACCATGTCTGCATTTATTGTTTCTTTTCATTTTCAGATCTGCAGCAATGAAAAAAGGAAGGTGGGGGGGGGGGGGTGTGTGTAAGATAATAGTACAGTGTTCATGTACAAACCAGGGAAAAGGGAGACCAAAAAGCGCACCAGCACAAACGGAGCAGGAAGAAACCAGAACAAAAAAATGATTAAAAGGGCACTTTAATGTGGCAAAAGACCCATCCAATGCATTTCGAACGTCGCAGCGTCCCACCCTCTCTCAGTAGTTACTGTATAGAAATGCGTTTTTGCCCCCCAAAAATTTGTTTAAATAAAAATCTTTTGAAATACTGTATTTTCAGAGCTGCAGCCCCCTTTCTCCCCAATCTCCCCCCCATCTCGCAATGCCATAACGAAGAGAAAGACAAGAGCTACAGTACTGTACTGTATTTTTGTACTGTATTATGTATTAAAAAATAAAATCTATTTTTTAAACCGACCCCCTATTGCAGACCTGAAATTCTTATGAACAGTTCAACAAACAAAGCATTGCACTTCACATTAGTTTGGGAAAATATATATATAAAACAAAAACTGTTTTATAAAAATTATTATATTTTTATTGTTTAATCAATCATTTCTGTTAATAATGCAATAAAATTCTATAGAAAAATACTATTTTCCTGCATTAAGGATTATCCAACATGTCTTCTGCCCAGCTCATGATAATCACGCAACAGTACATTTACGTGAATGGCTTGTTGATATGCTTTGAACTTCAAGTTGACTTGTTTTGTTACAGTACAATAGCAGTTTTAGAAGGGCTTGCTTAGCTCAGCCTGTATCTCACACATGTTAATCTTATTACTAGTGGGGGGGGGGGGAGTGTTGTGTTGAAGAAAAGGCAAGTTAGAAGGGCTTAGCTTATCGCACTTGCGCATGCGTGGCATGGTTTGTGAGAGGTGTTGATAAGAAGTTGAAATCCTTGAGCCTTGTGTGTGCGGGGGGGAGGGGGTGCGAGCTTTATGAAGGATTACCTGTACTGTAGTTCAAAGACATACAGTATTCTCAACAGGTCATCATAATGTTTTGATCCCCACACCCCCAAATAAAAATGACAGTACTACAGTATGCCACCGACCTCAGAAAGAACATACATGACTGGAGTGGAATTAAAAAGCAACAGTTCTGTTTGATTCTCATAATATCCATAATTGCTATGCAAGCCCATGGCGATAACCCCAAAAAATATATATTGCATTTGTAAACTCAAATCTCATAATATCCATAATTGCTATGCAATCCCATGTCGAGAAAAGAAAAATAAATGCTGTAACAAAAAAAAAAAAAAACTTGAACTTCTAATGGGAAGTCATATACGCATGTGCAGAAATGTACTATAAGGCCACGCTCGGGAAGATTCACACGCTGCTCTGTGTATAATACAGACATTGAATTGCTATTGGATTTTTATGACAACAACTAGTGATCGCTCACTTGAGTTTCTCGACGGTATTGCAGACAATGCTAATATGCCCTTTTCTGATCCGTACAAAACGATAAACAAGCCGCATGTTTAAGTCGGCACGATTCAAATAAATTGCGCGCCATCGCATGGGTATTCCGATCTACACACTGCGTTAAATGTTCGAATAACGGCAGCCCCATCAGTACAGTACTACGGTGGCTCTCTTGCTCCAAAATAGCTCACAACAATCTTGAAGATTGCCGTGAGCTATTTTGGAGCAAGAGAACCACCGTGGTACATAGACGCAGTAATGGGACCTATCAGCAGGAGTCTGAGAACCCGGTAGGAAAGGAGACCAGCGATAAAAAGATCCCAAGCGACGCGCTGTCCATGCAGTCACTACGCTCCACAATTGGCCGCCGATATGATTTTAATGTGTGAGTACAGATTGTTGTACTGTATTTTTATGTCAATATACTATTTGTACTGCACCGACACACTTTATTCGAGCAAATACCCAGTATGTACCTGGCAGATACCTGGAATGCGCCGCTCCTCACCTCTGACAAGCCCCGTTGCGTTTGCCTTCCCAGCCTGGGTTCATGCCTGGCTGACGGGCGGCTGATCTGTTAAATGATAATGATTAGGATTTAATAGGCTGCAATGCTTCGCGTGTCTACCAGATGGCATAAATTCATGAATTGTAATGCAGTATATATATATATATATATACTGTGCAGTATTGCAGCCAGCGGGAATAAAATGCTTCAATCCCTGCCTGGAAAATACCTCAATGCACTCGGGCAGAAAACAGTCACAAACCTCAATACACCCGGGTATACCCGAATTCGTGGGACTAGCCGAGCTCGAATAAAGTGTGTCGCCAGTGTATACACGACTTTCTCTGTGTATTGTGATCCATAATGGGGGAGCAATCTTACCATAAGATGGGTGCCTGATCAAGGTACAATCCAAGGGTAGATGTCCCCAGCACACGCACAAGTCATCAACCACTGCCAGTGACAGGGAGAGAAGAGGGGTAATTTTCGAAAGATACCTTTATAGGCCTGCTTATGCTCCAGGCCATGTGAGTAGTGGCATTGATCTCTGTTCAAGCATATTTCTCCCACCTATGGACTTTACAATATTGCACCATATGCGTATTTTGTCTTTCACATGATTCTGTGCTCCTTATTTTCTAAAATCAACACGCCATAAGGATCGAAGGAGGAAATTTGAAATATTATCCCGATGCCTGGTAATTAACGCATTATTAATGATTGCATGGTTTTTCTCGAATATCGTACCAATTAACTAATACCCCAATGTTAATGAATACCAACTTAAAATTGCTGTAATAATGCCCGTCATTTTTTTTTTTTTTATTATCGGGTCCAGATGAATTCAACTTTAACGGAAACATTAAAAAAAAAAAAAACAATCACAGAATAAAAATACAATCATTTAAATCCATTGATAGTCACTGTGGCTACCTAGGCCTTTAAAGGGGGCCTAAATTGCCAATGTGGCTATCGATGTTGACCATTAAAACATTAAATTAACCCCTAATGACCAGTAGCCCCCCCCCCCCCACCCTAACCTCTCCCTCACCCACATCTCCCCCTCTGGACACAGGCATCAAAGGGGTTAATATTATTTCTACCATAGGGTTCTATAATAATTTCAATTACAGAATGCTATGGTAGACATAGTAGTAACCTCCTGTGGAACGCGATGCAGTAATTAACACATTAATTCCCACATTACGTTAATAAAAAAGTTTTAAAATATCGCACACGGTAACTTATTACCTCAATCTTGATGACTTGGGTCAGGGGTCTCCAAACTCAGTCCTCAAGAGCCGCCAACAGGCCACCTTTTAGGATATCCCGGTTTCAATACAGGTGGCTCAGTCAAAGACTGGGGCACTGATTGAGCCACCTGTACTGAACCAGGGATATTCATAAAAACCGGCCTGTTCGCGGCTCTTGGGACTGAGTTTGGAGACCCCTGAATTCTTGGATCATAAAATTGCGTTAATAAGAAGTGAAGATTTTTATTTATTTTTTTCCGGGTGTGATATTAACTCCTTTTTAACTGTGTTTGATGAACCCTGGCCAATGTTTTCCCTATATGAAGATTTGAACCTGCCTCTCTTACACACTATCTGTCTGACTATTAAGGAGGCTAACAACTTGTTATCATCCCTGTAGTGGATATTACCTGCACAATTTAGAATACTTGCTCATTTGTAATTCTGGTCTCATTTGTAGAAGTTAGAGTCAGTAATTTGCCTGGCTTGGTTTAAATTATTACAAACAAGAAGGTTAACTACCCGCTCGACCCTAATACAGTAATAATTATAGTGAAAGGTGGTGCATAGGGAATATAACTAGTATCACAGAAGAGGAATTTGATCAAAGACAATCAAACAAAGTATCCCCATATACTTGCACTCAACCAAATTGATGAAAATTAGTTAATCAACAGATTGATAGTCTAAATTACTCACAATCAACATGAGGGCAAAGGATACTATGTATATCCATGAGAGACTGGTCAGAAACCTCCTAAATTTTTATTTAATAAAACCTGCATTTTTTATATACAGTGAAGTAATACAATCATGTGTGGTGGGATTCTAAACTGCAGCTGGTGGGTCAAATGATAGCAGAAAGCGGTCATTTGGTATTTTGCCGTACAGTATAATTTAAAGTAACTAAGCAACAGGGAGAACAGTCATGTCAGTGACATGTTATCTATTCTTATAATTCATACACATATGTCATCATTCAGACTTCACATCCAGAATAAAAAATTCATGAGTAAATCAAATGTGTTTTTATCTTGTTAGAGCTGTGATTATACGTGTGACATCCTTATCTCAATGGGTCTTATCAATTCTCTATTCTCATATAGAAAACACTAGCTGAGAGACCCGGCGTTGACCGGGATGTGAATCCAATCCCTAATAATTGTTTGGTAGGGGGGTGAACCTTGGGTTTGGGGGGGGGTGAATCTTGGGTTGGGGGTGATGAAGGGAGCACTGGTGGAGGGGGGGGATGAATCTTGGGTGGGTGAGTCTTGGGTAGGGGTGAATCTTTTTCGGGTGGGGGGGTGAATCTTGGGTTTTGGGTGAATCTCATTGTGAATCTTGGGTTGAATCTTGGGTTGGTGAATCTTGGGTGGGTGGGTTTGGGTGAATCTTGGGTGGTGATGGGGGGGTGAATCTTGGGTTTTGAATCTTGGGTGGGTGGGTGTACGGTGGGTGAATCTTGGGTGGGGGGGGTTAATCTTGGATGGGGGTCAATCTTGGGTGGGGGGGTGAGTGTGAATCTTGGGTGGGGGTGTGTGAATCTTGGGTGGGGGTGTGGTGAGGTGGGGGGGTGTGAGTCCCCCCCATCCCAGACGATCGGTTCCCCCTCCCTGTCCCCGGTGCTTGTTTCCTGCCTCCCCCCCATCCCTGTTGGTGTTTCTCTCCCTCCCCCTTGACCCCTGCGCGTGTTTCACCCCCCCCCCCACCCTCTCTGGCACTCCCAGCAGTCCCCGGTGATGGGGGGGGGAGATAACGGGGCTCGCGATTGGTGAATAGAAGCAGCGTGCACTCCTTCCACCCCCCCTCCCCGGTGCTCCCGGCAGGCCTCGCTGAGGGGAGAGAGAACATGGGCCGCGGGTGGTGAGGAAAAGCAGCATGCGCTCCTTCCACCCCCCCTCCCCGGCGCTCCTGGCGTCCCCTCTGAGGGGAGGGGAGAGATAACGGGGCCCACGGGTGGTGAGGAGAAGCGGCGTGCACTCCTTCCACCCCCCCCTCCCCGGTGCTCCCGGCGTCCCCGCTGAGGGGAGAGAAATGGGGCCTGCGGGTGTTGAGAGCTGCGGGTGAAAGGGGTAATGGGGGGGCCGGTGGAGAGGTGAGCTGCCGGTGAGAGAGTGTAAGTAGCGGTGGCACCGGAGAGTGTACGGGAGGGGGGGGGTGGTAGCAGTTGTTTGTGGGGTGGGGGTGGCATTTGGGTGTCAGCAGCGGAGAGTGTGCGTGAGGGGGGGGGTGTGACCGGACGGTGTATGGTGGGCTGACGGGTGACTGCACCTGGTGGTGTTGGTGAAGGGGGGGGGGGGGCGGGAGCGGGGAGGGTTTAGTGTGAGGGGTGGTGTTGGGGGGGGGAGCACATGGCAGCGCACAGTACCTGAGGTGGTGTCTAGTCCACAGGGGAGGTGAGAGCAGGCAGTGAGGCAGTGATTGTTCTTAGTGTGGCAGTTGGGTTTGTGAGGTCAGCAAACCACGCAGGCCAATGAGAGGCGTGCGGGGGCGGGGCTGGGCCACGGACCAATCAGATTTGCCGGAGGCTGAGTGACAGACCAATGGACCAAACAGATTGCCCAGAGGCACAGCAACTATACAACGTTTTCTGCAAACAAACAACGTTTTCGTTTTTAGAGATATAGATATAATTCTGATATAGTTATAACACCTGCGCATGCTCGGCGCTCAGAGCAAGCAAATTTAATTTTGCCGCTCGCAAGCGCGTCATGTGAGCAGTTCACCCAATGAGGATGAACCAGCTCCGTGACGTCGTGGCCGCGCACCCAGACGAGCGCGCACCTAGCCGGCCACTTATCAGCGCCTACGCACCCGCTCCCTGCCTGGCCGCAGCCTTAGACTATTCAAGCATTTACTGACTGCCTAGATTTTGCTGTATTAAGTGCTCAGCGGTGTGAACACAAAATATACCAGCGTTGATTAATTGGCAGGTGTTATAACTATATCTGAATTACATGCTTTCTATATGAGAATAGAGAATTGATAAGACCCATTGAGATAAGGATGTCACACGTCTAATCACAGCTCTTACAAGATTAAAACAAATGGGTTTTTTTTATACTGGATGTGAAGTCTTAATGATGATGTGTATGAATTATAAGAACAGATAACATGTCACTGACATGACTGTTCTCCCTGTTGCTAAGTTACTTTAAATTATACTGTATTGCAGAATACCAAATGACCGCTTTCTGCTATCATTTGACCCACCAGCTGCAGTTTAGAATCCCACCACACATGATTGTATTACTTCACTTTATATTAAAAAACACACGTTTGATTAAATGTTATTATTTTGTAATTTTTCGAAGAGGTTTCCGACCAGTCTCTCAGGATATATATATTATCGTTTGCCCTCATGCTGATTGTGAGTAATTTAGACTATCAATCTGTTGATTAACTAATTTTCATCAATTTGGTTGAGTGCAAGTATACGAGGATACTTTGTTTGATTGTCTTTGATCAAATTCCTCTTCCTTATTTTAAATGATAAAATATTATTGCATTTGCTATCAAATGCAATACACAACAATTAGCAGCATCAATTAGATTCAATGTACTGTATATCCTGCAAGAAAATATAAATAATCACCAAATGGAATAAATAATGTAACAGATACATTTGATGGATCCCAGTTTAATAAGATGCAAAGAGAATAAAATATCAAAACCCCTGAAAAAAAACATATGATTGTATTAACAAATGCTCTATATTTGATTAAAGTAATATGTATTCACTACTATTCAACCGTATGGCATTTGTAAAATTGGGTATATTGATATTCATGTATATTGCATCCATGCACATGTCATCACCAAACAATATATGAATGTCATGGTTAACACAATGACATTTTGCCAGCATAATGCATCATGCTGCTTTTAGTGTGCATGACAAGGATACATATACATTATTTTCTTTCCTTCCTTTTTCTTTCTGCAAAAGAAACATTAATAAGAAGCCTATCAGAATAACACACTGCCTACATAACAGGACACAGTGACTCAATATCTGGAGCCACTGAAGGATTCATTCCCCAACTGAGATGCCTGCTTCAATATATAAAAGACCTACAGTATGATGGGGTTAGTTGTTTTTTTTATTCTATGAAATAGAGGATAATTCTAATGCTCAGTTGCATTCCATTTCAGTGACAGCTTATATTGATTGGAAGTGTGAGTCATGTACCAATAAGAGAATAAAAGAACAGAATCAACTGGATTTCCAAAGGGCATATAACATATTATAAAACAACTTGTACAGATTATGAGTGGGGACACTGCAAGCAATATAAAGGGGAAATCAGAATGAGTCACATTTATAATAACTTGCATCTTATCTTATGACACACTTAGAGCTACCACCATTTCACGAAATAAGTACTATTTGCACAAATTGTAGAGATTCAGGAAACAATAGGACTGTGCTTGAACAAAAAAAGAATATGGAACAAATAAAGTTCCCTTAGTGCTGCTGTGCCACTACTAAAGTTTAGGATGAAAGGCTACATTTCTCACATTTGCAAAAAATACAGTTTTTCAGAAATATAAACAGATTCAAAGGTAATGTAGGATGGCAGAGAACGGTATCAATTTATGCAGAATGAGGCTAATCAAGTAATCTGATGTGTAGTGGTCCAAGGAGAAGAGACAATTGCCTAGTCACTAGAAGGAGAGGGTCAAAACATTTTTTAGTTACTGTATAACCAACATCATTGCACCGTTGTGGTGTGGTAAGGTACTAAAATGCACAATTTGGTGCGCAAATCACATAATTTTGTAACTCGAAGCTACATTAAATTAAGTCACAAATCCTATGATAATCCCCACCCATCAGCGATAACCTCTTATTGTGTGATACGTGTGCAAAAACGTTGGATACATCTGTATGGGTGAAAAAGAAGATGAGACATAGTAAGACTAAAGAAAGGAGAGAGTAGGGTCATGTAGAAGGAGGCAAAGGTATAGCAGGCATCTTAAATGAATAATTTAGCACTGTTTTCACAGCAGGTACAGGAGATGGGACACACTTACAGTAGGAAATGCACCAATTAGGTGTAGCACTCTGCTAGAATTTAATTGTCCCTGCATGTCAGCCCTGGTTGCTGCAGGCAGTGTAGGGGTTAAATTCTCATAAGGCCTCAGTACACGTGAGTTAGTTACAGTACATGGATTGTGTCTAATATGTTGCTCTTTCAAAGGTCAGTGTTACATTTTGGCGCCCAAAGTGGGGCTTTAAGGAGTTAATATATTTGTGCCTGGGATTGAGGAGTAAAAACTTTGCACCTGGGGTTTTTGTTTGGAACATTTGGGACCCCAAGAAAATGTTTTGCCACGTTTAAAGTTTGTGCATGGACTGTAACTATGGCCATCTGAATATAGCAGCATATATTGGACTGGTTGCTATGCTGACTGTGTTTCTGCAAATGTCTGCAATGCCCATGAAAGCTTCCCGCCAAAATCGGGGTTGCAATGTGCAAGAAATGCACCAACGTTTTGCAGGACTATTGCTATTTGGCGCGAAGGACTTGGCCGCACCTTACCCTGGCTGCCTCGCCTTCTCAGTTCCACTGAGAGGAGGAGCCACTACAGTTAATTTCCATCACGTGTGTGATCGTGGATGCAGGGACCACACCCAGCATTAAGGAACTTTCTCAGTGCTGACTGAGATTAAATTGGGACTGGTTTTCAACTGTTTTTTTTCTTCTGAGTTATTTTTTTTGCAATTATTACCTCACTCATGGCTAGTGTGGTGGTGCAACATTGTGAGATGTGGTCCTAGAGGAGGAGTAAGTAATGCCACCATCGGGGGGGCCAGGGGGGAAGACAGGGGGATAGAGGAGGGAGGATACTAATTTTGTAGATCACCTACATTTTACTAAGCCAACTTATTTAACTGGCCTTTTACCTGTAGCCGGATTTTGGCCATCGGATACCGTTTTACATCGCCGTGTATACATTCTATACTCCATGGGGAGTCAAAAGAACACACGTTAGGCGGTAACAGTTCCTGGAAGACCAGAGTTTTCCCAGAGCCTGAATCTACAAGGGCCTGGACGGTTTTTCCCCCAACCTGGGCTGGAAGTAGCAAGGGCTTGTAATTTTATCCAGTGAAGGCCGAGGCGATGGTCCTGCTGAAGGAACAATCCATCTGTGGACAGTCCACATGCCGGTGGCCTTGTTCTCCGCAGGCGGAACATGGAGAGGGTTCCCTCGCAGGAGGGGGCCATGGATAGCGCTCCGCTGGACCGGATACTGAAGACCAGGCATCTGGTGGGTCCTGTGGGCGACATCCTCGGAAGTTCCTCTAATTTTCTAATTTCAATCCACGAAGGACTGCTCCTTTCGTGGCACTTGGCAGTTGCGCATGGAGGGGCCGTAGTTTCCCCGTTGTTCCAATCTCCCTCTTTGGGTCTCCGCAAGTGCTGGTGAAGTTGGATCCGTCGGGTCCAGGACACTCGCCTGATCCTCGGCCCCAAGGAAGTTCTCAACAAGTCGGACCGCCAAAGCTAGGGTTTCAGCAGCATGGCGTTTTACCCACGAGCGTGCGGAAGGGGGTATTATCTGTAGGAATTGTTCCAAAACCACTTGCTCAAGAATTGGCTCCTTAGTGCACTCCTCGGGTTGTATCCAGCGAGTACACAAGTCCAATAACCGCTGAGCGAGAACCCAGGGTCTAATCTTAGCAGTGTACTTCAGGTTCCGGAACTGCTGCCGGTAGGTCTCTGGGGTCAGACATAAGCGATCCAGTATGGTGGCTTTTACTTGTCGGTAGTCCATTGCCTGATCTGCTGGGAGGCACTGATATGAGGCCTGGGCTTCTCCTATGAGGAGCGGGGCTAAAGCAGTTGCCCAGCGATCTGCAGCCCAGCCCTGAGCTTCGGCAACCCTTTGAAATGTCAGTAGATAAGCCTCTGGATCCTCGTTCAAGGCCATTTTCCTCAGGAGGACCAGGGGTTTGTTCGCAAGTTCTGGACTGGCATACCCCTGGAATTGGGTCAGCAGCTTGGCCATCCGCTCATCCTGTGCTGCCTGCTGCTGGATTAGGAGCTGGGTTTGCTGCTGCAATAGTAGTTGGGCCTGCTCCTGCATTAACAGTCCCTGCTGTCTGGTCTGCTCGCATAGAAACTGTTTTAAAAATTCTTCCATTTTTCTCATTTTTGTGTGTGTGGCCCTTCAACTGCAGGGGCCTCTCAAAATCCTGGCACTTCTGACACCATATGTTGCAGGGTACATGCAACCACACACGCGGGGTCTCTTGATAAGGCTTCTTTATTGAGCCTTAAAACATACAGCACACAAAACAAAATAGCTTCTGTTCAGCATACAAAAACAAAATAGCTTCTCTTCAGCAGACAAAAAAAATAGCTTCTCTTCAGCATAGAAAACAAGGCAGAATCTCTTCAGCATGCAGGACACAGACAGTTCATTACACATGTACTTTGAAAAACAGACCTTATAGCAATAATCTCTTCAGTATTTCAGTCCTGTCTCCTGACCAGCTAGCTTGCATGTGTGTACAGCCTGGGGTTTTTAAAACACCTTCATTATGCAGCTGGGGTCAGACTAATTAAGCAGCCCTTCTCAACTGAAACTTAACCTTGTCACTGCTGCACTGCAAGCCTAAACATAGGTTTGCCAGGTATATGGCTGGTGACGTTCATTCATCCTGTCACAGTCTCATGAAATGCCCTTTTGCAGATGATACATACATCTGAAGCAGGATTAACACTCCAGGAGGGCTAAACAAAAGCAGTAACGACTTGGTTAGACTTGAGAAATTGCAACAAATTTCAGCCATTATAGAGCAAATTTGATGTAAATTGTAATACCTTTTAGCAGATCAATATTAGCGTTCATCATAGATTACATTATAGTGTACATAGTGTGATTTTTTTTGTACATTTGAAGAAGAAACCCATGAGATTATAGAAGCTCTATACACTATAATTTCTTCTATGGAAAACTCTAAAATTGGTCTGCAAAAAAGAGAATTGGAGGCTCAAGGAGAATATGAGGAAGTACAGTTTATTCACAGAAAGGGCAGTAGACTCATTGAATAACATCCCAAAACAGATTGTAGAGGCTATTACAGTAAGGGAATTAAAAACATTGCTCAGGGTATACACAATATTATCCTAAATAGCAAAGAAATCCAAAGATAAAATAGGGTCTGAGGTTTTACAATAGGAGAAAGGACAGACTAGTTGGACCTAGTAGTTCTTATCTCCTGTCATATTCAGTTCCTATGTTTCTTCTTCAATGCACTCATTGAGAATACCGCTAGTGCAAGCAGAAAATGGAGCCTCTTCTTGTGACAAGGAAGCAAAGACGCCCTGAGCATGGAGTAGCTATACCAGGGTCACCCAAAGGGTTAAACACATACTACTTACTTTTACGAAATGAATTATGAATGACACATGTTGGTTTAGGAAACAGCTAAATGTTTATATGTAAAAACTCTACACTATGGGATTCTTCATTCATTGCCTATTTATGAAACGTGTTCAAAACTAGTACTGTACATGAAAGGGCACTAGAGTAGATCAAAGAAAACAATCTCTTTGACAGTATTCTAACACTTTTCTTACAGAAAGGACACTTTGATAAATAATCCCATTTATCTTTGCTTCAAATGTTCATATGTTGATTCGTATGTTGATTTCCCCCCCCCCCATTAAATACGTTGTTAGTGTTTTTCTTTTTTTAAAGTTTGTGTGGGTTATGCTTTTAACTACAATAGTGTCAATGGGGGCACTAGCTCACGGAAACTCTTATTGGCTACAGTGATATTTTCCGTATAACAGTGCCTTGATCGGCACTATCGCAGTTTAATGAATAACCCCCTTTTCTTCCCCCCCCCCAACATATAATGCTTGTTATTTCAAATCACCTTGTATGTTTTCCATTTTAATTGGTATTCCCCATGTCCCTAACTTTAAGCAGACAACATCAACTAAAATGATTCATGAATTTATATATTGAAGGTCCATTAATGAGATCAGAATATCTGAATCCGGACTTTTATTTATCAATGGTTTGCTCCTCTACTTGTGTAGTTGTAACAGGTGCCTAATTATTTGCATCCTGTTACGCCGGTGGTGCCCACAGACCAGACTCGTCCCTTATACTGAGGTGGGGACGTATAAGTGCACGCACCCGCAGCAGAAGGAGCGTGTCCGGAGTGTGGTGTTTTGGCGTTGCCAGGCCAGGTGTGAACAGGTGTAGCAATACTTGCTGGTACCGGTACTGAAGGAGCGAAGTGGTTGCCGTTAGCCAAAGGTCGGGGAGAGAGAGATCCGGAAGGTCGAGGTCCAAGATGAGGTCGAGGGATGGAAGAAGCTGCAGGGTCAAGAGGGAGCTGGGATCCAGAGCCAGGTAAGCAAGTCCGCCAAGCCGGGTCATAACCTGAATGCACGAAGACAAAGGGAGAGCCAGAATAGACGTCTGTAGCAGAGACTATGTCGAGCGATGTGAGAGAGGCAGAACAGGCATTAAGTACTGTGGCTGACCAATGGTTAACGGAGGCAGGCCTGGAGATGCCCTAGGAGCAGTCCAGGATTGGTTTCCATAATACGCTGCCAGGTGATAAGGTTTAGGGTTAACTAGTAACCAGCGTGTGGGAGGGAGGTGTGGCTTCACTGCAAGAGCAGTGAATAAATTAGCTGGTGCTGGAATGTGTTCCGTAACAGCAGGGGATGCGCTCGCAGAAGCAACGGCAGGCAGCCGAGCACCAGCCCCGCGCGGGGCAGCATCAGCCCAACGGGGAGGACGGGGAAGTCCCCTCAGCAGGGAGGCCGGGCGAGGAGGGAGTCACACAGCTGCGGGAGCAAACAGAGGTGAGGGGAGGTCACGCTGCGACCGACGTGACACCCGAGTCCTCACAGTACCCCCCCCTTCAGGGTCGGCCTCAAGACAATCCTTCCATGGCTTGGATGGAAACTTTTTCCGGAAGCGTTTAAGAAGTCCTGGTGCGTGGATGTCGTTAAGAGGTACCCAAGACCTCTCCTCGGGTCCGAAACCCTTCCAATGAACCAAGAAATGGACTTTCCCTCTGGAGAGATGGGAATCTAGTATGGTCTGGAACTCGTACTCTTCGTTGCCCTGTATGATCACAGGATCTGGTTTAAGAGTGTGGTCCGGGAACAGAGGACTAGAGATGAATGGTTTGAGAAGTGAAGTATGAAAAACATTAGGATTTCGCATGCTTGGGGGTAGTTGAAGACGGAAAGCCACCAGGTTAACCTGCTCCATGATAGGAAATGTCCCCAGAAACCTAGGAGCCAATTTGGGGGAAGGGGTTTTGAGGCGGATATTTCTAGTAGACAACCAAAACTTGTCCCCTGGTTTGTAGTTGGGTGCAGGTCGGCGACGGCGGTCAGCCTGGACTTTAGAAGACAGGGAGGCCCTTAGAAGTGCAGATTGAATTCTGGCCCAAGAGTCCTGTAGGAGGGAGATGTGTTCATCCACAGCTGGAACTCCAGAGGAGATCTTGGAAATAGCTAGGCAAGCCGGGTGATAGTCGTAATTATTAAAGAAAGGTGTCTCACCAGTGGATTCCTTCCTGGTGGAATTAAGGGCATACTCAGCCCAGGAAAGTAATTCCGTCCAGTCATCCTGGGAGTCAGAGACAAAGCACCTTAAATACTTCTCAAGAGATTGATTGACCCTCTCGGTCTGTCCATTAGACTGAGGGTGATAACCCGAAGAGAAGGAGGAAGCAATGCCCAGTCTTCTTGTGAAGGATCTCCAGAATCTGGAAACAAACTGAGAGCCACGGTCCGATACGATGGACGTGGGTATGCCATGGATCCGGAAAATTTCTTTGGAGAAAATATCAGCTAGGGCGGGTGAGGAGGGTAATCATTTGAGAGGAATAAAGTGTGCCATCTTGGAAAACCGATCCACGACTACTAGAATAGTGTTCATGCCATTCGACCTAGGCAATTCAACAATAAAATCCATGGATATGTGGGACCAGGGGCGTTCCGGGATGGATAAGGGCAAAAGAAGACCATGGGGTCTCTGGCGAGGAATCTTGTTGCGTGCACATACCGGACAGGCCCGGGTAAACTCAAGAATAGATTTGGCCATATTGGGCCACCAAAAGGTACGACGGATGAGGTCTAAAGTCTTCTTGTAGCCTGGGTGTCCTGCCGAATGGGAAGCATGTCCCCATTCCAGAATCTCCGGAAAAACTTGGCCTCCACATATAAGGTATCCTTCGGGATCTCAAGATCGCTAGGATGGTGGCTTTGAGACTTGATGATCCTCTCAAGATTTTTGAATGTAGCGACCGCGAGGATTTTTTGTTTGGGAAAGATAGACTCTGTAGTTTTCTCTGGTCTCTCATCAGAAGAATATTGTCTAGAGAGAGCATCCGCCTTGATGTTTTTAGTGCCGGGAATGTAAGACAAAATAAAATAAACCTGGAGAAAAATAACGACCAGCGGGCTTGGCGGGGGCCTAAGCGACGGGCATTCTCAATGTATAAAAGATTTTTGTGGTCCGTGAGAATAGTGAACGGCTCTTTTGACCCCTCCAACAGATGTCTCCATTCCTGAAGGGCCAACTTGACGGCCAAAAGTTCTCTATTGCCCACATCATAGTTCCTCTCAGCTGGGGAAAATTTCTTTGAAAAAAAACCGCAAGGGTGAAGTTTATCCAGGGGAGAAAACTTTTGGGATAGGACAGCGCCGGCCCCGCAATCTGAAGCGTCTACCTCTAGGGTGAAAGAAAAATTGGTGTCCGGGTGTCGAAGGATGGGAGCTGAGACAAAAGCTTGTTTTAGTGTTTCAAAAGCTATGACTGCCTCAGGAGACCAAGACGAAGGATCAGCTCCTTTTTGGGTCAGTGCTGTGATCGGGGCGATGATTGTGGAGAAGTTATGAATAAACATCCGGTAATAATTGGAAAAGCCTAGGAACCGCTGAATAGACTTGAGGGAGTTAGGTTGCGGCCAATCAATTACGGCTTTACGTTTCTCAGGATCCATGGCCAATCCCGTGTTGGAAATAATATATCCCAGAAAAGAGGTGGTAGACTGGTGAAAGAGACATTTCTCCATCTTGGCAAACAAACGGTTCTCTCGGAGACGGGAGAGTACAAACTTGGAATGGATGATATGGTCCTGTAGGTTCTTGGAAAAGATAAGGATGTCATCCAAATAAACAATTACAAACTGGTTAAGGACATCCCGAAAACGTTGTTGATAAACCGCCGGAGCGTTGCATAATCCGAAACGCATCACGAGATACTCGTAGTGGCCGCTACGGGTGTTGAAGGCAGTCTTCCATTCGTCGCCCTCCCGGATGCAAATAAGATTATACCCCCCACGAAGGTCAAGCTTGGAGAACACGTTAGCACCTTGAAGTCTGTCGAATAATTCAGAAATGAGAGGAAGTGGGTAACGGTTCTTCACCGTGATGCGGTTCAGTCCCCAGTAATCAATACACGGTCTGAGAGTACCGCCCTTTTTCTTGACGAAGAAGAATCCAGCTCCTGCGGAGCTCCTGAATTGGAGTGCCGAATGAAGCCCCGTTTAAGTTTCTCACGGATATATTCATCCATGGCTTCCGTCTCAGGAAGAGAGAGGGGGTAGGATTTGGATTTTGGCAAAGTGTATCCAGGTACCAAGTCTATAGGACAATCGTAAGATCTGTGAGGAGGTAGTAGTTTGGATTGTGTTTTGCAGAAGACATCCAGAAAAGCAGCATACGGAGCGGGCAATCCTCCCCTAGGGTTGGATGTATTGGCCAGCAGTCGAGGCAGAAGTACGGCTGGTGGAAACGGCTCCTCCAACCTCGACCTCCAAGCAATAGGATCTTGGGATGTCCAGTTGATGAGAGGATTGTGCTTCTGTAACCAGGGTAAGCCGAGAGTGACCGGAGTTCCAGGGGCGTGGATTACATCAAAGGCCAAGGTCTCCTTGTGTGAAAGAGAGGAAAGGGTGATGGGGCGAGTCTACAAGGAAATATATGCCGGGGTGAGCGGACACTCATCAATCCCGACCAAGGCAACGGGAGACTTCTTCTTAACGAGTGGAATCTGGTTCTTTTCAGGGAAGGCTTGGTCCATGAAATTTCCTCCCGCGCCGGAATCGATAAATGCCGCAGTGGAGGTACGGAAGTTAGGACCCGAGAGAGAGACGGGAATGGTTAATTTCTTGGGAAGTTATTCCTGGAAAGGGGACATGGAGATTTAGCACCCAGGGAGAGCCCCTTCGTACTCACTGGGTTTGGTCGTTTCCCGAGCGAAGTGGACATTCACGGATCAGATGCTCGGAGGATCCGCAGTAATAACATAATCCACCGATTTGGCGAGCTTGCTGTATTGGTGTCCGGGAACGCTGGACTCCAAGTTGCATTGGCTCTGGAGCCTCCAAAGCGGGCAGCGGGGAGATGGCAGGTCCTGTGGTAGGAGAGAATCTCAGAAAAGGAGCACGGAAGGGTGTAAATCGGGGAAGCTGGCGTTGGAGGCGGCATACCTGAAGGCGCTGATCCACTCGATTGGCCTGGGAGATGAGTTCCTCCAGAAGCCCTGGCCTGAGTTGTGAGGCGAGCTCGTCCTTGAAGGAATCTGTTAAGCCTCGCCAGAAGACTGAGACTAAAGCCTCCTGGCCCCATCGTGTCTCAGCTGCTATGGTCCTGAACTCCAAGACGTACTGGGCCACGGAACGATGTCCCTGGGAAAGTTCAAGCAAAGAGTCAGAGGCAGTTTCTTGTCGTGCGGGGGTATCGAAGACCTGCCGAATGTCTCGTCTAAAGGCTGCATAATCACGGGTGATATCGGGACGGAGTTCCCAAATTGGGGAGGCCCATGCCAGTGCTTTCCCTGTAAGCAGGCTGTACACATATGCCACTTTCTTGCGACCAGTGGAGTACTGCTGTGGAGCCATCTCAAACTGGATCTCGCACTGATTGAGAAAAACGCGACAGGCGTGTGGATCCCCTGCATACGGTTTAGGTGCCGGGATCTTCGGGCCGGAAGTCGCGGCAGTACCCGGTTTTGGCGACAGTGGCGGTGCGGTCCCAGGTGGTGCCTGAAAAGAAACATCCTGTACCTGTTGAGTGAGGAGAGCCATTTGGTCAGTTAAGGCCTGGACTTGTTGATACATGGCCGTCATCATGGAGGCCCCGCAGACCAGACTCGTCCCTTATACTGAGGTGGGGACGTATAAGTGCACGCACCTGCAGCAGAAGGAGCGTGTCCGGAGTGTGGTGTTTTGGCGTTGCCAGGCCAGGTGTTAACAGGTATAGCAATACTTGCCGGTACCGGTACTGAAGGAGCGAAGTGGTTGCCGTTAGCCAAAGGTCGGGGAGAGAGAGATCCGGAAGGTCGAGGTCCAAGCTGAGGTCGAGGGATGGAAGAAGCTGCAGGGTCAAGAGGGAGCTAGGATCCAGAGCCAGGTAAGCATGTCTGCCAAGCCGGGTCGTAACCTGAATGCACGAAGACAAAGGGAGAGCCAGAATAGACGTCTGTAGCAGAGACCGTCGAGCAATGTGAGAGAGGCAGAACAGGCATTAAGTACTGTGGCTGACCAATGGTTAACGGAGGCAGGCCTGGAGGAGCCCTAGGAGCAGTCCAGGATTGGTTTCCATAATACGCTGCCAGGTGATAAGGTTTAGGGTTAACTAGTAACCAGCGTGTGGGAGGGAGGTGTGGCTTCACTGCAAGAGCAGTGAATAAATTAGCTGGTGCTGGAATGTGTTCCGCAACAGCAGGGGATGCGCGCGCAGAAACAACGGCAGGCAGCCGAGCACCAGCCCCGCGCGGGGCAGCAGCAGCCCGACGGGGAGGACGGGGAAGTCTCCTCAGCAGGGAGGCCGGGCGAGGAGGGAGTCGCACAGCCATGGGACCGGACAGAGGTGAGGGGAGCTTACGCTGCGACCGACGTGACCGACGTGACCCCCGAGTCCTCACACATCCACTGCTGCAGTTCAGAGATTCAGGAAGGATGCTACTACCTATTACTCAATTTGATGGGATATCTCCTGTCACCTATTGTAGAGCACAAGATGAATACATATTACATATTACAACTCCATGAAATTATTTGTGTATGAATTTATAAAGCCTCGAACATTAGTTCAAGGACATTTTTGAACAAATATAATGACGTACATGTGAGTCTTTGCATTTGATCTTTTCTAATTGTTCATATAAACTTCAGTGTCTGAAATAAAGAAATCATGTGCTGACCCTGGAAATATGACAGCAACATTTATTATAACAGTACTGTATGTGATTAGTGGTTGATCTTGCTGTACACATTCAATGTATAAGAGATGTGCATATAGGGGTGGTTCAAGAGAATGACACACCATGAAAAAAAAACTAAAAATGAAAGAAATATTAAAGATCCTTCATAAAAAATGAACTCAAAAGACCCTCCCTTATATATATATATAAAAAAAAAAAAAATCTTAAATATCTCGGACCTGTTAGCAATCCATCTGCAGAACTAAGTGAGCAAATTGTATAGGGAACCAGGAGCTCATTCAAATAACTGGGACCCTGATTGTGTAGGGCTTTGAATGTCAACAAGCCAATGTTGAAACACATTTGCCATTTTACAGGCCGCACGTGCAGGGAAAAAAAACCAGTGTCACGTGACTAGAGTTGGGTGACAATTTTTTGCAGATTGCCTGGTTCCTTTTCTTCTATTACCGACAATTCACACGGTGAATTCATCTTTCGTGATCCGCGATCCTCAATACACATTCTGAAAACCTGTATTATAATCTGTGAAGGTCAGGCTGTAGCTGCTGTAGTACTGTAGCATAAAAATGAATACATGATATACATATTAAATGTTGTCGCTCAACCATTAACCAGACATTAACCTGTGACTGGAGTTTCAGGTAATTGGGCTCTAGCCCCCCTCCTAAACATGTTTCTGTTTCTATTATATTAACTTGTATATAGCAGCAGTTATTGATATTACTGTGAAATAATCACAAGAATAATGTTTAATCTTCCAGAACATTTTGTACTTTGAATTATTTGATCATAAAAGGGATGAATTAAACTGGTCCCCATTGCGTTTCTATATCATTCTCTCTCTGCAGTGCACCTAGTGTGCTGGCCAGTGCGCAGCGACAGCAGGACAAACAGTCACTGTCATATTATAGCACTATACAGCATATAGCAAAAGTGAAGTCAAAAAATTACATCAATATGTCTAATAAGAGTAATAACAGTTTTAGTGTTTGAATAAACATTTGGAAAGTAGACTTATGTAGTCATGCCTGATGGCACCAGTCTGCCCGCCCTGTCACATAAGTCCTGATAGATGCAAGCTTTGTCAGGCCCCCTATCTTGGTGTAGACCTCTTATCCCCACGCTAAGTGAGATTGAGGTGGGTAGGTGTATCTGACTACTTATCAGTGTGGTGCTGTACCTGTTGGCAACCAGGAGGGCTGAGCTTCCGCCACTGGGAACCTGAGGTATATACTTACACTCTGTGCAGTGCCTCCACTGTTGAGGGATCTCAATGTGGTCGGAGTGTGCGCTCACCAGGACAACCATACAGTAAATAAACACAATGTGAATAAACACTATTTACAGTATTTACTGAGCATGAACAATAACTTCAATGAAACTCTTTGCATAACATCAATACATCATATGAATAACATTGCATCACCCTGAATGCATACCATCCCCTTACCCACATGTCCATCATCACATCACCCTCAGTCCCTTTGATAATGATGTGCTTGGGCACTTTATCCCTTGAGTGTCCACAACAATAAAGAGAGTGTGAGTGTGAGGGATAGCGCTTCCCTGTGTTGGGGCCCAGTGGTGCACTTATTGTACTACCTTCCTGATTACTGCTCCGGATCAGGATAATCCTTGGAACTCAGCAACACCGCACAGTGATCCCACGTCGCACTGCGCTGCTCTCTGCAGGAATGGATACACACGCTGACTCCACAGGGGAGGGATCCCCAGTCAGAATGATCCTTTACCACAGTCTCTGCTATGGAGTCAAATACTCTTCCTGCTACATGCTGTACTGACAGTCAGGCACTGTCATGCACCATTCCTCTTTCTCTCTGAGTATGGTGAAGGAGTCTCTGTCTTAAGGCAGACCCTATAACATACAGTTATTCCTCTACAGTGTCTCAGGGGACTAACTGGGCCCTGGGGATATACCTCTACCCTAGTCCCTGCATGCAGAAGATCTCTTAGTGTAGATTCTGTCTAATCCCAGACTCTGGCAGCTCACCACGTGCAACTGGCACTGGTGATATTACACACACTGTATAACTTAGAAAGCAACCCCCTTCTTCCTATGAGGGCATTTCACTGACAAAGCAACTACTCTGGATGCACTGCACACAACACTGTTGCAACTAGCTATCCTGCTCAGCTAAAGTGCAAGCCTCCCTATCTGGGTCTGTCCCTATCTGCAGCAGCTCACTGGTGACTCAGGGCTATATGGAGCCTGGGGAGGGTCTCTGGCCTAGTGCATGGGTCCCTGACCCTGCACACCTACCTCCTCCCGTCTTCTTCCCCACCCTGACTGACTTCCTTCCTGCCAGCTTGCTAATATCCCTAACTAGATCCTCCCCTTTACAGGAGAATCCCTCAGCCCTATTGGCTAAGAAAAAGCAGCTGACTGCCTGCTGCTATGCCTACTGGGAAGTGTAGTTCCCCAGAAGGCTCCTGCCTATGGAGACCGCATGGCCTCCTCTGTAATGGCCGCCTACCTTTTCCTGTCTGAGCCTGCGCTATCCTAATGGCGACCGTGCCACTTCCCTGCACATGCGCAACCTCTAGTGGGCCTTCCTGCCTCTCTGCCTTCTCCTGCGCTTGCTCTGCCACCTCTAAGATGGCCTCCGCAACCATCCGCACTTGCGCAAGCGTTCGCGCATGGGAGGTCAACTCCAACATGGCGGCGCCCACCAGGATGGTGGTGCCAACCAGTGGAGAACCGCCGGAGCCTCCCTGCGCCTCCTGCTGCTGGATATCTCACCGCACCGCCCTAACTAATGTGCAGCACCTGCGTTTACGCCAGGGGGAGCGCGGGGAAGCATCCCATAGCTGGGGGCCCGCACTGGTAAGGGGACCAGAGCTATACAGGGTTTTATCCCTCCTCATGAAGCTTCCTTGAAAGGTGTGGAGGTGTGACAGGGTCTGTGTGTTGCCCAATCCGGGTGCAGACCTTGTGCCCTCCTCTTCTTCACTAAGGAAGAGGCAGTTCTAAATTATAGTCAGTCTGAGTCTCTCCCTCTTGAGATTGAGCCCCTTAAGGGGCTGAAGAGAAACACCAGGCGTCAAGTCTGACAACGGGCCTAAGTACCATCCAGAAAGTCTGGGACCTGATACAGAAGCATGTATCCACTGCAATACCATCTGCAGTAAAGAAGACCCAGTTTTATATAATCCCTGCCTGAGTCTACAGTCTATTTGAGTATGAATGACAAGTTCCACTGTGGGGACTGTCTCCAGCCACGCTGGAGCCTGCAGTGGATGGAGGCGCTTGCACCAAGAGAGGAATGAAGCCTGAGACATCCATAAGCCTGTCCTGTTATCCCCTAAACATCGCGGACCCTCAGATCTCCTGCAGCCTACAGGTACCATGCACCAACCCACACCTGTTAGCCAGTCAATTTCCCAGAGGGGAGCTACACTTAGATGGGCAAGAAGAGGTGGACATAGATTTGTTCAAGTTCGTTGTGGTGGTGGTGGCGGCACTCCTGATGAATCTGATACCAGCAAATTTGGCATCATATATTATCTCATATTTGAATGCTGGACATCTACAGTAGTTGTAGTGGTGGCCCAAACAAGACAGCCACTTCATGCCATGTGCTGTGCCAGACAGACAGTACAACATCCACTGCAAACATCTCTAACAGAATTGCCAATTGGCTCCTGACAGTCACCCACCAATTACATAACATCCTTGTTGTATGTAAAAAAAAAAAAAGGCAGTCAGCGCGTGCAGCAGCAAAACAATCCATAGACATGAAACGTTATGAACGCATAGTTTGGAAGAAAAGGCCCAAACAGCTCCTGGTGTGTTATTAAAATTGCATAATGTGATAGAGTGGTTGCTAATTTCTAGTCTCCTAGGGCACTAGAGGTTGGGTAAACGGGGGATAATAGTTTCAACTCTGTGTAACAGTGAAACAAGGCAGTATACATTATGAATGACACATTCCTTGTCTAGCACACATACTCAATTTAATTAATAGTCATTTTTTTCCTAACTCAGCGTAGAAATGTTCATACAGTAGCATTTATTTGACTGTTGACAGACAAATATGCACTCACTTTGGATAATCTTATATGTTTTTTACAAAAATAAATCTATTTGTTACAATAAATAACTGAGCAATAGAAGTTATCCCACAACATAAAATCCCAGACCAGGTACAATAAATGTAAAGTGCATAGGTGACAGAGGCAGAAAGCAGGCTCTCAGCCTCTCAGCAGTTTGTTTAACAGAATGTTTCATCATGACAAGGAGAACCTCCGGTGATGATCAATAAGGCACTTTTCCTGTTAGCTTTGACAATCATATTGACATGTTCACCTACCTCATTGTCTGAAAAGTCATAGTAGCACTAGCAGGAGAAAGTAGTGTGATGACTAATGATCATTGCATGATACAAAGACTAGTCATAGTCAAGCTCCTACTACTGCAGTCGGTGATGAAGAGAGATGACTATTGCTTTGAATAGTGAGCTGAGTAGTGATGAACATTGTGGTGTTGTTGCGAGCGTTGGCGCATAACCATATATAGGAAGAGCATAGCCATGGCCACACAGAATTTACTGGGAAAGATTTAGAATCAGTTACCTCCCTTCCAGTATGCGTTATAGACCGGGTGGACATTAAACCCCCATTCATATTATTAGTCTTTTAACATCCTTCATTTCGCTCACAGCTCATAATTTAGCGCAATGTACTGTATATTCCACTTACATTGCACTGGATAATTAATTAAATATACATTTCTTATATTCTTTGTGTTGAACAGCCAACAATGGGACATGTAGGTAGTCAAACATTGCAATTAGTTGGTCCTTGTTGAGTTGTTAGCAGACACTTTGAATCACTTTACACAGACAGGTCCCAGAGTAGAATTCCGTTTGATTTGAGCTGACATGGTCAGGGAGAGACAGAGAGTGATTAAGATTTAAAAAATCCAATGTTATCCTTCATTGATGATTCTGACGTGAGATTCCAACATACTGTAATAACATGATTTGGAGTTTGGAGTCTATTGCCTAATTTTTGGAGATGGAGAGCGGGTTTCTAACAGGGGCTCAGGCCCCACTTATATATACAGCTACAGTATTTACTCTGTCTCATTCACCTACAGTACAGTGATTTTGTCTGCATACTGTATTATTATCTGACAGATTCAGTGAAATGATGATCAATAATAGTTACATTCCATTGCCCAGTGCACAAACTCACTGAGATATATAGAGCCAAAAATTGTTTCAAAATACAAATTTATCCTTAATCTATCATTCCTAAACCTTATCGTGAAGTCCAATACCATGCTATTATTACAGTATAAGATAATTTAAATAAACTACAAAAACATATGGCTGACTCAACCACCCACCCCCCCTCCACCACCCCCCCTCCCCCCTCCCCCGCCCCACACCCCCCCAAAAAATACTGCGAGTGGTCATTAGTTTACAGCAGGCAGCCAGGTGATATATATCTTTTTTCATAATTAATGGTAAAATCTTCAAATCGTGTTTTTTTTTCATGATTTACAATTTAATAATGGTTGGATTCATTTTTTTCCCATATTCTTTGGTTTTTAACATAATTATTCATCAACGTCTAATAGTACAACTACAGTGTGTTTATTGTAATAAATAAATAAATAACTAGCGTACTAGTAAATAGTAATTTAGTCTTCTACTACTATTAGTAGTTCTTACTGTTATCAAATATGTCTATGATTCATTAATTAAATAATATGCCATTTGGCATATTACATATTAATTTAAAACAAACACGGAAGCTATTTTGCATTTTTCAAAATCATAATTATCCAATGTGCATGCCAAATTGTGGAGACTAGAATGTATACAGATGTAATTTGACATATTGCATATGAATGTCCAAACAACAGGTGGTCTTGTGTGCTGAAAGCCTCAACAGCCTATGGCAGTTATTCTGTAAGGTGTGATAGGTCAGATGATGTGCTATTGCATGAATAGTCCCATTGATTTTTATAGGGATTTTATAGATTCAGGGTTTATGTCAGGATACAGAGAGAATCAGGTAAGATCAATGACAAGAAGGAAATAGCTTGGGACAAAGCAAACAGACCAAATCCACGCTATACCTGCTTTTTCTAACACAGGGCTACTTTCAAAAACTGCCTGTTACCCTGACGCAGGCTGAACAAGCACTGGAGCAGATGGTTCCTGAGGCTTCGCTCACAACCGGGATTAAAGCAGGCCCAGAAATACGTTCTACTTTGGTGCCTGATACCAGCAGGAACAGTCGCTGGTACATCAACCACTCTGCTAGGACTCTTCTACCTGCACTGCCAACTGAGCCTAAAACAGTTGTTGACCTCCTCAGTCTCAAAGGAGGGGTACGGGGAGAGCCTTTCCTTCCCTGGCTGCCACCAATCATAATAAAAAAATAACAACAAATGTAGAATATTTAAAAAAAAAAAGGAGAAAATAATATTAACAGAACTTTTAAAAAAAATATTGTCTATGTCTCTCTGTTTCTCCTGCTGTCTCTGTCTCACCTCTGCCTGCTTTTCAAAATCTTTGTTTAGATAAAAAGTGGGAGTGACATTATAGCCCCAGGTGTTACTTCAAACGACAGGTTATTCTACCAACAGCTTTTTAAAAATGACTACGGCGGATTAATCCTCTGTACTTTTTACTTACATCCAGGGGATTATTAAAATACACAAAACCAAGACTCATGGAGGGATTTTAAATAATCCACGCAAATTAAATTTGGAACAATTTGTAGGCGAATATTAACGTGCGGATCGGATTTTGAATGGGAAAACCAGAGAAAATCCAGGAAAGGTATTTGGACTGGTTCGCCCATCTCTACGTGTCAAGAATGAGTCTGGTTAGTTAACTACCATGCCCCAGTGTTCTGTAGATTCCTATGCAATGCTTTACTAAGTGCTAAGGTAACCAAGGGGTTCACCCATCCCGTGACCCCCTCCGGAAGTTTTAACCACCCTCCACGGGGCCATTACCCCCAACCTCCACAACTAACATAACCCCTAAAAAAATAAAAGTGTTACTTACGGTACCTGGATCTATTTGAATAGCTTTTCATTATTATTTTTTGTGCCCTCAGGCAAGGAATATTTCTATGGTGTTTTTATTCCTATTGGCCATCGGGCATGGATTGTTTGGTGGTTTTATTTTTAAGGTTGGACATCAGCTTTTTATTTGGTTTTGCTGCAGGTGCCCCTGAGGAGGAGAAGGGCCTTCACCCCATCAGGAGTAGATAGCTTTTTTATTTATTTAGGGTGTCCATTGATATGTCCCCATTGAGGGCCTAGCTAGGCATAATGCCAAGCAATGGATTTAATGTTTTAGTACTTACTATATTAGGATGTATTGGAACCTCCCTTTTCCAATCAGCTAGCCGACCTACAAGCTAGGGTGTGGTCTGCTAGAGTGATAGATTTTTTAACTTCTTGTATACTCCCTCACAGATCCATTGTAATTCCTTTCTAAGGAGTATATTTCCAGTGAAATTAAATGTTGAACCCAAAAAAGTGCGTGGAAATGCCCCATCAATTATCTGAAACATTAATTGGCTTACGCCATGTCTAATTTCTCAAAAGTGTCTGACCCTAGGGGAATCAATAGTACCACTATCAGAAATCGTGAGAGCGTGTCACATTTGTGTTCTGTTTTGCATCTCTTGATGGGTCAAACAGTCTTTCCCACATAATATTTCCCACACGAGCACCCCAATAAGTAAATGACAAAATTTGAATCACATGTATAAAAGTTCTTAATCTTATATTATTTCACCAATCTGGGATGTCTGAATGTATCTCCCTTAATTGCAGAGTTGCAATGAATGCAATTTAGACATGGAAATGTACCCTTGCTTTTCTTAGACCGACAACCCTGTGTTGTACTCATCCCTGACCTATCAGCTTTAATTAGTTGATCGCTCAGATTTCTCCCTCTTCTATTTTGAAAAGAGTGAGGAGGTGCTTTAAGAATATTCTGCAACACAGGGTCACTGTCAAAGATTTACCAATCTTTCAAGATGGAATTCTAAATATATCTTGATGCAGAGGTATATTTAGAAACAAAGGGAATTCTCCCTTCCTTTTATATATTTTTACAGTACATCAATTTTTTTATGTTAACAAAATGATCTCTATCCATCTGTTCCACTGTTTTTAAATGTCTATCAACAGTCTGTTGCTTGTGACCCCTATCCAGGAATTTTTTCACTATCTGATACCGTCTCATCTAAAATAGAAGGATCTGAGATAATTATTCTGACTCTTTGTAGCTGTCCAAGTGGTAGATTATATATTAAAGTAAGTGTGTGAACGCTATTATCATGCAGTAGGTTATTTCTATCTACAGTATCTTCTTCACAAGACCAACCACCATTTTTTTACGGTTACATCCAAAAAATTAATCGTATTATAGTAAACCACCATTGTAAATGTAATCGTGGGATAAGATACATCGATAGAATTAACCAAAACGACTACGGACTCCATGCAGCCCTGCCAAAGGAGGAATACATCAACGATGTACTTGCTCCCGATGAGGCAGTGCAGCACGAAGTCCCGGTTTCTATATACTATATGATCTTTAACATGGTTATGATTACATTTACAATGGTGGCTGACTATAATACAATTCATTCGCTCGATATTACCGCAAAAAAAAGGTGTACCATATATACATTTGAGGTAATGAATAATGAAGATGAGGTGCTATTTATACCACTGGAAGAATTTTTATATAAAACAGACAAAAATGTAAATTAAACTTTGTCCTTATATGTTATAGACATAAATTAATACTAAAAAATTATAGATGGTGCGGTATTTAATTATTTTCAATATATTCGTAGGCTGATTTTTAATAGTTTTGGAATAATGTTGTTATTGATATGTTTTTTCACTATTTCACAATTTTTGAGTATTACACATTATATGCCAATAAATAAAAATAAGAATGGGATGTTTAGATGTTTATACATTGGATACTGGCCTATTATCAATTCTTAACAGGTTTAATATTATTTTTCAGTCTCTTGGTGTTTTGTTATGATTTATCTTAATGGTGTGGTTGTTTTGATATATGGTTACAAATTATTCCATTTATATGTTTTATAGAACAAATGAATCACATTATTATGTGGTCCTTTCAATGGCCATTAACATATAGATCAATTTTTTCCCTTTGCACTTTTCTCTTCTGGGTATATGAGAACATGTTATTAATAGAGGAGGAGATGCCTTTTCCAGTTGTAGCCCTGTGTGGTTTGGGCTATAGGTCTGCCCTCCTCCTGGCAGTAATACCTGTGTAAGGGCAGGTTGCCAGGAGCAATCATGGGTTTTTCCCACTTCATAGTAGAGAAATGGGTGATCGATGGCGCGATTCCTTGAGAAAGAGCAGCCCTGCTCGAAACGCGTGGGAGGAGGTTCCCTAGTTGTCTGTCCTTGTTCCAGTATCCGTTTTATGTAGCTGAATAAAGTTTTTTTTAATCTAACTACTTCCTGGTGAGTCTGAGTCAAACGGAGCGATGGCGGCGGCATCGATCACTCATTTCTCTACTGTGTATCCGGATCGTGGCCACGCACTGGAGGGATACAGGTCTCCTGTCTTGGAGGTCTGTTTTGCCAGGAGAAGAAGGGAAAGCAGCGTGGTTATCACTGTGAGTATTGTTACTCCATACCGCATCTTCCTGTGTTCATTGCAGCTATACTTACATACAGTATAAGGGTCTGCACACAGCCTGCACCTCTCGCTTTAAGCGTCTCCAAAAGGCTATTATCTCCCTATTCAAGCTCCACCAAAATCATCAATTACTCACTGTTTTAACCCTAGTATGTGAAACCTTGAGCTGCAAATGGCTCACACTGTCTCTATTTTCCCACGTCATGCAGTGCAGTGAGCCAGTGAAGGCAGTGTCATCTGGCCCTGTGTCCAATTAGAGACACAGGGGTGGTGCCTGTTGGAGCTGCTTAATGTACTGCAACTTCCTAATTAGTCAGTCTGTCCCTACCGTGAGAGTGGCAAGGTTACCCAGACCAAGCTGCCAGGGCTCTGGCAGGCTTGAGGCCTCCCTACGGGGAGTGAGGGTATACCCATACCTACTATCCTACCAGAGGATAGGGGAAGAGCTGGAACCTCTCTCGGTGCCCTTGCCTGGGAGCTGTGTTCAGGGACATCCTACGGGAGAAGACCTGCTGTGTGATCTGTGCTTAATAGAGTAGGATAAATAAAGGAGCTGCTGCTATACCTCCTGCTTGAGATTGAAGTATACTGGGAGGAGGGGAACGAGTTATTTTGCAGATACTTCAACCCATACAGCTGGGGGCTGCACGATATGGAGGCGCTGCACCTGTAAGTAAGATTGGGGCACAACCCAGAAGCCTGTCCTGTTCATCCCCTATACCATCATGTGGGAGACTCAGGGCCCCCTGTTGCCAGCAGGTGTGCACCACTTTAAGACATGTAACCGGAGCAGTATATTCCCTAGGAGACCCTATGTGAGATTGGGTGGGGGAAAGAAGGTTACACAGTCATTAAATTAGCAACAGAACACTGTAACAATCCGGAAGTCAAATTAAGTAGATCAGTGTTCACTGATGAAGGGTATTTAAACTGCACTGTTTGTCTATTGTATCACACACTTATCTGATAAAAGGCCGTGTACAGGCCTGAAACGTCGCATTGTGAAGGGGCATGTTCATTTACTAATAAAGGTAACTTTCTCCTCCTCATTCATGTGTACTGCTTGAAGTGAATTTTGATATTATCCTACGAATTGTGTGTTACTTTACTTTGGAATAGTGTGCTTTTCTTTCTTCATTTAAAAAAAATATTTACAGTCTAGGGAGAAATCCTAAAATACGGGCTTGGTCTCATAGAATCCATCCATGCCGATTCTTCTTCTGTCCCTACATTGAACATTATTCCATACTTCTTTGACTTTTAAATGTCATGAAAGTGTGTACTTACAAGTACAAATATTAGATAGTCAATGATATACTGCAGCATACATACTGTATTCACAGCATGTATGAACCCTGTTTGTATTGAAGAGTCCTGCAGTGTATGTAGTACCTTAAAGCGGGTTAAGGCAGGATGAACTGAGATGTACAAAATGTAGAGAACCAAGTAAAAATGGGTCATTGTTTTTTGTAAACAATCTCAAAACTGATATAGTTGCCTAAATGTTTTGGCAGGCATTAAAAGTCAATGTGCAGGTCCTATTTTCTAAAATGTAGGATACAATATATCACCCTTTAATTGTCCACTTAATTTTTTTTTTAAAAGCGGTGGACTTCTGACAAAAAATGAGCAAACTTAATGTACTGTAGTGCCGATGAGTATTCTAAAACAAATCTGGGGCAATCACCAACAAGACCCAGGTACATGCTGGGTACATGCTGCAACATTTCAGTGACATTTCTACAGACAGACTAATGGCCCATCGGATTAACAGCGGGGGTCCCTGGCAGTCCCAGTCAAACTGAATGGGACTGCCAGGGACCCCTGCTGTGTTAATCAGATGGGCCATTAATCTCTGCACAAATGTCACTGAAATGTTTGCAGCATGTACCTAGCATGTACCCAGCATGTACCTGGGTCTTGTTGGTGATAGCCCCAGATTTTCCAAGGCAAGTTTAAGGCACGTTTTAGAATACTTGTCGGCGCACCTGTAATTTTAAGTAATTAAAATGTGTTTGAGAAAACCTGAAATGTAAAACTCAGGTATGTTCTAATTTTACACAACTGGTTTTGCTCATCTCTAGTCTATATGATCAATCATAGCCATTTAAAAGATACTGGCTCAGTCTCTAATCTGGCAACATTTATATGAATGCTTTGCTTCCCAATGCTTCTGCTTTTCATTAATCACAACAAGACTCCACCCCAAGTGTAGTAGAGTATTTGTGTCAGTCAATGGGAGCTTAATAACATCCTATTATCAGCAAACATGATGTTATCAGTACTTGAAACCAACGGATTCTGGCAAACAGTAATAAACAATGAGTACTAAAGATCAGACTGGAGGTTTTATTTGTCATGTGCCGATCAAGTGTTAGGCTGTTTCATCTTTGTTTTCACTTGCGGGTGACACAGGCTATAAGCATATGCCTTGGAAACTTATCCTTTTCCTTGTCCTTGAGCTGTGGCTCAGCAGATTTCAGGGATGAGTACCAGTTTAGAGAGTCTAATATTGTATTACTTAACCTGTAAAAGAACATATACAATCAAACAAAAGAATCACCTTGGTTACCTGGTTTTTATTACAGTATTTGAGGAAAAATAAGTGTAATGCGCTACTTCTAAGTGAGATGTGCCTCATAAGTAAAATAATAAGTGAAAATAACTGCAATATATGGCAGTTGCTGACTGATATATTCCTCTGATCGATTGAATCAGATAAAGTACATGCAGAAAAACAAGTGACTTGTTCGGCGCCGCTGAAGGTGTGTAGTCAAATGACCACTGAATAGACAAATGTTCAAAAAGTGGGTGAAAAAATTAAATCAAACCATGAAGTAGTCTATAATCTTAGAACAACTGACCTGGACTTATAAGATTGCACAGGGGATGTGATCAGTTGGAGGTCAGGACATGTGGAAAAAGGCACAGAAAACACACATAGTATAATACTGTATGGCTTTTACATGTATCTCAAATAAATCCCATCTGATAGAGGAATAAAGTGCACATGGAAAAATATGTAGGAGAGTACAGAAAATAGAACAGAAAACTGCTGTAGGCGACACAGTAGTGAAAAAATTCAAATTAATTTTAAAAATGACAAAAATAAAAATCAATAGAAATCTCTCATAGAATGGACTGCGTTGGTCATCTAATTTGGTCAAATTAGAATTCTACTTACGAAAATAGGTATGATTCAGGAAAGTGTCACTTGAGGATGCTGGACTACCTCTAGCCTCTGCTCAGGTCTCGCGTAACTTATGGTGTCGCCGTAGAATGATGTGGCATGTCTTTGTGATGGACCATATGCAGTGATGATAATCTTGGGAACCGCTGATAGCCAGAAAGGATGTCTCTGGTCTGTGCGTGAATGCCTCTTGATGAAAACACCGGCCTTATAGTATCAGGGCCGTGTAAATCTATGTCTTAGATTTTTTATTGCATCCCTCCCCTGGCCGTCCGTGCATGCAGCTGCATGTCTGTAATTATCATTGTTATTAACTCATAACTTACAGTATTGCTATTGACATTTGTTCTGTACATTTTTCTTTTGTATGGTTTGCGCTCCCCACATCTGTTACACCACTCATCACAAGGATCCAGGGAGATTCTCTACTGGGTAGAGCTGCAACAGACCACTCCGGGCCAGTATTATTTATTATTATATCTTTTATTTTTCACGACCTTCTTTCGTTTATATCATCGCTTAATATTGGTTTGGAAAGCGCCCTAGTTTTTTCTATTGAGTATCAGGAATATGGTGGAGCAGTCCCAAGTGCGGACATCCGGGCCATGGTTGCGTGATGCTGGCATGACCTTTGCCCAACGCGTTTTGCGATGAATGACGCTTCAGGGGTGTTATTATTTGAGGTTGATGGCAAAACATAAAACTAGGAGGAACAAGGACCCCAAGAGTTATTAAAGAATCCTCTGGAGACTAGGAGTTGACAGGTAAAGCAGCTTATTTTTCAGGAGGCAAAAATGAAAAAGCTTACTTTCTCAGCAGGTATTCCATACACCCAAGAGGATGGGAACGAAACCAATAAGTTTTAAATCAATGAATACAGCAATGGGGTCAACCAAATGTCGATCTGATTGTGTTGTCAGTCAACAATAAAGTACAGACATATGTGTCAAGATGACATGAAACAGAAGCTGTAGCCTGGGATGTCTTCTCAGTCACTTGGGATTTCTGTCTGGGTTACATCTCTCCCCCATTCCCTCTTCTGAAGTGAGTGATGAACAAGATCAAAAGAGACTGTGCTCGAGCACTGGGGATTGCCCTGTACTGGCCCAGATGGACCTGGTTTGCGGACTTAAAGAGTTTGTCGGTGGAAGAGCCGTGGATTCTTCTTGCATTTCTGACTCAAGGTCCAGTTCGGTCCCTAAATTCTTGAGGTTGATGGCATGGAACTTTAGAGGGTTTCATTAAAGGCCTAGGGGTTCTCCGATAAAATTATAACAACCTTATGCTTTCCAGGAAATAAGTGACATCTAGGGCCTATTATCGGATTTGGAGGACGTCTATCCTCTGGTGAAACTTAAGGAAAGTGGAACCCAGCTAGATTTCCCTAATATATTGGAATTACTCAAGCAGGTATTTCAGACGGGATGGAAGCAAGTTTCTCTGTGGGTCCAGGTTTCAGCATTGGGTGCATTATACCATCAACAAATTGCCCTTGATCCTACATGTATGATTGCTAGATTTATGAGAAATGTTTCTAAAATTAGACCTACAATAAGGCTCCCTGTTCGACCGTGGGACCTGAATCTTGTTCTATAGCAACTCGCTTTATCCGCTTTTGAACCAGCTCATAATCTGTCAAGTTACTGTACTTACCATTAACCTAACAGCGGTTACAACAGTGTAAAGAGTTGGGGAGCTCCACATTGTATCCTGTAATGAACCATTCTCTCAGATACATGTTCCGCAATTTCAAACTAAAGTGGTATCAGATTTTCATATCAATCAGGACATTGTGGTGCCCTCTTTTTATCCGAGCTCAACATGGGTTAAGGAATGTCCGTGGCACAATGTAGACATGGTTAGAGCCCTAACAACATAAATACAGAGGACTGACAGTGTTAGGAAGACTTCTAGGTTGTTTGTTCGTTTTGATGGACTGTAAAAAGGTGAGGCGGACATAGGTGTGTTTACAGAATATAAATAATTTATTATGAGCACAGCATCATTACGAGTAAATACAGTAGCTAGCTTTGTCCTTTTGGTGCAGAAGAAATCAATCAAGAATATTTTTTCCTTGGTCAAGACAAAGAAATCTTATTCAGGGTGTTATACCTTTTTGCCGAAACAGTTGTACTACGTCATTCTTTCAACATTCTCATGCTCTAGCATACTCTGCGCGTGCTCCCAGTGTTATCTCCTGCAACTTCTCTAACTTTTCTTCTTCGTTTTCTCAAGCATAATGTTTCACCTTCATGGGCCTGTGTTTTGGATGAGTTGTTAAGAGTCTTTGGCATGGCCATTTGTACAGATAATGTGTACTGCTGTGATTGCTCTTTCATCCTGCGTTGTATTCTTGAAACCCAATCCCTTGCTGGTTCACACTGACAAAGTCTTCAAACAAAACATAGTATCTCTTCTTAAAGTGGAAGCAAAAGACAAAGGGAGCGTGAATCAATACAAATAGAGAAAGAATAAATAAGATTATCGAAAAGGCAGACTGGTTAGCAATGTAGCCAGACTTACCTCACACCTCATAGATGCACAAGGGTACAGATGGACCTCAGTCAATACACTCCGTAAGGTGTGTTCTACAAAGGGATGGATAGTGCAAATTTAATAAAATATTTATACAGCATAAATACTCACACGGCCTTGAGTGAGTGCAGGCTTTTCAAAGGTTTCTTTACTTTTTCACCCTCTGGAATTTGTAGTCCCCATGTTTCTTTTCTTAGAGAATCCTCTCAGAAAACTCACCAAATGCCAGTAAAATATGGAAAGGGTGGAAGTGAACCACATAAAATTTATTACAACAAACACAATAGTAAACACTCACATATAAAAACCTCCCGTCGGGTGCAGCAGCGTCTATGGGGCTTGTAGCATCAGGGCGCTCACTACTTCCGCATCCGGAAAGCAGGTGGTTGAACGCACAGCTGGAAAGCACCCTCACTCTTCTGCTAAGGTGGCCTCCGAGGGTAAAAAGTCTTAGTGATTTCGAGCAAAGCGTTTCGCTATGATTAGCTTCCTCAGGCCCTCTGTATCCTCCTAGTGTCTCTCTGAGGGTTTAAATATCCTCCTTCTGTCTGCTTGGCTACGTCACTCCTGTCTTCCCTCTTCACTGATTGGCGGTTGGCGACGCATGAGCAGAACATGGGGCTCCTCTCTTCTGCATATCAATGAAATGCCCTCAATTCCAAACGGGATACTGGCATATGCAGATGACAGTTCATAAATTGTATTGGCCCACAAAGCTCCTTATTGTCCTATACTTAGTGAATAAATCGTTCTATTCACACCCACTTGGGTTTAATGACCATAATGGGATTATCACGGCCCCTGATGTGCTCAGAAACCACATCATACTGAGCCCTAAATAAAAGTACAGATACTTGTCCAAATGGCACATAGTTAGACAAATTAATACATAGTATAATATAACGTGTTGCTCACCCTTAATTTATTCATAGGTTGTATCCTATTGTAACATACTATTTATACCATAAATCAACATTAATGGATACAAATGTAAAAAATTTAAAAAATACTAAATAACCATGGATCAAAAGACCATGCTTAAAAAACTGTTTAAAAGATAAATATATAATGCAGAAGGGTTTTATACCCTACATATACTGTATATATATGATAAAAAAAACTTGGTCTAATTTCCAGATAAGGCTGTATCCTAAACGACTCCTTGACCCTTCATTAATAAGATAATGCAAATATTCTTATTGGATCAAATATCATAAATAACAATAAATATAGCAATTAATAAACCAACAAGTGTTGGGGCGAAATAAAAAAGTACCAATAGAGAAGGAATTGGGGGGTGAAAGGGAAAGTAAAGGGTAAAGGAGGAGGAGGGGGGGGAGAGGTAGGTATGGGGAGGGTGAGAAATGGAATAGTCAAACATATCTGCTCCTCCCTATAACATTCCTAACACATATACATGCTATATGGATGGTAAATTATAGTGATAATGTAGACATCAATCTAATGAGAGAATGATAAAACTGAATTAGTAAAATACATATAAAGAGATAAAACCCTCAAAAAAAACAAAAGAATAGCTATATGAAGGCCCCAATGTCAATATCTTGTCTTTTGCTTCCACTTTTCAAATCGGGGGGCAAGGAAAGGTTCCCCAAAAGGGTTTACGAGCTGCGGACATTGGACTCTGAAGGCGCATACCAGTATTGAGGTATATGAGGGGATCCTCTATCACTGTATTATGTGTTTTATTATTCTATTGGTTACATTCGTAATCTGGTCAGAGAGAGCGCCCTAGTACTTTTTTACCGTATCTCTTCTTACCCAGAATCTTCATAGGGTAAAGTCCAGAGGTTTCAAGTCCAAGATGGACCTAGGACGAGTCAGGCAGCATCTATCGTCACAATATCCAGATGGATCAAGGAAGCTATTTGTAAAGCATATAGAAGAGCAGGGAAGACGCCACCTGTAGGAGTAAAAGCCCACTCTACTAGGGCCATGGCAGCCCAATGGACAGAAAACGCCTGTGCCTCTGCGTAGGAAATATGTAAAGCAGCAGCGTAATTGTCTTTGCACACATTTGCTAAGCATTACCGTCTGGATGTTCAATCATTTCCTAATGCAAGATTCAGAAGAATAGCGCTTCAAGCAGTTGTTCCAGCTTTGTAGAGAAGTGCTCCCTCCCAACTGTCTTTCAATTGCTCTGCGACATCCCATTGGCGCCTGCCATAGAGGACATAGAAAAAAAATAGGAAATGTACCTACAGTAGTAATATTTTGATCTCTTCCAGTCCTCTCTGCTGGGGTACTTCCCTCCCTTATGTTTTATTCTTAATATGTTTAGGATTGATTTAAAGAATGTAAGGAGAGGATAACGGACCAGGGATGGATAATGTCCCTTTTTATAGCGGTCTTAGAAGTGCGTGTCCTACCTCAGCTGGATTGTGCCTGGCATTAAGGACTGGAAGAAACCAAAGGCGGTAGATACAGTAAATTGAATATATATTGTTAAAGGTTATGTTACCTAAATCCTGTTTTTGACCAGTTTAGCATTGTACTCATCACAAGTTGCGTATGCATCATACGTCTTATGCTTATGCATGACATTTATTGGAGGCCTACCCCTCTAGCAGCATATGCTGCTATCAAACTATCTGCATTTTCTTTGTCTGCAGTACTAGCAGTTATAGTAACACACACTGTGAGTCTGAATGGCCGAATTTTAAATGCTAAATGTAACGGGTTTTCTGAACCGGTCTGACCCCCCCAATCTCATATTGGCCCCGTGGTCTAACCAGTCCCCATTACGGTGTAGTGTCTGGTGGTGCACCTGTTGGCTACAGGACTCCTGAGTCTCCCGCATGATGGTGTGTGGGGATTTGCCAACCCAGACAGGCAGCTGAGGTAGTGTGCTGAGTCCTACCTATATCCAGTGCAGTGCCTCCACCTCATCAGGATCCCGGCGTCCGCTTGGGGATGAGTCTGATGAGGAACTCCTCTGTGGTGCTCCTCTCTGTGCAATAACTCCACACTTGCACACGAGAGTGTTGTTAATCAGGAACATCTTTATTAGTACGGTGGGCCAGCTGCCCTCCACAATGGATGTGATTAGCCCTCCATTGTTCACCGTACTTCCCTTTGAAAGGTATGTCCTCCTAATGTAGGGATTCCCTATCCCCGCAGGGATACTTCACCTGTGCCAGGTCCCTGGTCACAGTCTCCTTAGTCCTTTTAGTATACTAACTCTGAACTCTTAATCCTCAGAAGAACCTAGACTAACCTAACTTTTGATCAGTGCTCTGCCTTATGTATCCTCTGGGGGCTGACACAATTCTGACATCACCAACCAGGGAGTCAGAGCCTGTGTCCACTCCCATCCATACATAGGGCACCTCACCAGGGTGTGAGGGCAAACCTCCATGATTACTGCTGGCATGCCCATAACTTACCAGGCCTTACTGTCAGCAGGAGAGATGACTGCAGCCATTTTACAGCATGGTTATATTCTCCCCCTGGTGAATCCCACCGTCCCCGGCTGGGACCTAAATTTGAACACCTTTCATCAGGAAGCACTGTAAAATGGAATTATGCACACATAATTAGTAACCAAATATTTCACAGTAACAAGGCGCCAGACAAGCCCTGACCAGCAGCCACTTAGCCTGTGCAATGCTAACCAGTACCTCCTAATAGTAGTGTCGTGGATCAGGTTTCTTCACCTCCCGACCCCCCATGTCCAAAACAGTTACATGATAGCTACGCGGCAACCCCCTCTCAGGCCTGTATACTACCCTGTGTTTGTATACACTTCACCCAATACTCCAAACCCTTATCAGGTGCTCGATCCTTTCTTCTGCCTTACTACCCCTAGTTAGGTTGGCGTTCCCTGCTCTCCCTGGTAATACCCATGATAGGGGCTCATCCGGATCTACGGGGTCGGACAATATGTCAGGGCCCATGGGTTCTTTTTCATTTTGGTCTATCATGAGCCACCGATATTGCATCTCCTTTTTCCTCTCGGCGGGCGTGAACTCCCCTCTAGCCCACCAGTAATCTACGATGTCGTCTTTTTGTAACAAGAACCGCATGCGGTCCATCCAGCCCACGTACCCCTCAAATAAGGGCGCCCACCAACGGGTCTCCCTTGGCTTCTCGTTCCATTCTAGAGAGTCTCCCTCCTCTGTACCTCCCCAGGAGCATACCCCGGAAGTCCCTACAGAACGGGGCCTGGACCACCTCTCATGCTTTGGGGCCTCCCCAGAAGGTATATCCGCCTCTTTAGGCACCCACCGGGACTTAGATACCTGTCCCAATTGTCCTCCTCCCTTTGAGCCCTCCCCGGAATCAAAGCTGCTCAGTCTTTCCCCAGTCCGGTTCTCACCAACACCCAAAGATCCTTCCGACACCCCCACACTGGATGATGATCCCCGGGAACAGGTGACGGGGACAGGGGCATTACCTAGGGCGTGGGGTTGGGCGTAGGGATAGGCAGTCGGCAGCTGCGGGGTTCCGACCCGTTCGCCTTCCTTGGATTGTCCCGTACCACTGGATGGTGGTATCGCCGGTTGCATCTCACCCTTCTCCGGTCTCCGCTTACTCCGGTTCTTTTTAGTTGATCGGGAACCACCACCCAATCGCCGAGACGCGTGTCCTCTGCTTCCGCTGGTTCCGCCGCCTCTGCCGTCATCACTAGAATCGGATGTGCCGCTATCTTGGGATGGACCCCCGTGCGGGATCTCTTCCTCCACAATCAGGTCCGGAAGTCCCTCTGCGTCCACGTGCGCCGTCCTGGCCTGGCACGGCCTCTCCTCCTCGAGCGATGGCATCGGAGCCTGGCAAGGACAAGGGCTATCCTTACCAGTCCGCAGGTTGGGTGTGGATCGCCCGTTGCCACTGGACCCACCGGTCCCGAGAACAGCTGGGCTCCGCCTCTCCGGTCTCTGCTCCACCGGTGACACCCGGCTCTGTCCACTGTCACTTCCGGTAAGTGGCCTTATGATCCCATTCCCTCCACCGGACACCGCCACCGGCCAGACCAAGGTACTAGTTGGTTCTTTGCGTCCCTCGTCCGAGGGATCCGCACTTAGGGTACTTGGGGTCGCCGAGCGCGGCGACCGCCTTCTTTTCTCTCTGTTGGTTGCCGGACTGACCACGTCACATTCCTCGGGATCCGCACCCTTTGTCCATAGTGCACCGGGGGACTCGGCGGACAGCCTAGCCGTATTCCCCCCTGGGTCATTGTTCTGAATGGGCACGAAGGTGGGCATGGGCCACAGATACTGTGTGCCACACTGGGGACAGCGCGCCGCCGTGCCCATGGTGCCGCCGGGCAGTCTGCATTGCAGGCAGAGGCCCACTACTGTCTCTGCGCCCCCTACACGGATCACTAGTACCCCTCCGGGTATTGCGTAGGGCTGAGTTGAAACCATCCGGTTCACATCTGGGGAGCAGGCCATGGTCTTGGTGGGAGCCACTCGTAACACTGGTCTGTCCTTGAAGCTGGTTCCGCGTGAGTGACCAACAGGGGTTGAATGGTCAGCCACTCCTTGGTTTAGCTCTGCCCTCATTTGACACAATTGGAATCCGCCCCCAAGAGTAGCGATTATGGGCGGGTCCCACAAGGGAATAGGATGTCCTTTAATTGAGGCCGCACCTCTTTCAGTCCTAGAGGGCGCAACCACAGCTTTCGCCCGCTTTTCCCCAACAGGGCGGGGTTCTTCTTTTGCCGCCAACTCCAACCGCTTCCTTTCAGCTGCCTTGCGTGCAAAGTATCCTTCTTTCTTGCACCCAATTTCAGCTGCCGGAACTACTTCTGGTAATGGGGCCGTCAGCGCACCGGCTCCTGGGCCCACGGGATTCATACCCACTGGGCATAGCTGGAAACCACTCCCCCTGGTTGATATTAGGGGAGGGTCCCACAGACTAAGTGGTTGACTCAGCACAGGGGCTGAGTGAGTCACTGTCCAAGAAGGCGCGGCCGCAGCTTTCGCGCCATACCCCCCTTGCGGGCGGGGCTCTCCTGTTTGTCGCCACTTCTGGCCAATTCTTTGCAACTGGTGTATTTGCAGAATAGTCTGCCATCGGCCCACGCGGTCTCCCAGGGAAGCGGGAGCCGCCATTTTGGGTAGCACTGTCAGTCCCAATCACAATGTCCTCAATACTGTCCTCCAGGGTGGCGCCTCGTTGTCCTAGGCAGGACCAAAACGGTGCAGCCACAGCTTTCGCTCCACTCCAGAGCAGGCTTGTAAAAGACATGTCAGCAACAGCTTGCTCTTCAGTGGGGCGCACGCCACGTGTGCTTTCCCCATCAACCTTCGGCCGCCATTTTGGACTATCCGCACCGCGCGGATCCTCCATTCTTGCGGTCGACATTCTCTCGTAGCAGTTATCGTACATGGGGCTCCTCTCTGCGGGGCACCACACCGGTACAATAAAGATTTCCCTGATGCACCACCATGTGTACCTGATGTAGGCTGGACTCATGTATGCACTACCTCAGGCTAGGCTCACTCTCTCAGTGTCTGCTGTATCTCCTTCCTCCCAGTTTGTCTAGCTAAAGCCTGTCCTGTTGACAGGTCGACATATCTCTCAGCAGCGCCTCCAAATGTAACGGGTTTTCTGAACCGGTCTGACCCCCCCAATCTCATATTGGCCCCGTGGTCTAACCAGTCCCCATTACGGTGTAGTGTCTGGTGGTGCACCTGTTGGCTACAGGACTCCTGAGTCTCCCGCATGATGGTGTGTGGGGATTTGCCAACCCAGACAGGCAGCTGAGGTAGTGTGCTGAGTCCTACCTATATCCAGTGCAGCGCCTCCACCTCATCAGGATCCCGGCGTCCGCTTGGGGATGAGTCTGATGAGGAACTCCTCTGTGGTGCTCCTCTCTGTGCAATAACTCCACACTTGCACACAAGAGTGTTGTTAATCAGGAACATCTTTATTAGTACGGTGGGCCAGCTGCCCTCCACAATGGATGTGATTAGCCCTCCATTGTTCACCGTACTTCCCTTTGAAAGGTATGTCCTCCTAATGTAGGGATTCCCTATCCCCGCAGGGATACTTCACCTGTGCCAGGTCCCTGGTCACAATCTCCTTAGTCCTTTTAGTATACTAACTCTGAACTCTTAATCCTCAGAAGAACCTAGACTAACCTAACTTTTGATCAGTGCTGTGCCTTATGTATCCTCTGGGAGCTGACACAATTCTGACATCACCAACCAGGGAGTCAGAGCCTGTGACCACTCCCATCCATACATAGGGCACCTCACCAGGGTGTGAGGGCAAACCTCCATGATTACTGCTGGCATGCCCATAACTTACCAGGCCTTACTGTCAGCAGGAGAGATGACTGCAGCCATTTTACAGCATGGTTACATTAAGAATAAGTATAATGGCTCACTCTGAAAAGATGCACTGTAGTGTTAATGGAAGTGTTCAAATGAAGTGCAAACAGTTACATTATTTACTGATTTCCACACCAGGTATGCTACACAAACCAACACAGGATTTTAACATGAAGCCACTGTAACTTTAAAGCTTATACAGACTCTAATGCATGAATCTATTTTTTTATTTCCTGTCTTGTAAGGATTAAGTTAAATTCCACTGTAGACTTTGCTCCAAGTACAGAGATCTGTCTAGTAATTGTTCACTGAGCCCTTAATGTGAGCATGTACTGTACTAACACTGAAATCTTCTATAAATTTATAATCCTCTCAAAATTATGTATTTGAAACTCAAACTCAGGGTGATAATGCCATCTAAATCAGTTTACTAACTCTGTTTTTATACTAAAAACCACATGCTGGAGAAAATTTTAGTCATGTTTATTTGAATGGAGCTTAACTCTTCTCCAGCACAGAGAAGACGGTTTCACATCATATTGCATTCATGTAATGCAAATTACCTTTTTTTAATTTGATGTTTGTTAGGCAGGCAATCAAGTGAAATAATAGTAATGCATTTTTTAAGAGACTTTAAATAATCCAGGAATCAATCATACAGTGTATAAGCTATTAACCTTTTTACTGCAAGTATTCCAGCAGCACCCAAGTGCCTTTGACTTCTGGAATTGGCAGCCATGAGATCGCTTTGGTAGAGATTATATAGCCATGACTGCAAACAAACAACGCATACAGTATGGAAGTGGAGGTGCTCCACTTCTATTTCAATCATACTGCTTTCAATCGGAACCCCTTCAGTGTACATCTGTGTCGCCCCAAATACGGACACCTGATGGGGTTACCCAAGAGCTGCTCCCCTCTGCACAGAACCAGCGAGCTAAGGTTTAACATTTGCTTGTACTATGTGGAATGTCAACTCTACCACTGGAATGTTAATGAGCCAGGAAAACAAAAGACTTTGAATCCACAGCTGCATTCAATCTGAACCCCTTCAGTGTACATCTGTGTAGCCCCAAAGGCGGACAGCCAATTGTTATAACTCGGTACCCAGGACAATGTATTACTTCCTGGTAAAAAAAAATTGCATAAAGAAATAAATGCCGACCGCTCCAACAAAGCAGTTGGCCCGATTAGTTCCTGGAAAAGGAGCATCTGTACAATAGCGTACATGGTACAGCACAAGGGCCTCTGGGATGTCAGCACCTATGCCCTAAGTATATCATAAGTGAAACACACCAATACAAAAAACATGTCAAAAAGTGAAGTTATAGTCAATTTAATGACTTCAAACAAGAACAAATCCATCAAAGCTACAAGTGAAATATTACCAATATTTATACCTCCACCGACCCCTTTGTCTTTCATCATTGAAACTCCGTTATTGCTACTAGTCGTGCAGGACTTATGGATTGGGATGTCATGACATGAGAAACGCTGCACGGAATTAGAAGATCACCATGGGAACAGGAATAAACATAATCAGCTAACTAAAGTCATATTAAACGCCCACATTTACATAGAAGAAAATTGTACAATAGTGACACGCAGAATGTACAACTAGCACATACTTGCGTACAAGAATTAAAGGGACAATAACAAAGAAACAATACATTTGAAATAAGATGTTCAACAATATAGACAAAACGAATATTATGAACTAAACAATAAAGCCCTTAAAGAGACACATACATAATTAGAAAGAAAGAAGACAGGTCAATTCAAAATCATCATGACCTCTCTCCTCTTGGAGATCTTGCCTAGGCTACAGTTCCGTGTGGTGCTGGTTACCTATGAGGGTCCATGAGAGATGAGCTTCCGCGATGTTGTGGGGAACACGACAGGCTTTAGGTGATCCTCAGGTTCTCTTCATTGGTGACAGCGCCTCCAGTCACAGTAGAGCTGGGGGCGGTCCTGTCCATGACAGTCTTTTCTCCTATACTTCTGCCCAATAGACTGCGACTTAGTCAGAAGTATATATAAAAGGGATCTTTATTCAGGCAGCCACTGCAGGATGTCATTACAGCGTATGCCTTGTATTGGAGAATGGGTCCCTGACCCCTGGATGGTGCGGGCCTTCTGGCAATACTGAGTCCTTGTGCTCTGCACAGATCTTGGCTGCATCTCTCTACCCCAGGAGGGGAAGAGCTCCACTCCACATTTCAACCCAAGGAGGGGAAGAGCTGGACTCCACTCCTTACCCCAGGAGGGGAAGGACTCAACTGTAACAATTTAGACACTTACTCTCTAAGGCTCAGAGGGAGAGGGCACAGGGTCTGCACCATGATTGGTTATACACAGACTCCCATTCACCTCCACCCCAGTCACTCAGAGAGGCAGCATGAGGAAGGGTAAACCCACAGGGCAGCTTGTCACTGTCTGTAGCTATCAGAACTTATGTGACAAGAAGGCAGAAAATTGTCTGGATCAGCCATGGCTATACAGTATTTACACTTTTGACAATTAAAACATCCCAATGTTGTATTGCTCGATAACCAAGTTTTGGTATTAAATTCTGTTTTAATCTGGGAATTCTTGGAGCTATTTTTTTGTTTAATATTGTCAGATTTGCTGAATATTATTTTTGGTTTGTTCATAAGAATACTATTTAGATAATAATCTTGTCTTAATACGTGATGGTTTTTTTCACTCTTTTTTGAAGCTTTATTATATTTTGCGATGAATGGAATAAAGTGATTTTTACAATCTAAAAAATGTGGTAGTTAGAATTTCTGATTGTTGTAAAAACATTGCATCTTCTGAGCAATATACATCTACATTCCACATATCCATCCAGGATAAAGATATTACTGCTGCTGTCAACCTTTTTATCAAATGTTTTTTAACTTTATTGACTTATTCTATATATATACACTGTGTGTGTGTATATATATATATATATATATATATATATATATATATATATATATATATATATATATATATATATACAGTGTTCGACAAACCTATACATTTGCTCACCCCGGGCGAGTAGATTTCCCCCGGGCGAGTAAATATTGGCCCAAGCAGCACACGTTTGGTACTAGGTGGCGAGTAGATTTTTTTGTGTGGCGAGTAGATTTTTTGGTGATTTGCCAACCACTATATATATATATATATATATATATATATATATATATATATATATATATATCAAAAAATAAATAGATGATACCGTTCTGTGGCTAACGAAATGCTTTTATTTGTGCGAGCTTTCGAGATACACTGATCTCTTCTTCCGGCGATGTTACAATGAATGAAGCAAGGATTACTTAAAAACAGTGTCTCCCTGTTATATATATATAACAAAAACAGGCAGCTGGCACTCTAAATAATAAGCAACAGTGGTGGTGCTAGTCCCATAAAAATAAGTAAACAAAAGATCTTATCCTACTTGCGTCAGGCAAAAAAAGAGGCAGCACTCACTTCAAGGTATAAATTGTGTATTAAGCATGTGTAGACAGACAACCAATCCCGACGTTTTGGCTCCGGACCGGAACCTTTCTCAAGGGGGGTGCAACATACAAATGACAGACAAGACATATATATAGAAAAACCAAACACCACAATCACCTGTGCCAAATTACCTAATTGTGGTTTGCCCGCGAACTTTAAAATTACCTGCTGACAAAATGGAACCGCCATCTTGGAAGAGGCGGCGTACTGCGCATGTGTACACGACTAATGGCCGATTGAGGGTGCCATCTTAAATGTGGCACTTATATTGCGCATGTGCAGTTCCCAAGAGTACCGTTGAGCCTGGCCATGCTAAATGCAGGGTTGGGAGGGATAGTAGAGCACCCCTGGTGCTTGTATTGTCCACCTTGTACATGTGTAACCCTCTAGATGTTCCGTGACAAACGCAAATCTGTCTAGAAGTGCGGGCCGCCATCTTGGATGAGGAAACGCACTGCGCATGCGCAGAACAGTAATGGCCGATCGAGGACGCCATCTTGGAAGTGGCACATATATTGCACATGTGCAAATGAAATATGTGTCAAGCACCTTACCAACGATATAGGGGGAGGTAAAGGGAAAAGGAAAAAGTCACCAGTGTCTCTAGTAATGAATAAACACATGCATAGCACCTCTAGACTCTCCAAGACAGCCCAAAGACCAAATGTAAATATAACAATAAATTGGAAAACAGACAGCATAAGGGATAATAACCTCCTCAGATACAGGAGATACTCATAAACTACCAAAGTCTATTCTTATTGACCAATATATCTAAATGAAGTACAACCCTCTTAGCCCAGTCCATCTAACAGAAATCTTCATTTGTACATATCTTAATTAATAAAATGCATAACTCATATGCTTTTTGTGAAACTGAAGCTATAGAAAACCATATCTAGCTAGTAATTTAATAGATGCCAGATTGGTTTTAACTACAAAAAGTACAAAATAATGTACAACTAATAGAAGGAAAACAAAAACAGTATGTAAATAACTAGCTAATAAAATCCAACAAATGAATAACATAGGGACAAACCACAAGACATGAGTGTGAGGGCAGGGAGTGTGAAAACATAAGGGGAATGCGTGAGTGGAAAATAACCACCCAGGAGTATAAAACATGCAATGTCAATATTTTGGTCTAAACCAAACATCTATACTGAATGCAAACTGTAGGCTATATTCTAAGCAATTGAAAAATGCATCGGCACGTCAATTATCAAATAAAAAAGGAAAAAACAAGATAATTCATTTTTTTGATTATAAAAAGCATCCCAAACTGAGGTCCTCATTTAGACCCAAAAGGGTCTAAATGAGGACCTCAGTTTGGGATGCTTCTAATAATAATAATTAAAAATTAAATGAATTTGTTGGATTTTATTAGCTAGTTATTTATATACTGTTTTTGTTTTATAACAATAATATAACATTGATCTATCTGACATTGTTAATCATTATTAAACATTTTAACTCAACCTATATGACTGATGTTGCTGATCTCATACATGTTTATAACAAATGAATTAATTGCAATTGATCTATAATACATCCGTATGAACCTATCTAAACAATCATATATCAATTAATCTTCTTCACAATCGTAATGGAAATGCCAAGGATACTAATATATATGAACAAAATAAATGACTAAATAATTAATAAACTAAAACATAATATTTTATACAAATATAAATGAAATAAATTTCTAAGCTTGATGTAATTAATCATACATCATAATACTATGAATAGTAGAACGATGTGTGATTTTAGGGAAGAAATGAAATATATATTTGAAATTATAATATAAATTAATTGTATATACCAAACTAATTTCTAAAAACCAAACAAATTATGATATATATATAATTATATAATATATATATAAAATATATGAATTAATAAAAAATGCAAAATAAATAATAAATAAATAATAATAATAAATCTTATAGGATAAATGGAATGATTAATAGAACATGTTTATACTATATTTATTTAATTTTTGGGATTATATATCCACCAATTTGAGAGAGACCTTAGAAACTTTATGGACAGAGAATTTATGAACAAAGAATTTGGATATATATACACTAATGTGTGTCTCTTTTAATAGACTAGTGTACCGCAAATAAATCATGTGAAAGATAGAAAAGGACAAGGGGAACATAATGTTAATCTCCAAAATAGATAATATCTAACCCAAAAATTGGAATATTTATTTAATGATTGTATAATGACACAGTGAAAGGAAAGAGAGAGGAGCGAACAAAGAATAAAGCATGGAGACCAGATGCAAGATGCCAGTAATCCATTATGTGATGAAATATATAATATAAAAGAAGATATATAGAATAATATAATTGTAAATGTATTAATATCTAATATTATGTGTATATTTGAAAATAACTGGATTGTGAAAATGTCTATTTGTATACTCTAAATAAGTGTAACTATGTGTATAATATATTTACATAAGATTGTGTGATCAATTGCAATTAATTCATTTGTTATCAAACATGTATGAGATCAGCAACATCAGTCATATAGGTTGAGTTAAAATGTTTAGTAATGATTAACAATGTCAGATAGATCAATGTTATTTTTTATGTATGGTATATCTTATACTTCCTTATAGCTATGTGTGATATATGTTATAGTCCATTAACTTTACCTCTAATTATTGATTCTCTTTTAATAATATGCTTAATGTTAACCTGTTACCATATATTAGCATCCAGCACAGATGACCTAAATTAATTATCAAAACCATTTGGGTTTGTATTCGTTCAATTGGACTGAGGCATTATAAATAGTAAGCCATTACAATGATAGTCCATCCCCTGATGAAATCCGCCGAGTCGGAAGAAACGCGTAGGGTCACGTGGTTAATGAACTACGGTGGTGGAGCAGTCCAGACGCCTAACACAGACACCAGCACAGAAGTTCCCAGTCATCTTATCCAAGACGAGCCGTGCTGAATAAGAACTGCAGGCTGCTCATTCGGGTTGCCGGAGAGACGCTGAGACGGTGACACCAGCAGCAGTGAAGCCTTGCAGTTCCCATAGCTAGATGGAACGGAAGGAACTTGCTACAGTCTGATATTTGTTTGGTGCATGGGCTTGTCCCATGCAACGCTTTTAATACACTGGCAAAGTGTGAATGTGCATTTGTCTTCGTTCGTGGTAAATGAAACCTATATTATTGGATTTTACACATGGATCGGGCGCTTTTTCTTTCTCTTTTTTTCTAATATATATATATATTAGAAAAAAAGAGAAAGAAAAAGCGCCCGATCCATAAAAGCGCCCGATATATATATAGTATATGAGTGTAAATGTGATAGTAACTTAATTATTGTCACTTGTGATGTCGCCTCCCAGTAAACCTATACACATTATGTCATTTAGTTCAATTATTTTCATTTAGTTCAATTATTTGGCCAAAACATTTGAAGCCTGCAACCACTTCAAGGTGGACCATACCCGCAGGCCCTACACTGCAATTTTATACTGTGACTTGTATATTTCTTCCATTGCATGAAGGAAAGAGGAAACAAAACAATAAAGCCAACAGTATGGGATGCATGAAATATATGCAGAGCCTAAGGGGTTAAGATTTAGGAGCATTGTATGTGCTTTTGTATGAACTTCAGGGCAGTTTCTGTCCTATCTGCCAAAGAGGTAGGTTCTCTCTAAACAAGTTTTGTTGTTTTTCTGGAACATACAGATGCATCTGACGGTTTTAGACCACTTGCCAAGGAAAATCTGTGACCATCTCGCAGTAACGCGTGAGATGATGAACAGAAGGCTGTAATGGTCCATCGGATTAACACAGCGGGGTCCCAGCGTTTGTATGGGACTCGGAGCCCGGTAGGCAGGGCCGTCTTAACGTATGGGCATGCTGGGCAGTTGCCCTGGGGCCCCACAGCATAGGGGGGCCCCACGCGCCCAGCCCATGTGTGCCCACCAATGCACTCCCCCCACCCGGCACCCCGGCTCGCTCTTAGGGTTGCCAGGTGTCGGTATTTGTTTCCCCTGTCCGGACATGGGATAGAGCAGGGCTGCTGCTGCTAGGGGGCTGGGCAGCTTCTGATTGGTTGCTGCTGTGTAATTCAGCCTATCGGGAGGTGGCAGGAGCCTGGGGGGGTGGGGCCAAAGAGCGGAGGAATAGCATGCAGCAGAGAGGTGAGGCTGTGTGGGTGGTGTCTCAGTGTCCTGCCTGTGTGTGTGTGTGTGTGTGTCCTGCCTGTGTGTGTCTCAGTGTCCTGCCTGTGTGTGTGTCTCAGTGTCCTGCCTGTGTGTGTCTCAGTGTCCTGCCTGTGTTTCTGTCTGTGTGTGTCCTGTCTGTATCTGTGTGTGTCTCAGTGTGTGTCTGTCTATCTGTGTCCTGTGTGTGTATGTGTGTGTGTGTGAGTGTATGTGTGTGTCTCAGTGTGTCTGTCTTTCTGTCTGTGTCCTGTGTCCTGTCTGTATATGTGTGTGTGTGTTTGAGTAAGTGTGTGAGTGAATGACTGGGTTGTATCTCAGTGTGTGTGTGTGTGTGTGTGTGTGTGTGTGTGTGTGTGTGTGTGTGTGTGTGTGTGTGTGTGTATATATGTCTCAGTTTGTGTCTGTGTGTGTATATGTCTGTGTGTGGTGACAGAAAGTACATACAGTACTGGCAACTTTGTTTAATTGCTCACTCACCCTCTCTTTTACTATACTAAATATCTTCCCATTTTCAAGATCTATTAAAAATAACTAGCATTGTAAATTCTCAGAAAAGCTCCATAACTCAGCTCTCATCACAACAGATTGCAATCTCTGCAGCATCCTTCTTACTTACAGATCATCCCCAAGTAGGCAGAGCAGGTTACTTATCCAATGGCATGATTTAATATGCAATTTAAAGCTTGATTTTGAAGTCTAAATTTGCGAGCTACTGTACTGATAATGACAGGGAGAGGGGGGGGGTGAGAAGATGAAGGGATGGGGGGTAACAGAGGATGAAGGGAGGGGGTTAGAGAGGATAAAGGGAGGGGGTGGGGGGATGAGATAGGATGAAGGGAGGGGGTGGGGGGATGAGAGAGGATGAAGGGGGGATGAGAGGATAAGAGGTGGTGAGGACAAAGGGGGGTGGGAGGGGAGAAGACAAGGGGGAGAGAGGATGAGGAGGGGGTGCAACAATTTTGGAATTTGTGGGAGGAGCAGTAAGATCAGTATTGCTCGCCATGTACAGTATGACTGCAGGTCAGTTATTTATAAATGATCTGACCATTACGTCATTTGTTCTAAATTTCACCGCAAGCGTGCACCAATTTGCACTAATTTGCACTATTTCATATTCTATTTCCTAAAACAATCCTCGGAAGGGCGCTCCCTCCCAATACTCCTCCCCAGATTTTTTACGAAATATAATATACATTGGTGCAAATTGGTGAATACTTGGAGTGAAATTCAGAACAAATGACATAAACAGTCAGGTCATTTATAAATAACATTCTTCCCCACCAACGATTCTCGAGTGCGTCGCACCTTTCACCATTGTGTCCAGTATTGTTGGACAAGCCACCTGGCAACTCTACTCGCTCTCCCCCCGCCCGGCACCCCGGCTCCACTCGCTCTCTCCCCGCCCGGCACCCGGCTCCCCTCGCTCTCCCCCCGCCCGGCACCCCGGCTCCACGCGCTCTCCCCCCGCCCGGCACCCCGGCTCCCCTCGCTCTTCCCCGCCTGGCACCACGGCTCCGCTCGCACTCCGCCCGCCCGGCACCCCGGCTCGCGTCACAACCGCTCGCAGCCTAGCTGTGCAGCACTTCCGGTGCCTGCTGCTGCTAGTGAGCGCGTGGGAGGCTGGGGGCGACAGAGTAGGCACGGCCCCGTGCACTGCTTTGCCCCGGGGCCCCTAATGTTGTTAAGATGGCCCTGCCGGTAGGATTCACACAGCGTGATTCCCATTCAAATGTGACACGCGTGCCCGGTGGGGGTGGGGGGGGGCGGCACATGCACAGCGCTATCCGCGATCTGCGGTCTGAGGGGAGAGAGGGAGCTTGCGACAGGAGGGGGAGTGGTCGGGAATTTCATTGAGTTTAAAAAATCTTGCAGCACGGCGCGGCTGCGCCTTCAGCGTGCACTGTGGCAGTGACTGGGACCGCAGCCTTAAATTGGTTTTAGTGCAAAATTCTCAAAGTAAGCAGTCCACAACCGGCAGTTGCTGTATTGGTACAGGCAGCCTTCGGGCGTCCCTTTACCCGAAGAAAAATGTGCCTGAGGTCTCTAAATGCCACAATACACTATCCTATGATGCGCTCTGCTCCTGTCAAGAGCAGTATACTCTGCTGCTGTCCTGAGTGGTGAACTCTGTTCTGGGAGCTGTCCATAGCTCTGTAGTCTGAGAACTGTCAAGGGCTATGTGCACTTGGAGCATTGGGATCTGCTGATATTGATCAGGGCTGTGGGCTCTGATGTTGGCCTGTACAGTGGCTTATCCGTTCACAGCCATGTGTGCTCTGTGGCAGCTGCCTGTTCGGAACCGTGTAGGCTCTATTGTGCCTCCTGGTTCGTGCATGCTCTGTGCTGCTGCCTAGAGTCTGCTGTATTTTTGCACAGTGATTTAGCGCTCTTCTGTGTGATGCTCTGCCATGGGTTTGAGTGCTTTGCCATGTGGTGTTCGAATCTCGCCTGCTCGGAGGGACTTGGTGATGGTCTTTATTCCCATCCTGAATAGGGGACTGCTCTGGTATATCCCCATCTGTTTGTACTAGTATATAACTGATGTATAGAGAAAGGTTGAATTGTCCTTACCATTAATTCTCTTTCTCCTTGTCCCTGAATGACAGTACATATTTTCCCTATGAAATCTTTGCTATTTTTGTTATTTTGTATTTATTTATTGCTTTGTTATACTGATAAACTGTTGCAAGGAGAAGAGCAGGGAGCCTTGTAGGGGCTGATGGAGACTGATTTGTTGAAAGTTTTGTCCTACCCCCATCTGGACAGGGTTTAAACCTCATTTGTTTGTACTGGCATGGAGGGACTAGGAGAAACTGGTTGATTTATATATGTGTCCTAGTCGCAAAAGGTGTTAGGTGGTTAAGCGCCCCTATCTACAGTATCCACTAACAATACAAATATGTAAAGATGTAGCAGACTTCATTGTTCTCCCAGAAAATTCAACATACCCAGGCATGAGAGAGAAATATGGAGTAAACAAACACTCCTAGTTTCAAAGAAATTGCCCCTGTGCCAGTCAGGAAGCAGGGCGAATCCAACAAAAATTGCCAGCAAGTATCCAAAAGTATAAACAAAAAGCTCTCCGCACGCAGGAACAAAATGTCACCAAGTCCTTAAGACATTAAAAAAAAAGTGTGTGTGTACCGTGCACGCGCACTTTAAGTGAAACTCCTTTGTGCTTTGTCCCTGTTTTGTCACAGAAATTGTATTTGTGATGGTGATGTTTTTAATTAAAACACAATTTCAATGACAAAACACGAAGAAGTTTGACTTAGACCGCAAGTGCTCGGCACCCCCCCCCCCCTGTTTTAGTTATTTGTACTTCTATATTTATACTAACTGTGAATTCCTCGTGTGTGGGTCTGTGTGTCTCTGTGTGTGTATGTCTGTGTGTCGGTGTGCGTGTCTCTGTGTGTGTGTGGTATCATTGTCTCCCAAGTGGGGCGGGGTTGCTGCTGCTCCTGCGCGTGTGTGCCGCACCGGCAGCTGATGCTCATGCGCGCCGAGTCGGTGCCTACAACCTCCGTTTTTTGGAAATATTTTTACCGTACCACATACTACATTATAAATCAAGCTTTATAAGTGGTAGAAAATGAGTCACATTTAAAGTATTCTTAATTGTATGTCAATTTTAGAATACTGCAAAGTAAATCTATAATCTGCTTTTGATTAGAAACTATACTTCTGCAGCAGTTCCTTACTAAGGATAAATTATATCCTCCGTCTGCCACAGACATCCCAATGCAGACTGAAATGTCGGCCAAATAATAATCTTTGCTTTGTTTTAAGTGTCGATGTAGATAAAAAATATTTTACTTCTTAAGGAATAAATGGGCTTATGTATGATGAGAGCCATTTGCTTTGAGAAGGGAACACCCCCACTTATCACTTGTAGGAGGGTGTGATGTTTATGCCTGCCAAGTTTCTGTTAAAAAAATAACAGGAAGGCAGAAGAAACATTCTTCCTGTAGACCTAATTATGACATTCCTTGTAGATGTTCACAGCAGCAATGCAACTTGTGTTCTCACTGTTCCTTGACACAACTTGTTTTTAATGGAATGCACAGAGATGGGAGTGACCATCCCTTGAAAAAGGGAAAGGAAGTTACATACCAATAAGATGATAGTACACCAAGAATACCACCCCCTCCCTGTGGTTATTCTCAATACAGTTATAATTTGAAAGACAGACTCATTTTTATAAAATCTGCCTATTAGATTATAGGTCATGGGTGCAGAGCTGATAAATATTTATGCATCTACTAATTTCAGTTGATCCATACAGGCATATTTACAAAATATATGCTTAAAATCTATAGCATAGTAATAGGACCAAACATAGTATTCTCAATGTATACTTGCATTCATGCACAGTTACATATTTTTTAATGAAAGCAAGAGTTGTGTAGATTGCATCTAATATAGCCTTTTAAATGCCATAACATGCAACCTGTAGGTTCAATCTAATAATATATACTCCAATTTTTACCTTGACATTCTGAGGTCACTGCTAATATGCAAATAAATATCACGTGAGAATTAAAAAGGGAGAAACTTTTCAAAAGAGAAACATAGATTGTATGCTGACCAATTGATTATCTGGTATTAATGCTTTAAAATTCACAGTAGCACAGAAACTACTTTTGTCAAGTACATCTTGCAAAATAAAGTAGCTACTGTCAAGGCAAAACATATGGCATATACAAATGCTGGCATATCCATTAACAGTGGCTAAAAGACAAAATATCTCAGCTGTTCACTCTTACCACTGGGATAGCTGTCATTCATCGAGTTGTACGGATCATTAACTGGAGAACATGAACCAGCAGAATTGTTACATTTTGCAGTTTGACAAATAATGTCACCAGCAATATTCTGCATATGATGAACCTGAGGCCTGGATACATCAGGCTGGGGTAACCAAGAAAATGCACTATTACTACCACAAAAAGTGTGTTGTTTTTTTAGTGCAATATATCATTGCAGTACTGCTAAAAATAAAATTTTTTATCAGATCCGATAAAAAATATTCCTAATACCACTTTTTGTACTATCAGCCATACATAATTTCAATTTACGACAGAAATATCACCGGTTTTTGTTTTTTAACCACCTGCACCCAGGTGGTATTAGCCCTATCTTTCCTATGTATGTTATAGGTAATATATTGCCCATTATATCTATATGCAAGATAAGCTAAACCAACCCCAAATAGGTGATAAAACAGAACTTTAAATACATATTTACAGTTGCAGACAGCATGTCTAACTTTACGTGGCATGAAGTAATCAGAAAGTGCTAAGGTGCATGAGATCGAGGACCCCCCTGACTCGAAAAGTGAATCAAATCAAAAAGTGTGGGGTCCCAGCACTCAAGGAAATAATCAAGGAGAATGATATATAAATCAAAATGTTGTTATGAGAGAAAAGCAATTGGTACAATATAAACAGAGGTCTCGTCACACATGTGATGGACCGATAAAAAACAGGGACTTTGTCCCTAGTGTATCCCAGTAAAAATCGTTAGGATCACCATAACATTGGTGGGTGAAAAAGTTACAGAAAAAAAAAAGGGTAAAGTTCCTTAGTCTATGTTTTGTATAGAGCAAAGGTATCGGAAATGGTCTTGCTATATGTGCAAGTTTGGAGCAGATCTAGGGTCTGTTCCTCTTATGGCACAAAGCCACTTGTAGGAGGTTGAAGTGCCACACTAAGTAAGTCTCCTCAATAGAGTAAAGTGTGTTCAGTAAAGCAAATAGTTCCTGGTCAGTCAAACACAATCTTAGTGAAAATAGAAAAAGTCTAGGAAATTAGCTTCAAGTCTGTCCACCAGCTAATGTAGTACAGTCTTGCAAATATTTTTGGCTTTTTTTATGGCCCTTATTCTGGACCATACAGTGGCGGCCGACCTGAGTCTAAATCGGCTAGATCCGCGATTTTCAGATTATCCCGGTTATGTGCGGTTTTGTGTCGTTTTCTCTTCCGGAGTGAACTGCGTTATTTTCGCGCTCGTGATATTAGCATTTTATTCTCGCTGTCTACAAAACTGCAATGCCGTGTAAAAACTCAGGGGGGCGTTTGCGAGCTGTTGTCTTGGAAGTCTAATACCTTCGCGGTTCAACCTACGTCAGTACACAGTCTGTGTGTGCGCACGCAGTAATTGTAAATTTGCATATTTAAAGTATACATGCATTTGCAGTGCTGTTCTGCAGTACAGTACAGTATGTCTCATTTGAAAATTGTTGAAACGCATAGGTGTGTACTGTACTGTAACAGTGTCACATTTCGACATACACAGCGCTCTCCCCTCACTCGGGATAATTAACTGCACTGCAGGGTATTTCAACTTCTTATCTTCTGTGCAATGCAGTACATCTCTCCCACACCATTCCTTTGAACGTGTGTCTGGTTTGAATCACATTCCTGCTTGACAGCAGTAATTTACTGTGCATGCGCCTGTAACTTTGCCCACCACTGCTAGCTTGAGTGAGTGAAAAAAAAAAATTTTATTGTAATTTTTTTTTTTTCTCCACAAGCCTGCAAAAACCATCTTACTGTATTACGATATTCAATCTGTGCTGTACAGTAGCTTTTGTCTGCAACCCTGTGCGTTTGACTGCACATGGTTGATTTGTGTGCTTTTTACGTACTGTATTTGGGGGTGTATTATAATGATGAACTGCCTTTTGAAATTAAAGTATGTCTTTAGCTTTGAACTTCATGCGGCTGTCTTTAATTTTTGGAATCTTGCCATTATGTTTTTAATCCGTCCATAGCCGAGCTTCAAAGCCTCACTGCGCCTGCATGTAATCCTTGTTCAGATGGGAGCTATTTAGCTGCTTAGCTGCTTACTGCGCATGTGTCACCCAACCCCCCCCCCCCCTCTCCACAGTGTCATTCATTTTCTGAAGTTAGTCATTGTGTTTTTAATTCGTCCCTAGCCGAGCGTCAATCGCCTCACTGCGCCTGCGTGTACTCTAAGCCTCTTTGAGATGGAAGCTAGCTGATTACTGCACATGACTCACCCAACCCCCCCCCCCCCCCCAACCCTTTGAGGCTTTGTTTATGGTAACGCTTTGGAAAATCCCTTCTCGAATTTGAAATGTAAATCTGATTTGCTCAGCATTGTGAGAATTGAGAGTAAAAAAAACCATTAACTGATTCATGTTGTTTTGTAATTCATTCTTATACTGTAGGGGTGGGGGGGGGGGGGTGTGTGGATGTTGTCAATGATTATGATTACCAGGAATGTGAATAAATATTTATTTTATTTCATCAGGAACAAAAAAATACAAATATAAAAATAATCATGAATAATACATAATGCAGTCTTTATTAAGTCTTTACTAAGTTCTTCTGGCAGATTGAAATTGGATAAACATTTAGAAAACATTTGTAAAACATGGAGAAACATGAATTATGCACATTTATAAGAATATTATGTAATAATATATATATACACTGTAATGTATAATATATGTATACTGTATATATATATATATATATATATATATATATATATATATATATATATATATATATATATATATATATATATATATAATACTGTACATAGTAATATTATTTTTTCCGTCGTTATCTTGTTCCTCATTCCATGTACAGTACAGTAGTTCATTGAGAGGAGAGGTTTTGTGTACATCAATACTGCTGTTTATATACTGTACATTTGACTGTACAAACAGATTAGACTGGACACAACACCCCACCTCCCCCCAGGCCACCCTTTTTTCCTGAAACGACAAGAAAACTAAAAATTAGTGCAGTTACTGTATGTGCGTACTGTATTATGGCATTGTGTGATATGTAGTACTACTTTAGATGGCTGGTGCTGCTTTCTCTGAAAAGAAAAAAAATGACCAGTTAGTAAGCAGTTACTGTACTACTGTCAAACTAGTCTACTGTATACTGGAACTACTGTATACTCTGACTACTGTTAAATACTACTGTATGTAACCTGATGGCTGGTGCTGCTCTCTCTGTAAAGAAAAAACTGTAACTACTGTACTGTATACTCTGACTATTGGGAAAGAAAAAAATCTGTGCCATACTTACCTGTATCATACTGTACTTACAATACTACTGCACAGTACTACTTTCCTGATGCTTGCCCATTACACGCGATCACAATGGGCAACACAGTCGCAATATGGTCTATATATTTATTGCAGCGTTCCACGGTGAGTACATTGTTCCAAAAACTCATTATGCCTTTCAACAACTCGTCCTTTTTGGAGGGTTTCGTCACTTTCCGGATATGATCCTTCAGCTGATGCCAGACCATTTTGATCGGATTGAAGTCTGGCGATCTGTCATTGGAAAAAAAGGACAATTAGTTTAAGAGATACTGTACACAGTAAAAACAGTGGGGAAAAAATGAGACACGGTCTACTGCACTTACTCCGCTGGCGTCTTCACCCAGTTGATACCGCGCTCAAGGATATGCGCTGTTGACGCGGTGTGCTTCGGATCGTTGTCCTGGTAGAAGCGGTGACCATTCGGGAAGTCGCGTGTGATGTATTGCAGGGACAATGTTGTCTTGGAAGAAAGCTTTATTCATTATTCCTATAGCAAGAAAAGAAAAGTGCTTAAAAAACTGCACAATAGTACAGTACAGTGCATACAGTAAGGTTACACTAGTAAAGTACAGTGCATAAGGCTACATTATATTTGATATATTTTACCTTCAAAGATGACAATGCATCCTGGTCCACACCTAGAGATGGCACCCCTCACATGCAGCTTAACGGGGTGTTTTGGCCACGGCTTCAAAGATATGCAGCCTTTTTTGTGGAATGCAAAGCTTGCAAATCTCTCCAGCGACACAGTAGACTCATCAGTGAATATGCAATCCTGGAAAGTCTCCCCACTGTCGATCCATGCCTGGGCCTGGACCACTCTTTTGATTTTGTTTGCGTCCCGTATCATGGGGTACACTCTGTAATGACAAGGAATAAATAATTTTAGTGGTACAGTACAGTTTCCTAAACAACACTTTTACCTCCTGTACTGTCCAGTACTAACCTCACACGTCCATATTTCCATCCAATGCTGCATCTCATCTTCTTTATGCTGGTCTCAGATACAGCGAGATTGTGATTTTCCTGCAGAGTGTATTTGACCCTTAATGCACTCCTCTCATCATTCTCCTCACTTATTTTGTCCTCCAGAAGAGTTGTCTCCCTACAATGTAAAGAAAAACATTCCTCTAAGTAAAATATTTAGAGACAGTAGATCAAGAGGATACAATATATTGTTCTATTAATACAATATGCAGCAATACAAAACTGTTGAAATATAAATATAAATATACAAAATATATATACTGTTGTAATATAAATATAAATATACAAAATATATACACTGTTGTAATATAACTATACAAAATATATACACTGTTGTAATATAAATATACAAAATATATATACTGTTGTAATATAAATATAAATATACGAAATATATACACTGTTGTAATATAAATATACAAAACATATATACTGTTGTAATATAAAACAAAAATATTAGATACAGTACTGTAGATGTACAGTACATTTTTGGATCAAATTTTTTTATCAAAGTTTTATAAATATAAATATACAAAATATATATACTGTTGTAATATAAATATAAATATACAAAATATATATACTGTACTGATATAAATATAAATATACAAAAAATATATATACTGTTGTAATATAAATCAACAAAAATAACAAAAATATTAGATTTAAATTAAAATTAAAAAAAAATTTTAAGTTGTATAAATATACTTACGCGTTAGTTACCCTTGGTGCCCTTTTGCGGTCTCTGTTTTTTCTGTGTGCATGATAGCTTACGGTGGTTGCTGGCACAATAATGTCAGAAGTAGCTAACCAGCGTTGGATAGCAGCAATTTGGTGTCCGCTCGTGTACATGTCCTTAATTCACATGCTGAGCTCCTTGGAAATCTTTTTAACAACCATTGCAGCGAGTAGAAAGAAATACAAACACAAGAATGTATATTCGATGTTTAGTCGATGTATATTCAATGTGCAGTGAATCCACAAAATGGATGGTATATTTATACGTTAATGACTCACATTAGAGTACGCCCACTTTCAACACCTGTACCTGGTCGCCATGCATTAAAGGTTACACACTTTGCATAGCCCACCACTCGATGATCTTTATCTGAACTTGCCCTTGTCCAGATACTGCATTGTGCCACCTGCTTCCATGGAGCAACCCCGATTCTACGGACGCAGGAACCCACTCGCCTCTGCAGTGCCTGTCAAGCAGAAAAAGCGAAAGGCGGTTGCCTTTTTCCACGCAAAGGCAAAAGCGACAGGCTAAGGCCAATAAAGAAAACCTTCTGCTGACCCCAAAGGCTAAGGGTTTTCATAGACGTCAGCCTTATTATGTCAAGAAGATATACAGTGATGTACACTGGCGACACACTTTATTCGAGCTTGGCTAGTCCCACGAATTCGGGTATACCCGGGTGTATTGAGGTTTGTGACTGTTTTCTGCCCGAGTGCATTGAGTTATTTTCCAGGCAGGGATTGAAGCATTTTATTCCCGCTGGCTGCAATACTGCACAGTATATATATATATACTGCATTACAATTCATGAATTTATGCCATCTGGTAGACACGCGAAGCATTGCAGCCTATTAAATCCTAATCATTATCATTTAACAGATCAGCCGCCCATCAGCCAGGCATGAACCCAGGCTGGGAAGGCAAATGCAACGGGGCTTGTCAGAGGTGAGGAGTGGCGCATTCCAGGTATCTGCCAGGTACATACTGGGTATTTGCTCGAATAAAGTGTGTCGGTGCAGTACTCTCGACGCAAAACGATTGGCAGCCAACCCATCGAACCCGCAGACCACTTCCTCACATACGCTTCGACGACTCTGCCGCCGCTGTCCCGGAAATCTTCAGCCCGTCTTCTCCACCCCTCGTTCTTGACGCTGCCGCCGCCATCACGGAAACCCACAGGCCATCTTCTCCAGTTCTATCTGACGACGCTGCCTCCGAAATCCACGGGTCACTTTCTCCTTTGCTCTTAGACGACTCTGCTTCTCGGCCGGAAATCCAAAGGTCACTTTCTCCATCCCTCTTCGATGACGCTGCCGCTTCTCCTCTACCGGATATCCACAGGTCACCTCCTCCACTCTTTTTCGACGTCGCTGCCGCTTCTCTCCATGGAACCCCCATCTCATCCTCCGTTGCACCCATCCACCCAGATGTTCACACGCCATGCACAAGAAGCAGCTCATTAGACCGGATGCTATATGGGATAACTGTGGATCTCCCCGGGAATTCTATTGTGCTGGCAAAGATAGATCTGCTTCTGGAGACATTGCTAAATGTGGAGCAACGGATGCTACAAATGGATCAACGGATGGATCGACAGATGGAGAAGATAGAGGCTGACATAGCGGGCATACATTATTTGCTCGGTGTTAATGCCCCTGTTTCCCCGACGCTGGAGCAGGGGGGTGACATGGATGTGATGAATGGGACCTTCAACCCCCTTCCATCACCAAGCGCATCCCCTCCACCAGAAGATGTAGTGTACATGTATACCATTGAGGAGGACATGACAACCCCGTCAAGACCACGCCAGGAGACAACACGGTGACCAAGATCGGAGGAAAGCTTCCTCCCAGACAACCTACCATCGCCCGTCGCCTCAAGCACACCTGCTCCCAAAAGACCTACATTCGCTCGCATCGATACGGTGCCCGATACGGTGCACACGGTACGATCTGCCACAGGCGCTCAGGGAGAAGTATAGGGTGAATAGTGCTGGTGCACCCCACAAGTATGCCTTGTTACTTTTTAAGCACCATGTTCCCTACTCGTTGTACTGCGACTGGGCCTTCAAAGTGAACTATGAAGGAAATCGCGTTAAAAAGGCGCTTCCTGCCAATTTAAGAAAGAACATTCAGGATGAAATGCGGCGCTTTTATCCAATTACAGATCCTGTAATGAAAGGCGTTTGAGACTGCATTAATGGCGTTTTGCGCCATGCAAGGAATCGGCCATGGACGGACAATGTGGAGGACTTTCCGTAAGACCATACAGTTGTGCTGAACTGTATTGTACTCTACATGATTTGACCTGCTGTACTTAAATAAAGGAGATGTTGTTGTGTGTTTTTTTACTTGTATTTATACAGAAATGTTTTAACTTGCTGTCCACACACATAGGACCTGCACAATTCCAGTCCCTGAGGGCCGCAAACAGGCACGGTTTCAAGTTTGTCCTGAAAACCTGCCCTGTTTGCTGCCCTCGAGGACTGTAGTGGTGCAGGTCTGACTGACAGTTTTGCACACCATCCCACTGTACTGTATATGTTTCTTTAATAAAGGAGATGTTTCGTTATGTATACTGTATTTTATGAATAAAGATTTTTTTTAATCACAGGTAAGACCATACTGTTGTGCTGAACTGTATTGTACATGTTGTGACCTGCTGTACTTAAATAAAAGAGATGTTGTTGTGTGTTTTTTTACTTGTATTTATACAGAAATGTTTTAACTTGCTGTCCACACACACAGGACCTGCACAATTCCAGTCCCTGGGGGCCGCAAACAGGCACGGTTTTCAAAGGTTACCCTGAAAACCCGCCCTGTTTGCTGCCCTCAAGGACTGTACTGGTGCAGACTGTTTTGCACACCATCCCACTGTACAGTATATGTTTTGACTTGCCGTTCTTTAATAAAGGAGATGTTGCGGTTTGCTTATTTTATGAATAAAGAATTTGTTTTTAAAACATGTGACTGTAAACCATACATAAATGTTTTCACAAATGTAGCAGTAAACCATACACCTGTTGATGTTTTGAATTGCTGTGCACTTAAAATGTTTCTACATTGTACAGTATTTGTAAATAAATGTTTTTGTACTTACTCCACCAATAAATGAACATGTTGATTTGTTTTACATTGTTCCATTTGCTCCTTTGCTACTGTAACAAAATACAGTGTTTCTAGAATGTCGAGGCACACTGCACTGTATACTGTAGGCATGCTCAGTATAAGAGTATTAAAAAAAAATAGAAGACACAAACTGTACTGTACTGTATGTACCGGCACTGTATACTGTAGAAGCCACATAATGTATGTGATACATGTAGAATAAATGCATAGTTTGTTTTTTTCGGGTTTATTACACAGTATACTGTACTGTATATAAAAAAGTATTGTACAGTATACTGTACTCCCGGAAAACATCAGCATACTGTTTCAGGTACAGTATTCTATCCTAATCAATAACTATGGCCGCTAAACTGTAGACTCCGGTACGTGGTTTTTTAAATCCGATTCAGCAGGCATTGTTACACAAAGCGATATTATCCATCGAAATCCCTCCATTAGCCGTTTTCTTTTCTGAGGAAAAACAAAAAGAAAGGTTTTACTGTAATGGTCAGCCCCCTAAAGAAGTTCCCAGCCAGTCCCACCAATTATTTTCTCGGGGGGCGTCTCCTGTTCACATGCGCATGCGCCTACCGTCGATGTAATGACACGCATACTGTATGCGTTTCAAGAAGGTTCCAATGCGCATGCGCCTAGCGTTCCACCAATACAGTAGTTCAGTATCTGCAGTACAGTACTGTAGAAGCCGCTTAGCCACTAATATTGCTTACAGGAGAATCGTTTGACTTTTCAATCGCACCGATATTGATACTGTATTGTCAAAATAAAAAAAACACAGAAAATAATACGGCAACAATACTTACCATAGAATTTCCCATTCAGCTGGCGCCGGCGCCGGTCCACTGCCAGTCCAGCATTCTTGATCATCCACGTCGATAGTTTGCAGCGGGACTAGTCCACCTGTAGTCAGCTGATGAGGCTGGAAATTGCTTAGGTAACTGTATCCATATGTGGAAGGAAAAAAGATACAATGATCTCAGCGAGATACTATGTACACAATGTGTAGCCACATGTAACAAGCAGGTTGCTACAAAGGGGCCCAGAGTAGCTAGTAAAGTTCCTGTGAATTTCAAAGTGCATAGGATATGCTCTGAATGTATTCTCACTAGATTAACCCTTGATTGGTCGTAGTCTAGTGAATCATTGCAGACCCACTTAGTGTGTGTGCACAAAGGGATCTGGCCACGTATTGTAGATTCAGTAAAGGGCCCACAGGGTCCTAGTGGTACAGACCCAGGGAAGAAATAGTTTACAAAGTGTAGTGTCTAGGTGTTCCCGGTGCAGGGAGAATATAGAGATGGGGGCTCCCCAGACAAAGTGGTTAATGCATCCATGCAATATCAGGTCATCGAGCTCGTCGGGCAGTCTGGATAGATAGAAGGCATAGTTCTGTAAAGATAAAAATGAAAGATCTGACCCCCCTCATGGCTGGAAGAAAGGTTCCCTGGATTCCAACCAGGATTTGAGTTATTCCAGAGATGCGAATCCTGGTATTCAAGGATGATGGGGTATCCATCTTGTATGGAGCCAATTCCCAGAGTAAAGTGAAAGTTTAGTGGAAGCATCTAAGGTCCAGTTCTTTATTCTCACATGTGGGAAAGTGTGTCTAGTGTCCCAATCCAGTTGGCCTCCTTCCCAAGGAGTCGTTTGGATCTGGTTGTTTGGATCTGTCTCCCCCTCTTCGCATTTTCGGTACCCCCATCTATGACTGGAAAGTGCAGTTGGTTGGGATTATGGCCCATCTGCACAAAAACGGTGTGCTATTCGTTATATACATCTTTTCGGTGTATCGCAGTTTGGTCAGAAAGCTCTGATCCATGTTAGTGCCTCCTATGTCCACTGAGAGAGTCTCAAATGTTTGTGCCCTTTTTATAGAAAAAACAGAGGCTGCTGCAAAAGTTTCCTTGAACCAAGGTATTATAGAGTGTTGGATGTAACATTCTATTGCCTTATATCTGCTTACATTGGCCTTTGTCTATGTATTGGCCTGTCCTGTTTTTATTTCATCCTGTGTGCTGTTTTGGACACTTGTGAGAGACTTTGAAAGACTGTTCAAACTTCCCTATTGAATCCACCACTGCTGCATCGTGGCACGCTGAGGGCATCCCAGCAAGCTGCGTTTTAACCTCTGTGCAGAGGATACACCTGCCGAGGTACAGGAGCAGCTTCATATCGGCCAGGAAGCAGGAGCGATTTCACCGAGCCCCAGTACCAGCTGCTGAACCTGGCTGCATGAAGGGAAATCCCCTTGGGAGTGAAAAGACTGACGTCCTGCCCCAGAATCAACTGAGCTGCAGCAGCAGAGGGAAGCAAGCACCTGAATCTACAGCTAATAGCTGCCGAGTGGTAAACAGTGTGATACACACTACATGCCTTTTACCAACTTTTTTCATGTACGCAGATATATTACCCCCTTTTTAATTCTATAATATATTGTTGAATTTGCTTCACTATTTGGCGTTGTGTGCTGTTTTCTTTTGTTTCCATTCTATTAGAGAGTGCTGCTCATCCCTTTTTTTTTTTTTAAGATTTAGACCAGCCCCGTGCAAGTATCACTGCGGGGTTCACGGATTGGTCCACCCAGTATTAATTGCTTAATTGGTAGGGGTTATTCAATTACCCAGGGTATAAGAAGGGGTTGTAGCCCTCTCTCTAATCTATCTCTGATGAAGGCCACAGAGGGCCGAAACACATTGGATTGAGGAACAGATAACGTGCACCCCCTGTAAGAAGAGTGAGGGTCCACAAATTTGTTCCAGTAAATTGGATTGTTTTCATTACATCAACGTCTGCAACGTCAGCAGCGCCTGCAACATGTGCAGCTGTTAGTGAGAAGCAGCATACAGCATAGAGCCCAAGGGAGTCACAGAAAACATCAGACCGGAAACGACCTGTGGTTAGACCGCATCCAGGTTCCAGAGAGAGGACAACGCCAGCCGCAGCATCAAGTTCTTTCTAAGCACCAAGCGCGACCCCTCGGTGTCCAGCGCAAGGAGGAGTGGTGCCCAAACAGAGAGATGACGCAGAGGTATACCTAGGCACCTGCTTCCCCTTGAACATCCCAGTGACCCGTGGTAAACCTCCAGGAAACAATTGAAGGACAACATACCCCCCCTGAATTGGGCTTCTACAGCAATCAGGCAATTTAACCTCTTTTATTTTGTTCAATTCATTTTTATGTATTATGTATCATTTATTGCATTTTTCCCTTCCATAAAGAATTTACTTGTATCACTTGTGCCCTTTTTTTCTGTTTTGTTTGAGGTTCGATTGAGGATTGATCAGCCGTATATTGGGGCTGCAACCACTGCAAGTTTATTTACTGTACATGGGACTGGATTTTTTTTTACCAACTGATAGGTTTTCATGTCTATTGACTAATTAATAATTTTTTAATTAATGTTTTTATGAACTTCTACACAATTTTTTGCTCTTGCGCTTTTTTGAATCTACCAGGGATTTGTATCTCCTTTGTTTATATCTGTTGTCTGCATCGTTTAGGAGTTTTACAGGTGGTTCATGTCATACACTGTGGCATAATTTGTCAGTGTGTTATTACCCTTTACAGTACCAAGCACGCAGAAACAGGTTTTTTTTTTACCAGGGAGATTGTATTTGCCTTGCAATATTATTTGTCCTTCACTCTCCTTCCCAACCTCCCCAGTTGTTAACTCAGATTTTTTTTGTTTGTTTTTTACCCCTGCGTAACATTGCTTTGCCCAAGGCTGTCTTTTTATGTATTTAAGCCGTTTGTCTCGCTGCACCAAAGTGCAGTGTCTATGTACAATCTCTTTGATCTTGCCACTGTGAGTGTTGTATGTAGAGACAAAGGGGACATAGCACTCCTTACTGGTTTTAGGTGTCTTGGTCTTAATAGGTCTGGACTAGTAGGAATCATTCCCATTGGTATGGTACCTCGATACACATACAGTATATAATAAAGATAAATCTAATAATAATAAAAAAATAAAAAATAAACCAATACACACACACACAGATATATAGGCGCGCTGACGAGTATTCTAAAACTTGCCTTAAACTTGCCTTGGAAAATCTGGGGCTATCACCAACAAGATCCAGGTACATGCTGGGTACATGCTGCAACATTTCAGTGATGTTTCTGCAGAGACTAATGGCCCATCGGATTAACGCATCAGGCGTCCCTGGCAGTCCCATTCAGTTTGAATGGGACTGCCAGGGACCCCCGCTGGTAATCCAATGGGCCATTAGTCTGTCTGTCAGGGAAATGTTGCAACATGTACCCAGCATGTACCCGGGTCTTGTTGGTGATTGCCCCAGATTTGTTTTAGAATACTCATCGGCACTACGGTATATCCGTCCACACTCTAATTAATGAAAGGTTGGTAGCATTACAGACATAAAGGCCACCACTGGCATAGTGAAACAGTGAAGCAGTGTGAAAGTCAAACTACAGAATATTGCTCTGGTATGGCAAGGATCACCATTTAGATAAGCACAAAATACATTATAAAGTGTGTGGACAAATTGCATAACACGAGCATTGAAGGTAGAACATCCTTACCTGAAATACAGCCAGTCCTTCCTCCGTAGGAGGCAGAGATGGATTCCCCATGTATATCTCCATAGTCTGTATAAATAAACAGACCCACAGGCTGGCATGTTGGCGTGCAGACATGCAGATACACTAAATCTCTTGCACACGGACTTGTACATCAAGCTTCAGGCGTGCTGGATTAATGACACACTGACGTGCTTCTGTGTGCCAAACACGCATTTCGCGAAACATACCACCGTTTTTGTTTAGCTGGTGGGGTGTCTGACATCTTTGTGCATGTAGTGGGCTGGGGAGCTGGGAATTTAAATCTTTTCAGGGCTATTTTATCTCATAATTCATAGGCAATGTTTTTACTCTGTGTCCACCTGAAGTGAGAGAGTGGGTGAAGGACTGAGGTCCTAAGCCAGCCACAGAGGCAGGCCAGCTTGTAGATTCCAACATGGCTAACAGGAAACCAGCGGTTAACAAGGGAGTCTCAGGATGGAAGGAGGGGTAAATCCAGAGAAACTCCACAATGACCTCCTGTTACACCTACTTAGGCTTTATTTAGGGGGGTGGATGACACACCAGGAGTGCGTGAGGTGGGTTTAAATTATGATAATCCTGCTAATGTGTTGCTTGGTAAAGATCTTGGAAAGATGATTGCCCAATATGAAACCACTGTGACCCAACAATCTCAGGAACCTGCTGAAAAATTCCAGGTACTGACGCACACTGGGAACCGGGGAAGGGGGACTGACAGGGGTTGTACAGAGATGGGGGGTGTCCATCTCCCCAAACAATCCATCACCACCAACCAGATGGTTGCAGGGGGTTTCAACTAGGTGATGGGAGGGGGGGGGGGCGGAGGCTGTAGTGAAGTGGGGGCAAAAGAGAGCTTTTTATTACACCATTGTAGATTTTTATCGCAGTGAGCCCCGAAGGGGTTAGTGAAGGGGGTTATACCAAATTGGGGGGCAGTGATAGTTTCCTTGTACAGTCCGTTATCACTGGAGACCACCAAAGAGAAGATTGAGGGTGTGGTTGAGGGGGGTTATACCAAATAGGGGGGCATAGTTTCCCATTACAGCTTATCACTGGAGAATCCAGAAAATTAGAAAGAGAGAGAGGCTGGGAAAGGCAGAAATAGAGATAGTAAGAGGACGGGAGGCAGAGAGCCATATACAGAGCAACAGCCAGCCAAAGAAAGAGAGTGAGAGAGAGAGAGGCTGAGAGAGGGAGAGAGAGTACAGAGAAAGAAGAAGTGCCAGAGCAAGAGAGCAGGCTCAAGAGACAGCAAGAGAGACTGTAAGAAAGAAAGCAAGGCTCTCAGGTAGAGATAAAGGGGGCTATGCACTAAGCTCCGAGCTTTCGCGCCGGGCTGAAAAAAATTAGCACGTCCGATAAAAAATTAAGCCGGTGGCGCGATTCACTAAGGCCCTGAGCCCATTTTCTATCGGACGTGCCCAAAACTGGCTTATCGTGCGTGCAAGCTTTCCCTCTGCTATCGCACTTAAAGTTCCCGTACGCTAGCTGATAGAAAAAAAAGCCGCATGTAACATTTGAATGGAGATTTGCCATCTCCATGCAAGACTGTTACAGGCGATCGTACACTAAATAAATACATTTTAATAATAGTGTGCATGAGCAGGGGGTGTCCGGAGCTGAACCGCATTGGTTTCAGGTCCGAGGACCTCCTACTTCAGGAGATATAGGCCCCATTATGGAGTGCCAGTATCCCCTGCAGTTTAAAGCTCCCGCGTCACGTGACCGGGTTATTTACATTCTGCATGGGATACCGGCACCCTATAAAGGGGCCTATATCTCCTGAAGTAGGGGGTCCTCAGACCTGAAACCAATGCGGTTCAGTTCAGGAGACCCCCTGCACATCTACACTAGTATTAAAACACACATAACAATCAATAATAATTCATTACCGTAGCGGCTATCCGCTATGGTAATGAAGCTGCTTTAATGTATTTTTAATAATAGTGTGCGGGAGCAGGGGGTCCCCTGAGCTGAACCGCATTGATTTCTGCCTCAGAGACCCCCTGCTTCCCGAGTTACAGGCCCCGGTATGGGGCATCGGGTGCCAGTGTCGCCGCCATCTTTATAGCGTCCAAGACGCGACGTGGGCTCTATAAAGATGGCGTCCACACTGGCACCGATGCCCCAAACCGGGGCCTGTAACTCGGGAAGCAGGGGGTTTCTGAGGCAGAAAGCAATGCGGTTCAGCTCAGGGGACCCCCTGCTCCCGCACACTATTATTAAAATTTACATTAATGCAGCTTCATAACCTTAGCGGATAGCCGCTAAGGCAATGAAGGGGTTAAGGCACATTAGCATGTTTATTGGGGACAATTGCCCCCAATAAACAACACACATCCCCCCCGCCCCCTAACACATACAGTACTGTAATGGGCAAAAATACTATTATCCACATATGGATAATAATGCATTTGCCCATTTTAAATACATATAAATTACAATAAATACAGGCAATATATATGACACTTACCTTTTACAGGCACCCACAATGAAGGCCGTCTTGATCCTCATCTTCATCCTGCCCATGCCCCCTCCGATGCTGCAAAACATGCACAACAATCACAATAGCCAATGTAATGTCCCCTAACCCCTTAATCACCATAGAGGTTATTAAGCGCTACAGTCATTAAGGGGTTAACCCACCCTCACCCACCACACGGGAGGCCTACATACCCTCCCCCACTAACCCCCCACCCTGTGAGGCCTAACGATCCTCACCCACTACCCAGCTGGGAGGCCTACCCACATACCCTTGGGGCCAATACCCCCTTCCCCCACCCCCAGTACCCACAATAAAAACAATACACAGCCCCACAATCATCATTCTATTTATTAAATACATAACCCACCCCTTTGTGCCCCCCCATAAATACATGATTTATTCTTTTACATAAAGGGTTCATACCCCAGGCCCACGCGAGTCTCCGGTGGGCCCGGCGGGTCACCTCACAGACCTACAGGTTACCAGCAACTTGTTTCATACAAGTTCTGGAGGCCTGTTGGTGGGTCCCACCAGGCGCCCTGGCCATCCAGGTGGTCTCCGCGGTTCACCGTGGGCCACAATTGGGTCCCCACGGTAGGTCCGCGAATGTCTGGGAGCCCCGGGTCAGACCCACAGGTGTCTGAGGGGCCTCGGGTGGTTCTCACTACGGGTCTGCGGTGCCCCCACGGGCAAGACACCGTTATGGATTGTAATGGTTTTTTATTTTATGGTTTACCTGTAGATTGGTTCCTGTCCTTTCCGGGTCGCTTGGATTCAGTGAGTGGACATCTAATGGTGAGTAAAAAAAAGAAAAGTTTATTATTTTTACTTTTACAGGTTTTTTTGATTTTTCATTCATGTCTTTTATTTTGTCAGTCCCATTTAATGCCCGTGAATGAGCTACTGCTGCGGCCGAGTTTATTCGAGCATTTGCCCGTTCTCGGCCGCAGCAGTAACCTGGCGCGCGCCGGAGGGTGCCGGGCGTGCGCCGAAGCCTCGGAGGAGGGGCCTGCCGATCGGGGCTTCCCCCTCTCCTTACCTGGTCCGCCGGGTCCCCCGGAACGTCCCGGCGCCGTCAGTACATCCACGCGACACCAGGGCTCCCTCGGGGAGCCCTGGGCACGCGTACAGGCGGCACAGGCACCCGATGATGCGTGACCGCGCATCGGTGATGCGCGGCACGCTGAGGGAGTGCGGCTCGCAAGCCGGGACATTTCCCGGCTTGCGGAATGAGCCGCACTCGAATAAAGTGCGCCGCCTGTGTATGTACCTATGTATATACATACATTCACGGACACTGAATGGGTGTATTCTATGTGTTTTTTGTATGGAAATGCATTGCTTTTTATGCTGTATTATTGCCCCTGTATTTTATGTATATCTATCTATATAGATAGACATACAGGGATAATAATTGCTTGTTTTGCTAATGTTTATGTTCTTTTCATGTATGGCTAATGTATTTATCAGCTTTATTTTGTCATTGTTGTGAATAATGTAATTTGTATTTAGTTACAGGTTAATTGTAATGGCTTCTTTATGGTACTTAGATTAGAATGATGGTGGTTACTTTAAATTAGAATTCTTTTGACAATGGTTTGGCTTTAGGAATTGAATAGGGAATTGTATAATTGATTTGCATTGTATTATAATTGTTTGAGGTAATGGATTAATTGATTAATGCTAATTGTATTGATGTTGCTTAGTTTATATTTGATTTTCATGATGGCATTGGTGGTTAGGGGACATTGTTCATATTGTATTTTATTGTTACATTATTTTGCATAGTGTTACATGATGCACAGATTAATTGCATCATGTACACACTCAATTGTGTGACATTTCATATACATTTGTCTAGCTGCTGGTTTGTTGGTTTATACAGGTAAACCCCGTTATAACGCGCCTCGTTAAACCGCGATTCGGTTATAACGCGGTTTTCCCGTGGCTCCCGTTTTTAAAAAAAGAAAGAAAGAAATTTTTTACATTTAAATTTTTTTTTTTTGCACAGTGCACACACTGCACACACTCTCACTGCACACAATTCTCACTGCACACACACTGCTCACACTGACACACACTGCACACACACACTGCTCATTGCTCACACTGCACACTGCACACACACTGCTCACACTGACACACACTGCACATTGCTCACACTGCACACTGCACACACACTGCTCATTGCTCACACTGCACACACACTGCTCATTGCTCACACTGCTCACATTGCACACTGCACACACACTGCTCATTGCTCACACTGCACACACTGCACACACTGCACACTGCATACACACTGCTCATTGCTCACACTGACACACACTGCACACTGCACACACACTGCTCATTGCTCACACTGCACACGCTCACACTGTACACACTGCACACTGCACACACACTGCTCACACTGACACACACTGCTCATTGCTCACACTACACACACTGCACACTGCACACACACTCACTGCACACACACTCACTGCACACACACTCACTGCACACACACTCACTGCACACACTCACTGCACACACTCACTGCACACAGCTCTCACAATACACTCACATGTCAGCAGCCCACCCCCCTCACATGTCAGCAGCCCACCAGCCCGTTTTTCACATGTCAGCAGCCCGTTTTTCACATGTCAGCAGCCCCCGTTTTTCACATGTCAGCAGCCCCCGTTTTTCACATGTCAGCAGCCCTCGTTTTTCACACACACGCACACACACACACGCACACACGCACACACGCACACACGCACACACGCACACACGCACACACGCACACACCACACCTCTTGCAGCAGCAGCAGCAGCAGATCTGGCTGGGAGGACACACGCTGCAGTAGCAGATCTGGTAGGAAATACACTCACACATGCTGCAGTAGCAGATCTGGCTTGGAAGACACAGACACACGTTGCCGCGCACCGCAAAACCAGGGGGCTGGGAGGGAGAGGGAGGGGGCTGGGAGGGAGAGGGAGAAGGGATGAATTGCCGCCATTTTTTTAAAACTTTTTTTTTATTTATTTATTTAATTAACTTCCTTCCCTCCTCACTCCCTCCCTCCCGATCAGGCGCGCGGCGGCCATGTTTTTAAAAAAAATTAGCGCGACCCCATTACTAATGCGGTGGTCTCGGGGTGGACCCCGAGGACCGCGTTATAACGGGGTTTACCTGTATTTACAATGGCTGCTGGATTTATTTTAACATGCAATGTGGTGATTTTAAGATTAAAAATTCATGTTTTGATTTATGCATGTTTTATGTGTTTAATAATGGCCAAATGATCTATTATCCATATCTGGATAATAGTTATTTGGCACATTATTGTACTATATTTGTTGGGGGGGGAGGGATGTATGTATTGAATGTATAGGTCAGGTTTATTTATTTTACATTCAGGGTTGGTTCCTTGGTTCTGCGTGAGACCTCTGGAGACCACCTGAGGTATCCTCAGGTATCTCACGGGTACCAGGCTGCGTGGTTGACGGGTGACACCTGCAGGGAAGAACCGGTGGCCCCACATCCGTGGGGGCACCGAGGACCCGTAGTGAGCACCCGTGGGTCCCCAGAGCCCCGTGAGAACCACCCGTGGTAACCCTAACCCTAACCCTACCCACGGTAGGCCCGCATGGCGCTTGGCGGGACCCACCAACAGGCCTCCAGAACCTGTGTGAAACAAGTTGCTGGTACCCTGTAGTTCTGTGAGGTGACCCGCCGGGCCCACCGGGGACTCGCGTGGGCCTGGGGTTTGAACCCTATATGTAAAAGAATAAATCATGTATTTATGGGGGGCACAGGGGGTGGGTTTTGTATTTAATAAATAGAATGATGTTTATTGTGGGGCTGTGTATTGTTTTTATTGTGGGTACTGGGGGTGGGGGGAGGGGTTATTTGCCCCAGGGGTATGTGGGTAGGCCTCCCGGCTGGGTAGTGGGTGAGGGTGGTTAGGCCTCACAGGGTGGGGGGTTAGTGGGGGAGGGTATGTAGGCCTCCCGAGTGGTGGGGGAGGGTGGGTTAACCCCTTAATGCCTGTAGCGGTTAATAACCGCTATGGTGATTAAGGGGTTAGGGGACATTACATTGGATGTTTTTATTCTTGTGTATGTCTTGCAGCATCGGAGGGGGCATGGGCAGGATGAAGATGAGGATGGAGATGGCCTTCATCGTTGGTGCCTGTAAAAGGTAAGTGTAATATGTTTTTACTGTATTTATTGAAAGTTACAGAGGCGGCACACTTTATTCTTAGTTGGCTCGAGCCGCCAGCCGGGAGGCTTGCTCGTTTTTTTCCCTCGGCGTGCTTCATCGGGAGCGTGCGCGCATGGTGCGCGTGCCCAGGGCTCCCCGAGGGAGCCCTGGTGTCCCGCGATGTGGGGGATGGCGGTCGGGGGCTCCGGGGGACCTGGCGGACCCGGAGAGGGGAAGCCCCGATCAGAGGACCGATCCTCCGAGGCTCCGGCGCGCGCACGGGACACCTCGGCGCGCGCCCGGTTTCTGTCGCGGCCGAGACCGGGCAAAGGTAAGAATAAACTCGGCCGCGACAGTATATGTATTTACAATGGGCAAGTGCATTATTATCCATATGTGGATAATAGTAATTTTGCCCATTACTGTACTGTATGTGTGAGGGGGGTATATTTAGTTATTAATATTGTTTATTATTTTTGGAGGCACAACATTGTTACTGCAGGCCCGTGGGTACCCCGGGACTCCCGCGGGGACCCCCGCACTCCCGCGGGGGCCCCGCTTGGTGAGCCGGGGACACCCGCCGGCCTGTTGTATGGGTGTTGCGCATGCAAAAAGGTAAACAAAGATTTTTTTCTAAGTCCTGCTTTTTTATCACCAGCCTTTAGCTGGTGAGCTTTATTCAGCGCAACTTTCACGTATGATTAGTTTGCGTTGCTTAGTGAATCCCGCAGAAGGGCAGGATTCAGCGCAAACAGCTGATCGTACGAGCAAAGTTGGACTTTGAAAAAATTTCAAGAAAAAGTCTGTTTTAGAGCCCAAAGTGCCTGTTAGCGCGGCTTAGTGAATAGCGCGGAACTTCGCGCTCTTAAAACGACTTATCACTGCTTAGTGCATAGCCCCCAAAGAGCTTAAGAGACAGTCAGAGGAATAGACAGCTGGAAAGAGACAGCCATTAGGGACATGGTCCCCAGACTGGGATGATATGGACGGTTCATCACACCAAGATGAGGGCGGTATTCATGTAAGCACAGAGAATAGTGTGTAAGATAGCCTCTTCGCTCATTTTAAGAAGGGAGATGTATTGAATAGGGCAGAAGATATTGGGTATTTTAACCAATCTGGCACACAAGGGGTTAATGTTGGTTACAAATTGCCTTACAAATACAATAATTTGTTTTATGGCTTGTCAAGCCAGGCCTGGCTTGTATAGAACTCCAGTTTTCTCAAATCATCATCTGTTTGCCAGAGATGGGATTAAAATATTGCTTTCCTGACACTGGAATAAATAGGACACTTTAAATGTACCTTCCAAGACAGTCTTTGGAGGGTTCAGGGGTGCTTGGCTAAGAAGATATTCCAAAAAGATTAAATGTAATAAATATGACACCTATTTTGAAGAATAACTAATAGATATTCGTAACAATTGCAATGAGACGGATGCAATACGGTCAATGGATACATGCCACCTCATCTAAAAGACCATTGAAATCAATAGGAAAACATAAGCTCTTCTTTCGTTTCTAAAGCTGCAGTCACATCAACAACCTTACTACATTTCTGCTATTGTAGTGACATGACTTGGGTATGTGAATTTTTGTCTGTCAGCCTTATAGTGCAGAAGAAGTGATCTCACGGACAAATATCTATGGCATACAGTAATACTCACGAGATACTTATTGTTTGAAAAATTCAATTTTAGTTGCTATTTAAACACAGAGGTAGATTTCCATGAATAAACATTGCAGAGACATTATTCTGTGCTGCTACTTTAACATTTTGGTAGATTTATAAACTACTTAAGGAGAGATGACAAGTCAAATAAAGTGTTAAACTTGTGGTGTGAATATCAATTAAAAGATAATGAGGTAATTTCTATTTACGATTGGGAACGGCACAGTATGTTATTCTGCTCTGAAGAAACCATTACATTTGCAGTCAACCTTCATTAACAGAGATGCAATCCACCTTGTTATAGTATAGTAACAGCAGAGAGAAAACTCCTCATGTGTAGCACTTATGAGGCAGTTTGTACAAGCACCGCTTAGTAACTTCCTACCATACTGTTCCTATAGTAATAATTTTTTCTTGTAACTAAAGGGATATTGCTTCATTAAAATGAAGTATCTTTCAAGGCTGCTAATATGGCCCTTGCTAATTGTGTTAGCTTGGTTATGAAAATAAATGTAAGAAAAAAAGACAGCTGCTAAATTAAAGACCCGGGGTTATTCTTCATTAAACTGCAATATAAGTCAATGGGAATTTCTATGCAGTAGTGCCCCAATCGCAATTCAATGAATGGGCAAGGAATGAACAAGGGCATTCTTACATGGCTGGTGGAGAGGGCAGCTGTCTCCTCATTTCTCATTTGACCTTCATTTGCAAGAGAGAGGAGCTCCTTCCAGAAACATTACTTTGGCAGGTGATAAAAGCAGGGTAAGAATATGGAGTATCTTTCTTGGTGCACACTATACTTACCACATGAAATTTCAAGATACAGATCTCATCAAATGTTTGCACAATCCAATTGCTTTCCTAGCCACAATATCCTGAATGCAAGCCAAATAATCTGGTGTGAATATTCTCCAAATAAACAGGTGTGTTCACAGTCATACAGTCCATAACAATTCTCCTCTGCTGGGATCCAGCAAATGGAATGCGGGTTTGGTTAGTCAATAAAAACACCCAGAGCGTGGGATAAAACAAGCATATTAATATCCATTTTTCATTTACTGTATTTTAATGCTAGTTCTGCTCTTAGTTTGTATTATAAAATCCAAAAAATATACACAGAGAGAGTTATACTGTAGCGTGGAAGCACTAATTACAAACATAAACACAGAATATCACTTAAATACTAAAATCAAGCTATCAGACCACATATCACCTGTCTCATCCCTACTGCATAAAATAAAATGTTAGGGTAAAGGGGAGAGTGAGGAGAATAGTGAGTGCTGCTACATTTCTCAGATTGTACTGTACAACAGTCTCTGTATTTGAATGGTGGAGTGGCAGGCACAAAGGGGCCTATGCTAGTAGCCTTCATAAAAAAATAATCTCTGGGCCGTTTAATCCGCCAGTTTTTTGGCGTTGCTATCACGGTATTCAGAAAGCCTTGATTACCTGTGATAGCAAAATTCCAAAATCTGGCGAGTAGCCGGCGTCGTGATGATCGCCTCTCTCAAAAGGCCTCGCCAGGTGATTTGTTTTGGATGGCAAAGAGAGCTGCACAGAGAGAGTCGCCTCTCCCTGCACATATCCCTCCAGCAATCAAGAGTGTTTAATATAAATGTTAATACTAGTGTAGATACGCAGGGGGTGTCCGAAGCAGAACCGCGTGGATTTGAGGTCCGGGGACCCCTTGCATCCCGAGATACAGGCCTGTTATGGGGTGCCGGTATCTCCTATGCATTTAAAGATCTCACGTCACGTGACCGTGGGAAGAAAATGCATAGGAGATACCGGCACCCCATAATGGGGCCTGTATCTCGGGGTGCAGGGGGTCCCCGGACCTCAAATCAAAGCGGTTCTACTCCAGAGACCCTCTGCTCATCTACACTAGCAATAAAATGTATATTAAAACAGCTTCATTATCTAAGCGGCTAACCACTAAGGCAATGAAGGGGTTAACCCCCCCCATCTACCTACAAGGGCCAAATACCCCCTTGAACTAACCCCGCTACCCACAATAAACACTACTACCCACCTCCTATACACCCACATGATTGATACCAGAGGCCGCGGGTGTCTGGGGCCAAAAATAAACAATAATCAAAGAAATACACAAGCACCTAAACACCCCAACAATAAAAGAACTAAATAACCTAATAGTACACATCACAAATAATTATATACCACCAAAATAGCAACATTTTACAATTAGGTTATTCTAAAACACATGCCAAAAAAAACGTCACATGCTTAAAATGAAAAAAAAAAAAAGGCGGGCGCATGATACAGCATCCAATCGGATTGGAGCTGTACCATCTGACCATAATATGTGATGTCACAGGCCATATATAAGGCCTGTACGTCTCATTTTACCTCAAGAAGCCGACGGGACAACATCATGTTGTGGATTTACTATGGGATTTTGGATTGAAAGAAGAAGATTGAAGATTAAAGTAAAGATAAAAATAATGACAGATGAAGATAGAAGACGGTGATAGAAGATAAAAGAAAGAAGATTTGTTTTACCTTGTCCTGATTTTCAAGGTGGATGCCGTTGGATTGCGGGTGATGGCGTTGCGGTACGAGAGCTTGCAGAATCGCCAGGAGTCGGACTGGGAAGACTTCTAAAGGTAAGTAAAATATTGAATGTATGTTTAATGTCTTTTTCAGGTTTTTTTATAGTATTTATGTGTTTTTATGTTCGTGATTGCCCATTGACTGATATTGTATTAATCTGTGCCCCTTTAGGGTACAGATAAATACAGCGACAGGCAATGCATTTTTTTGCAAATGCTTGTTTTATATTGATTGTTATTTTTTTGATTTCTGTTTATTGTTTGGATTAAATTGTTTTGAATTTGGACTGCTTGTTTTTAGTACATTTTAGGATTTTTTAGCATCTTAAATGTATTATATGTTTTGTTGCTACTGGTATAAATTAATTAATTGATGTGTTGGCTACTGGTTTTATTTCTTTAATTGATTCGCTAGTGGTATTATTTTTTAATAGTTTGCTTGGATAGGTCTTTATTTTAATTGTAATTGTAGCACTGTCCCCCCCCCCCCCCCCCTATGGGAGATTGCACAGCCTATGCTACGTGTGTGGTGCACTACCTGTTTGGAGCAGGAGTTACTGAGCTGTCTGTGGTAGAGTAGAGACTTGGACAGGTTTGGGTTCTTGTTCGTTCTCTGTTGTTCAGCGCCTCCAGCCGTAGTGGGTCCCAGGGTGTCTGGAAGTCAGCCCTGTAACAGGGGATTTATCCCTGTTCAGGAAATGTGCCTCTAATCCAGCAGTGTGGTGGTTTACTGCTGATAGTCAATTAACCAACACCAGCTGGCTGATTAGGTTTGTTAGAAAAGCCTGCCTTTGAGACAGGAAGTGAGATTTTTCCTGAGTCTCACAAGTTGTGGGACTGACCATAGGAACAGACGTCTTGAGCCTGCCAGAGACTGCACGTTGCCAGCAAGACACAGGGGAAAGGACTTCTAAAACCTGGAGAACAAAGAAGCCATCCCCTACAAGAAACAGATAAGACTTTACTTTCTAAGACTTTTTGTATATCTGCACATATCAAGATATATGTTTGGGGCTGGGAGACAGCTAATCTAAAGGGCGTTGTGGACTGTATAGGTTTCACTAGAAATACTCCCAAGTGGAACAGAAGCTTTGTTTGACCCCTTATTTGCATACGTTTGGATGATTTTCTTGTGTTAAAGAAACAGGCGCAATAAAAGCCTTATTTAATTTCACCTTAAAAAAGTCTCCATTGCATACCTCTGCACATGTCCTCTTACAAGCCCCCACTACTGCATTCGTCTCCCTCCTGCCCAAGGACTGATACTCAGACAAGAGTGTATAGTAGAAACATGATTTTTATTGGTATACATCACAGGCACCCACTGCAGTTCTCCCTACAGTGGTGCAAATTCTTGCAAGTCCCAGACTTTTATATGGTGCAGGTGCTGGTCTTACAGGCCTTGGACCACCTGAGGACCCTTGGAAACCCGCGGGAACCACCTGAGAACCCCCAAACACCTGTGGGAACCACCCACAGGACCACCCGAGGGCCCCCAGACACCAGCGGCCTTTGGTATCAATCATGTGGGGTATAGGAGGTGGGTATTAGTGTTTATTGTGGGTAGCGGGTGCGTGAAAGGGGTATTGGGCCATTGGTGGGTAGCAGGAGGGGTTAACCCCTTCATTGCCTTAGCGATTAGCCACTAAGGTAATGAAGTTGCTTGTAAATGTATTTTTATTGCATGCATGGGTATCATGCCGGGGACCCCCCGGCATCAATCCAAGGCAGGAAAAATGCATTTCTTTTCTAAGTCCTCTCTTGCTGCCTTATCGGCAGGGTCTCACCACCTTCACGCCAACTTTTCCTGGCGGAAGGATTTTCTGAGGAAATTTCCATTCTAGAGCCTCGATTATCTCCTATAAACCTACTCGAAGCTACTAGAATTGCACGAATGTAAAAACCTTCCGATAAGTGACTTATCGCGGCTCGCTTGGCATTTTTTTTTTAAAAGCCGATAAAGGCTTTTATTGGCCACTTATCGAGGCTTACTGAATAGCAGTAGGGCTTTTGGGCGAAAAGGCCTCGATATGTGGCTTATCGAGGCTACTAGCATAGGCCCCAAAGTGTACAACTTCTCTGATATATTTTTGTGCATTGTATTTTTATAAATAAATACTTGTCAATGAATTTCTAGCACTGTATACTATGACCAGTTTAACCATTTTAAAGGTGCAATCTCATCTTGGAGATCTCATAAGTCTCAAAATAAAAGAAGACGATGCAAGGTCATTTTTTTATCTGATAATGTCCAAAGCACCCTTAATTAAAAAAAATTTACGCATGTGAACTCAACAGAACTTATTACTGTATATTTCCATACATTTCTCCCATGAATGTACTGTATATGTGTTTTACTGAACTATACATGTATGAATGTTACACCCCCACAAACACATACATATACTGAACACACACTAATAGGTATATACTGAATAAGCATTAACATACAACAAACTTATCGTTTCCTTTCCCTAATTCTGATTATGTGGGGGAATAAAATGCAACTCACAATAAGTCCCTTTATTTAGTTTTTTTCTTCTCCATTGTTTTTCTGTTCAAAAGTTCAAAACAGTGTACAAATTATACACATACTGATACATATATGTAGCACTGGCACCCCCCCACCCCCTGGGAGATCTACATACTACATGGTCTGTGGTGCTTTACCTGTTGGTTCAGGAGACAGGGAGCGATCAGCATTACTGTGAGATCAGGACAGGCTACTTTCTTTTGGTTTCTGCAGTTCTCATCTCTGGTGCTGTATGCCTCCAGCAGTAATGGGCTTGTGGGTGTCCAGAGGTCAGTTCCCACCACTGCATACTTATTCCACTCTGCCCAAGAACTGACACTCAGACCCTGGGTGGGACAGTGCCGGAGACAGTGCAGGAGGCAGCACAGCAGCTTGGGAGATAGAGGCCTAAGCAGCACCGGCCACCCCCCACCCCACCGTAGCACACAGTGAGAGAGGCAGCAACCTGTGAGAGCCACATGTAGGTGCTGGAAGAGCCGCAGGTTGCCGACCCCTGGTCTAACACAACTCTATAATATGACACCTTTGGACACTGGTGTCATGCAGACTGCTAGATTGGGTACATTTATGTTTCTTCTGCAGTTCCCCATGTGAAGAAAGTTTATTTTACAAATGTAGCATGTGTAACGGTTTTTCTGGACCAGTCGGACCCACCCAATCTCACATTGGGGGCACCTGGCCGTTGTGCTGACCACACCACCCGGCAGCCAGAACTTCATGAATAAGCACTTAATTATTTCCTTGCCACCCGCCGAGAGCACCAGGAAGCCTCCTGGGGCTGAGTAGGGGTGAGCGGAGATGTCCATATCTTCCTCTGCTTTGCTGGCCATGATGATTACAGGAGACACTTTCTGCAGTGGTCTTGCCTGTTCGCCAGCTCCTCGCAACTGAAGTGCAGGGGTTGGTTTGATAACTCCTCCCTCCGCCAGCTCCACTCTCATTTGGCACAATTGGAAACCACTCCCCCTGGTAGATATTAGGGGAGGGTCCCACAAGTTCACTGGGTGTCCCAGCACCCGCTCTGAGCCCGTCACTGTCCATGAGGGTGCGGCCACAGCTTTCGTGCCATACCCCCCCAGCAGGATGGGTTCTTTGCTTGGCGCCAATCCCGGCCAACTCCTTGCAACTTTTGCATTTGCAGAATTTTCTGCACTCGGCCCACACGGTCTCCCAGGGAAGCGGGAGCCGCAATCTTGGTTCACTTGGCCATTCACTTTAGCAACTGAGGTAGATTTTTGGCTGTAGCTCACCGTCTGGCAAGCAGATTCTCCATTTTCTCCACACACAACCACAATGTCCTCAACACTGTCCTCCAGGGTAGCACCCCTTGATCCTAGGCAGGACCAAAACGGCGCGGCCACTGCCTTAGCACCATTCCACAGCATGCTGGCAAAAGTTCCTTCTGCAGCTTGCTCTTCAGTAGCACGCACACCACGTGCGCTCCCTCCATAAGCCGCGGTCCGCCATCTTGGACTATCCGCACCGCGCGGATCCTCCTTTCTTGCGGTTGCCATCTTTACACTGTTCTTATTCATATCGCACATGGAGCTCCTCTCTGTGGGGCAGCTGCCATTCCAATGCAATAAAGAATGCCACGATGCACCACCTACGTGTACCTAATGTAAGTCTGACTCATGTTGCACTACCTCAGGCTAGGCTCACTCTCTCAGTGCAGCAGACAGAACGTCAAGTCGGATGTCATCAATGGTGGTAGAAGCAGTTCCTTGATCTCTCGATTCCAAGTGGGGGTATAGAGAGTCCTCAAAGTTCCCAATCACATGGGTAAAGAGTCCAGCAAGTTCGTGGTGCTCACGGGAGATGTCGCAGCATCAAACGGGTCTCCACGACGGCTGGATGCACGCTCACAGCCCTCTGTTCCGGCGCTTCCGGATTGGTGACGTCACTGGAAGGCGACACCGCAACTCGCGTTGCGATCTTCCCTCCGGTAGCCGGTAAGTCCACAGTGGTAGGGCAAAGTGTACAGTAGAGTAAATAGCACTTATCCAACGCGTTTCAAAACCTTACTGTTTCTTCATCAGGGAATAATAAGTGATTAAACCATACAACATTGAAATACCCCACGCTTGCATCCAATTGGCCCATCAATCAGACGCTCTAGCCAATAGGGTGAAAGCGAGGAAGAGTCATTGACCCAGATCATAGCAACAAGTGGTTGCTATAAGCAACATTGACAATAGTACAAACTTTATTAAAACAGACAACAATACAATGTTGGAGATATGAAAAAAAACGGCTCTAGAGTAAAAAAGAAAAAAATGTTAGAGTGTTCTTTTTTATGTACGCACAATACTTACCTTAATTGATGATTGTTTTAATATAATTTTTAATGCACTATGAGCATTGTGCGCTGTGTCTTTTGTGTATTTTGTGTATCCAGACCCACTTAACTCCTCTCAGGATCCTAGGTCATCCCTGCGAGCTGACAAATCCATCAGGCCCCCGGACTACCCCTAGGCTCCGTCCGAAACACAACACTGACTGGCAGCATACACTCTCCCTGTTTCCTAGTGTGCCTAGCAAAAGCCTGTCCTGTTGATGCAGATCTCAGCAGCTCGCCTCCAAATGTAACGTTTTTTCTGGACCAGTCTCACATTGGCCCCTGGACACCACCCAATCTCACATTGGCCCCTGTGGTCTAACCCGTCCCCATTACATGTATGGGTCTTGTGGCTGGCTACAGGACTCCTGAGTCTCCCGCATGATATTAGTGGGGATATCAGCAAGACAGACGTTGAGGTAGTGTGCTTAGAGTCCTACCTATATCCAGTGCAGCGCCTCCACCTCATCAGGATCTCTGCGTCCGCAGGGAGATGGGTCTGATGAGGACCTCCTCTGGGGTGCCTCCTTCTTTGCAAGGACTTCACTCCCACACAGTAAGGATTTGGTGAACTTGGGCATCTTTATTCTTAGCATAGGCAGACTGCCCCTCACAGCGGTTGTACTTAGCCGCTCATTGTCATACTGCTCATCCCTTCAGAAGGTCATGTCCTCCTAATGGAGTTGGGTCACCTCTCCCCGCAGGGAGATCACCACCTGTGTCAGGTCCCTGATCACAGTGCAGATACTATTGACTAGGTCTGACAGCCTTGATTGCTGCAGACTTCCAGAACTGAATCATAACTCTGGATTAACACACTAAATTTGGGCAGTGCTGTGTCTTATATAACTTAGGGAAAAGCCACACCTCTTGTGTCACTAACAGTGGACACAGAGTATGTTACCACTCCCCTGGTGTACATATGACACCTCACCAGGGTGTGAGGGCAAACCTCCATGATTGATGCTGGCAATCCTGCATACCTACCAGGTTTACTGCCAGCATGAGAGAGAACTGTATACCATTTTTATACATGGCTACACATGCAAGGTAATACATAGAAAGAGCCAATAGTCCAGAGTAAAGTCTTCATTCATTTCATATGTCCCAAGATATACTGGGTGCATGTGCTGCTCGTAAATCCCAGCACTATAAGTGCATAATGAGATATGGGAGCGTTGCACAAGGGTACAGATGGAAAAGTCCCCAGAGTATCCACTCAACTATACCTCCATCTTGTACTTCTTATAACGTTTTTAGCACTATTCAGGAATGTCCTCTGTGTGTGGGAATATATTTAGCTGCCCGATATCCCCAGCATTGTTTAAGGAATTCGTTTTTACTCACGGGAGCCATCACATCCCAAACTACATGGGCGTGTTTGCAATGATAGATAGAGTACAGGAAGATCTGGCTAAACAGCAAGGACTTGAAGGTGCACAGGGTGGGAAATGACAACTGCAAATTGAATACTTTATCAATCCACAGGGCTGTGCATCTTCAAGTCCCTGCTTTTTAGTAGGATTTTCCATTCTCTAGATTGCGCTGGTTAGCAGCAGAGAGACACTACCGTTGAGTGTCTTTATAAATTTATAATCTTCTACAGCTTATTGGGAAATACAGGTGTAGCGCACTTTCCCCACCCCCTGAGAGATGTGTGGCTATGGTGTGTGTGTATATGGTGGAATACCAGTGGTGCAAAGGAGATCTGAGTCTCTGCTACTGGGAACCTGGGGTATAACTGAGTCGAGGTTCGATCAATAGCGCCTACACCTGTACAGGATTCTATGATGTAGAATAACCCCACTACAGGACCCGCATACAATAAAACACACACTTATGAAAGATAACAGTTTTACTGAACATTAATAACCTATGGGGGGGAGATCTCTCTCCACTGCCGTACCCTCCAATGCTCTGCTCCCCCACCCAAGTTGTGTGACAGCGCTGCCCCACTATAGTGTTTGAGTTGGTGCACTAATGCGTTGGGTACCTGCCGGGTGATGCCACACCCGTGTGCGCTGATGCCACGATGTTTGATCCATGGATCCAATGCTGATACTGCGAAGCCTCCGCCACCACATTCAGTGGGTCCCTCGTGGATTGCACCACCATAAACAATGTCTTTATTAATGTAGGGCGATCTGTTTCCTGGACCAAAGGCCACAGCCACCGTGCGGCATCTCCCTGTGTCCCTAACACTAATATTGCCAGGTGGGGTCCCTATCTGAGGGGCACATCCCTATCGCAGCCACAAACTATGTGGGAGTCGGGGCCTAGCTGGGGCATAATAGGGGGTATCTGGCCTGGTGCAGATGCAACTATCTGCACATATAACTTACTCCTTCCTTGTCCCAGCTCAAACTGCCACTCTCCTAACTGGCAGCTAAAACTTCAAGCACACCCAAAGTTCCAATCTCCCCTCAGGAGATTCTAGCAGCCCTATCGGCTGTACTGTGTCATGTGTTGTGCAGCCCATGGGGCTGCTGGAACCTTTGCATGCGCAAACCTTTTCTGCGCATGCGAGCGCACAAACAAAATGGTGGCGCCCTTACCGGCTTTCCGTGTGCAGCTGGAGGTGAGGAGAGCTAAAGAGGGACTGGGCTACATGGACATTAAAAAACATAATGTCACCATGTCAGAAATGTTGAGTCTACACATTGCCTGCTCGAACTGCAATCCACATTACTAATACATTTTACTACAAGTACAGTACGTGTCTCACCATTGAGTTACAGTATTTTGAAAACCATCATATGGAAGCTAGAAATTGTACATAGCATAATGCATTTGAGTCTATAATGGGCTATTAGTAATTAGTAACCTGTGTGATTTATTTATTTTATTCCGTTCTTTTTTTTACTGTACAGTTGAGGGCCTGTACTTAATTAATCAAATCAATGTTACAGTACACATACATACATGTTCTACTCAGAATACTCACATGTGCTTTAACTGTACAGTATACAGTATGCTGTTTAAAAGTCTGGAACAAGATTATGGGCTGTCTGAGGCATGACTGATTATTTAGAGTGGGAAATGATGGCCACTGCAAATTGATTACTTAATCAAAACGTATTATATCATCCAGAGACAAATTATCTACATCTCTTGATGGGATTGACTACATATTTGCTGAATAATCAATTAAAAGCAAATGGGGATCTTCATTTTTGAATAGCTATTCTATAATTAACCAAGGAGATTCCAATTGACTTCAGTACAGTCCCTTCAGCAGTCACATTTCTCCATAAAACTTGTGTTAACACCTCTGAATTTGTAGAATTAGAAGCATTCGCTTCATCCACTGTCGTTTTGTCAAGGGTTACAAACAGGAAAGAATGGCATTGTTACATTTAGTGTGGGAATGAACTAGAAAAAAAAGATTATTCAGGTTTCCCTAGAATAATTAATAGAAGAAAGGTCATAAGTTATAATATCTGGTACAAGTGTGGGTGTGAACAAGATACTTTAATTGCTATCTTTACTTGTTCTTGTTGTCCAGAGGCAGTGTGCCAAAAATATCTAGGTGAGGCATCATGGGGGAGCTTTCAAAGTCTCTTTGATTTTAACAGTGTATGTGCTGGGGCAATACAAAATGCTCTAAGACTTTTTGAAAGTACTGAATCTGGAAAGTTTGGGTGTTGGTCAGTTGATCCCTAGTCAGAAAGATTTGAATATACAGTACTTGCAAAAATGACCAATTACAAGTGTAATTTGCTGCTATTCTTGCAGTCATTCTTTCGTTGTAAAGAACAGCACCTTGAAAGCACATTCCAAAACTCACCTGTAATGAAGCATTGCGGAAGCTTCAAAGCACTGACCCTTGCATACACTTACCACAACCCCTTGCATGCCCACTTACCATCTACTGTCTTTTCCATTCTCCTCACATACAGTGCTGTGATTAGGGTTGCCAGGTGGCTTGTTCAAAAATATTGGACACAATGGTAAAAGATGTGCCCCCCCCAATACATATAAAATATACCCCCACCTCCCCAATACATATGCAAAATATCCCCACCTCTCCAATCAAATTCAGGGCTTACCTTGAGGATAGTGTCAGGTCGGGCACGGTGGCTGCAGGGGGGCCGGTGGCTGTGAAAGGGCGGGGGGGGCGTTGGCTGTAGTGGGGGGCCGTGGATGGGGTGGGGGCAGTGGATGTGGAGGGTGGGCAGTGGATGCAGAGGGGGGCAGTGCATGCAGAGGGGGGCCTCGGCCATTCAGAGCAGTTGCCGCCATGTCTGGCTCTCCCAAGCTGCAGGCTTCTCTCTCCCTGTCTGTCCCACGCCGAGGTGTCAGAGGCTGACGCACGCCGGGCCTCCCTCTCATGCTAGCACACACCAGAAGCACAGCTGACTTCCGGCGCTGACGTTAGAGGACCCGGTGCACGTCATCATCACAGCACCTTGGCGTGGGATAGACAGGGAGAGAGAAGCATGCAGCGGGGGAGAGACGGACATGGCGGCAACTGCTCTGACCAGACACCGCCCCCCTCCCTCCACCCCCCGCATTCACCCTGCATTTGGAGAGAGATAATACCAGACACATACATGTCCGGTATTACCTTTCATTTTATACTGGACGCAGGGGCAAAATACCAGGCTGTCCGGTTCAAAACCGGACACCTGGCAACCCTAGCTGTGATACAGTGGGCTGTGCAGTAGTTGTTTTCAAAATGCGTTTATAATGTAATGTATTTGAATTACTCCTTTGTGTGTTGGGTGGTTGTAACGAGTGCTCACCACAAACAGGACGGGACCGCGAGGCTTTGGTGGGGATGTCAGAATACACCGACCTACAACCGCGTAACCGTGTCCGGATTGCAGAGGCGTGGTCGTGTAGCTGGGTCAGGGCTGGAGAGGCCAGAATGGTCGTATATACTTGCCGTGGTCTGGGGATGGAGAAGTTGGATGGTCGTTGTGCATAGCCAGGGTCCAGGAGTAGAGAAGCTGGGAGTCCAAATACAAGCCGAGATCAGGAGTCAGAGAAGGCAGGGGTCCGGGTACAAGCTGAGGTCAAGGTAACAGAGAATCAAAGCAGAATGCAAGAGCAGGGCAACAGGATGCTTGAGGCAAGCACTTGAAAACAAACAAAGTTTATGCTCAGCCAATTTGCCAGAGGGCTGGCAGCGGGCTTGCCGGCGGCTCCCTCTGCAGGGCGCCGCCAAGTTATAGGTGCTCGCGCATGGATGGAGGCTTGCGCATGTGCAGAAGAGTTGTGGCAGCCATTACAGGGATTGAAAAAGGGCAGAAGAGGCGCTCCGTAGTTACATAGTTACATAGTTACATAGTTACATAGTAGATGAGGTTGAAAAAAGACTTCCGTCCATCAAGTTCAACCTATGCTAAATTTAGACAACAGATACTTTATCCTATATCTATACTTATTGATCCAGAGGAAGGCAAACAAAAAAAACCATTAAGGGGAAAAATTAATTCCTTCCTGACTCCAAAAATTGGCAATCGGATTAATCCCTGGATCAACATCCTTCCCATGTATACTTATTTGGTATATCCCTGTATACCTTTCCCAACTAAGAAGATGTCCAACCTTTTTTTGAACAAATCTATTGTATCTGCCATCACAGTCTCCATGGGTAATGAATTCCACATTTTAACTGCCCTTACTGTAAAGAACCCTTTCCTTTGTTGCTGGTGAAATTTCCTTTCCTCCAACCTTAAGGGATGGCCCCGAGTCCTTTGTACTGCCCGTGGGATGAATAGTTCTTTTGAAAGCTCCTTGTATTGTCCCTGAATATATTTGTATATAGTGTGACAGAGTCACTGACTGAGTAGGCTGGAACAGTGAATGGAGAGATGCTGCAGCCAGTACACAGAGCGTTAATCTCCTCAGAGAAAGAAAGCACAGCTGAAGACTGATTAAACAGGGGATGAACTCATCAGTGAAACAAGTGCTTTAAAAAGCAGGAAGTAGCTCACACAAGGTGAGCTTGTTTTTCCAAAGGAAGGTGGAGAGACTTCTCCCGGCTAGGAAGCCGTAGCTGTTGCTCTGGTCCCCCAGTCCTGCGAGGAGCTGTGCTGCTGGGACCAGCTGGGACCCCCAACCCAGGATAAAGATAAAGATTGCTGCGAGGCTGGACACAGCCTGCTCCCCGGAACCGTGTTCCTGTTTGCTGTTGGAGCTGCACTACAGATAAGACTTTGTTATGATACTTATTGGTTATACTTTGTGGAGCACATGTTTTGGGCATAACCAGATTAGCTGGCTGCCCTGTTAGTAAGGGCTCAAGAAGTGAGTTAGTTTCCATAACGGGAACAGGATTAATTTTCTAGAAAGTAGTTTCTTAAAGGGACAGTGCACCTGTACTTTATTTTGATTGTGGCTAATAAACCACTACAGTTTAAAGTTTCCCATCATGTCTAGCGTCTTACTGACCCCGCCGCGAGGCCGTCCTGCCACAATAGTTATCATAACCCTTCTTAGACGCCTCTTTTCTAATGTAAATAAATCTAAAGCCTCTCCTCATAAGTTAGAATATCCATCCCCTTTATTAATTTGGTGGCTCTTCTCTTCACTCTCTCTAGTTCTATAATGTCTTTTCTTAGGATTGGAGCCCAAAATTGTACTCCATATTCAAGGTGTGGTCTTACTAATGCTTTGTAAAGGGGCATAATTATGTTTACTTCCCTTCCATCCATTGCCCGTTTTGATGCAAGATAAGATCTTGTTTGCCTTTGCAGCTACTGCATGACATTGGGCACTATTGCTAAGCCTGCTGTCTACAAGCACTCCTAAATCCTTCTCCATCAAGGATTCCCCCAATATATCTCCATTTAATTTGTAAGTCGCCTTTTTATTCTTGTATCCCAAATGCATAACCTTACATTTATCCGTATTAAACCTCATCTGCCATTTACCTGCCCACGTTTCCAGTCTCTCCAAGTACTTCTGAAGAGAAATTACATCCTGCTCTGATTCTATTAGTTCAGAGACTCCCCACAGTTGCGCATGCGCAGATAGAGCTAGCGGCGGCCATTACAGAGTTGCGCATGCGCAAGGGAGATAGCGCACACGGCCCCAATGTTAAAGAGGTCAACAAGGGACTACAACACCCAGCAGCCCCTGGGGCTGCTAACCACCTGATGCCAGGGAGCAAATAGGGTTACAGGATTCCCTGAGAGGAGAGATACATTTGGCGCGCTCAGGACAGGAAGAGGCAGTTGGAGCTGGGTAAAGGTTAGGGGAGGTTGTGTGTGCTGGGGTCAAGGACCCACTGTACTATGCCAGGTAATCCCCTAGGCCCCAGCTAGTCCCCAACTCAAGTGTTTAGAGTGTGGCTGCTTTAGGGACAGGCCCTAGGATAGGGAACCTGCCCCATTAGTATAGAAGAGAGAGAGGTCTGGGACCAGGCCTAATCTGGTAGTCAGAGAGGGAGATGGTCTTCAGGGTGAGACCACTCCTAATGGATAACAGCCCCCGCGGAGTCCAGGACGATGCTGAGGAGATCGTGGATCGGCAGATCCTTTGTGAAGATATCTGCAGGCTGGGTGCTGGAGCATCCGGCAGGTATCGTTAATAAGTGCACCAACAGAGTACATACACATTGTGGGCAGCGCTGTCTCACACACCATGGGGATTGGGTGTAGGCTTTGGGGTGCTGAGGCACGGTGTGGGGTTACGCATTGCATGGTGCGTGGGCAGTTGTACTCTTAGTCATTATAGAGAATAGAGTGTTAAGAGTTATCCGTTATCAATGTTACAGTAAAGGGCCTTTATATTTTACATTGTGTGGCTGTGATTTATGTGTTGGGTCCTGTGAGTGGCTCCTCCCACAATTGGGATCCCTCACAGGTGGAGGCGCTGCACCGGATTGTAAGTACATCACCCCAGGCTCTCCGTGGCAGAGGCTCAGGCCCCTGTAAGCCTATAGGTAAAGGTAGCACCAGTAGCATATTTACAGCCTACCCCCAGATCTCACTTAGGGGTGAGGGGAAACATAACATAAACATTTTATTTATTGATGGTTTTGTTTTGGATTTTTAATTGTTAATTCTGGTGTTTATTTGGTATTTGCTTAATTGATTGTTGGTAATTTTGTTGTGTTTACTTATTTATTGTTGTTTATTTTGTGATTGTTTTAATTGCATTTGATATTACATAGTTACATAGTTAAATAGTAGATGAGGTTGAAAAAAGACATAGGTCCATCAAGTTCAACCTATGCTAAATTTAGACAACAGATAATTTATCCTATATCTATACTTACTTTTTGATCCAGAGGAAGGCAAACAAAAAACCCCATTAAGGGGAAAAATTAATTCCTTCCTGACTCCAAGAATTGGTAATTGGATTAATCCCTGGATCAACATCCTTCCCATGTATACTTATTTGGTATATCCCTGTATACCTTTTCCATCTAAAAAGATGCCCAACCTTTTTTGAGCAAATCTATTGTATCTGCCATCACAGTCTCCATGGGTAATGAATTCCACATTTTAACTGCCCTTACTGTAAAGAACCCTTTCCTTTGTTGCTAGTCAAATTTCCTTTACTCCAACCTTAAGGGATGGCCCCGAGTCCTTTGTACTGCCCATGGGATGAATAGTTATTTTGAAAGCTCCTTGTATTGTCCCCGAATATATTTGTATATAGTTATCATATCCCCTCTTAGACGCCTCTTTTCTAATGTAAATAAATCTAATTTAGCTAGCCTCTCCTCATAAGTTAGATTGTCCATCCACTTTATTAATTGGATGACTCTTCTCTGCACTCTCTCTAGTTCCATAATGTCTTTTCTTAGGATTAGTGCCCAAAATTGTACTCCATATTCAAGGTGTGGTCTTAGTAATGCTTTGTAAAGGGGCATAATTATGTTTACTTCCCTTCCATCCATTGCCCGTTTAATGCAAGATAAGATCTTTTTGCCTTTGCAGCTACTGCATGACATTGGGCACTATTGCTAAGCCTGCTGTCTACAAGCACTCCTAAATCCTTCTCCATCAAGGATTCCCCCAATATATCTCCATTTAATTTGTAAGTCGCCTTTTTATTCTTGCATCCCAAATGCATAACCTTACATTTATCTGTATTAAACCTCATCTGCCATTTAACTGCCCACGTTTCAGTCTCTCCAAGTCCTTCTGAAGAGAAATTACATCCTGCTCTGATTCTATTACCTTACACAATTTAGTATCATCAGCAAAGATGGAGACTTTGCTCTCGATCCCAACCTCAAGGTCATCAATAAACATGTTAAAAAGCAGGGGTCCCAGTACAGATCCCTGAGGTACTCTACTCACGACTTTAGCCCAACCTGAAAAAGTTCCATTTATGACAACCCTCTGTTGTCTGTCCTTTAACCAGTTTTCAATCCCGGTGCATATATTATTACTGAGTCCAATTTTCTTTATTTTGTACACCAACCTCGTGTGAAACCGTATCAAAAGCCTTTCCAAATTCTAAGTAGACCACATCAACTGTATTACCCTGGTCTAAATTCCTACTTAACTCCTCAAAGAAACAAATAAGGTTAGTTTGGCATTATCTATCCTTCATAAATCCATGCTGACTATTACTAATAATTTTGTTTTCCATTGGGTATTCCTGAATATTATCCCATATTAAACCTTCAAGTAGTTACCCTACTATTGAAGTCAGGCTTACAGGTCTGTAATTTTCCGGTTGTGATCTAACTCCCTTTTTAAATATAGGCACCACATCTGCTTTACGCCAATCTTGTGGTACTGAGGCTGTGGAAATGGAGTCCTTGAATATTAAATATAATGGTTTGGCTATTACTGAGCTTAACTCCTTGAGAACTCTTGGATGTATGCCATCGGGGCCAGGTGCCTTATTTACTTTAATTTTTTCAAGTCGCTTATGAACTTCTTCCTCAGTTAACCAATTGTTCATTAATATGGAGGTTGTGGCTTCCTCCTGCAGCATTACTATTGAACTTGATTCTTCCCTGGTAAACACAGAGGCAAAGAATTTGTTTAATACCTCAGCTTTTTCCTTATCTCCAATAATCTGCCTACCCATCTCACGCTGAAAGGGTCCTATATTTTATTTTCTCATTTTTTTGTTATTAAGGTACTTAAAGAACTTTTTAGGGTTGACCTTACTTTCTATTGCAATCCTTTTTCATTATCCATTTTGCTAATTTGATTGCCCTTTTGCAATTGTTGTTACATTCCTTATAATTCTGATACGATGTCTCTGTCCCTTCTGACTTAAAGAATCTAAACGCCTTCCTCTTCTTGTCCATTTCCCCCCCTACCTGTTTATTTAGCCACAATTTAACTTATTTCTTTTATACTTATTACCCAAGGGTATACACTGATAAGTGTGCTTTTCTAACAATGGTTTAAAGACTGCCCATTTATCTTCTACATTTTTCCCTACAAAAACATCATCCCATTGTATTACTACTAGATTCGATCTCAGTTTACTAAAATATGCCTTTCTAAAATTTAAGGTCTTTGTTGAACCCAAGAAATCTATTTTTTGATAATTTATTTCAAATGAGACCATGTTATGATCACTGTTACCCAAATGTTCCAGGACTTGAATATTTGTTATTACTTCCACATTGTTTGATATGACCAAATCCAGTATTGCCCCTCTCCTGGTTGGTTCCTCAATAATTTGGGTCATATAATTGTCTTTAAGCACCCCCAAAAACCTGTTTCCTTTTGTTGTAATGCTAATCTCATTGCCCCAGTCTATGTCTGGATAATTAAAATCCCCCATTATGCAAACATGACCCAGTTTTGATGCCTTCTCCATTTTCAAAAGTATCTTTAGCTTCCTCAATCTCACAGATATTTGGTGGTTTATAGCATATTCCCTCAAACATTTTCTTAATACTTTTACCTCCACTGCTAATTTCTATCCACAAAGTCTCTGTATTTTCATGATTCCCTTCATAAACATCATCCCTTATAATAGGTTTTAGATCCGGTTTAATATATAAACATACTCCACCTCCCCTTCTATTTGTTCGATCCTTCCGAAAAAGGGAATAACCCTCTAAATAAACTGTCCAGTCATGAGTTTCATCCCACCATGTTTCAGTAATGCCTATGATATCATACTGCTCCCTTGAAGCTATTAATTCAAGCTCCCCCATTTTATCTGTCAGGCTTCTTGCATTAGCAAGCATGCATTTAAGTTTTTTTTCAGCCTGTACTGTTATCTTATCTGCTCCTTCCTTTCTGCGCCCACTTGGTTTAGCCTTTAGAAGTTTTCTAGTATTATCTGTATTTACTATGGGTGTCTCACTGCTTGTCAAACTCACACTTGCCCCCATTCTACCTCCATACCAGCAAGGTATCCTCACCGGGGAGGAAAGAAAACAGCGGGCACGGCCGCGCAACAAATTGGCAAAGGCTGGACTGTGCTAGAAAAAAACTTTATTGTAGCATGGAAGTTTAAAAAGAGAGAAGGGATGGCACCCCCCGCAACTTTTACACGTTTCACCCACTCGGGGCTTTTTCAAAGAGTGAAGATTACTTGCTGCCGTGCGTCCTGAAGTACTGAACACACCCGGAAGTGACGTCACTCTACCGGTGCTTGCAAGATCTCCTGAGATGTATGAAGGGAGTGACGTCACTTCCGGGTGTGTTCAGTACTTCAGGACCCACGGCAGCAAGTAATCTTCACTCTTTGAAAAAGCCCCGAGTGGGTGAAACGCGTAAGAGTTGCGAGGAGTGCCATCCCTTCTCTCTTTTTATACTTCCATGCTACAATAAAGTTTTTTCTAGCACAGTCCAGCCTTTGCCAATTTGTTGCGCGGCCACTTCCTTGTTCAAACTGCACACACTTTAATCAACCAGCACTTCAAATCAACCACACAGATCAGTCGGTACACGCAAGCTCAGGATTCATTAGAAGCCTTGTTTAAATAGGGACACCCACCAGATGTGTTAGGTTATCAATTAACTAACCCCACCCACTGCAGGTGTGTTAGGCCAGCCAATTAACCAACCACACCCACTCTGCCTCAGGCAGGAGAAAGGGGGGAAAAGTTACAGGCTTCAAATTACAGCACACTTTAAAAATAAATTAACCCACTGCACACTCCCCAAAAACAGCCACCCCTGCTAGTATACCCAGTACTTCCCTTTCCTTCTGATTCTATCTGCACATACTTTAAACAACCAGCACTTCAAATCAACCACACAGACCGGTCAGTACACGCAAGCTATTGTTGGTGGTTGTTTATTTTGTAGGTTGACTGCCATATTGTTTAATCATGCCTTCATCATGGCAGGCTGGCAGGGGGAAGTGCAAGTTTTATTTACTTTATTTCTGCTTGCTAATGTTTTATTTTTAAATGAGCAAATGCACAATTATCCATATCTGGATAATAGTAATTTTGCCCATTACTGTACTGTATGTGTTATGGGGGAGGGGGGAAGAGGGGTGTATTTATTTCAAAGTATTGGACAATTTATTTTTTTGGGCACAGTATTGATACTGCAGGCCAGTGGGGACCACCCGAGGGCCCCCGGACACCCGTGGGAACAACCCGAGGACCCCTAGACACCCTCAGGGACACGGACACCCGCAGGGACTACCAAAGGGCCCCTGGACACCCACAGGGACTACATGAGCCCCAGGACACCGGCAGGGACCACCTGGGGGCCCCCGGACACAACAGGAACAACCCGGGGACCCTTGTGGGGCCACAGGACAACCACAGGGACAACCTGGAGGCCCATGGACACCACCCGGAAACCCACACCGGCCTCTTGTATTAATGCTGTGCAAGAAAAAAAAATAATAATGCTTTTATACATGTCTCCATCTCTTGCGCCAGCCTTTAGCTGGTGAAAAGAAATTGTGAGCTTTTATAGTACAAATCAGTTATGACTGCTTTGTGAATAGCGCAGACTGGCAAAAAATGGCGTTTTTTTCTTTTTTGCCCCTTTTGTACGACTTTTTATCAATGACAGTTTTTGGGTTAAAAAAAGCCTTTATAGCGCGATACTGAACTGTTATCACTGCTTTGGGAATCGCACAGCAGGCAGTATCACGCCATAAAGGCATTTATCACACTTAAAACCACTTATCACTGCTTTGTGAATTGGCCCCATAGTCTTTGTCTTGAATGAGATAGAAATCTGTAGTATCTGATCGCACCCCTAAAGATGCAACTCTAGTTGTCCACTCATCTTTGCAAGGCAAATAGGGGCACACGACTACAGGTTTGCCAACTACAATAAAGAGTGAGGAAAACTATAGCAAGATTGTTCTCAAAATTAAGGATCCTGAACTAATTACCTTTTACTGATAAAGGGGTAGTGCATTTTCCAGATAACACCGTGATGGAGGAGGAAGCTGTAGGCTGGGTTCCCCTGGTACTGAAGGAGCTTCAAGACAGTACTACTGTAGTAGAGATACCCCACCAGATATCCCTTGGGACATCCCCACACATTAATTTAGCAGCCGTCTGCTTCTTCAATGTAGCGAGAAATAATGGCCCAAAAGTATGTCTGCCAACTTCAAAAGATAGATGCCACGGGTTACAATCAGAGTTGATGAGAGCTCCACCAAAGGTGAGCTGCTCGAGATCAATGATGCTGAGCCAGACACAGGTGGTCACCTAAATGACCGGGAAGAGAAGATCACATGACACGTCATAAAACTCGTTGCCAAGCGAATAAAAGAAGTATTGGTGAAATGGAAAAATGAGCTTGAGAGAGGTCCTCCACAGGGTGGAGGAAGCTAAGCACATTGTGGAAAGGCTGTGCTTTGAAAAAGTCAAAACAACTAAAGCGTGCTGAATTTTCCTACTTGAAAAGTCACTGGTTATGTGCACAGGCAACAGGAACTTTGTCACTGATGTCCTCTTCAACGACGACCACATATCATGACCACGAACTGATAAAAAGTTAGCAAACCTCTGTACCAGACAATTGGCCCAAATGCAAAAAACAAAATAACTGGTAGGAGTGAAAGAATTCTTGAGAAAATATGTTTGCCCTAAGGAAAACTCCAAACCCAGACTAACTAAGTGGTATCTCTCCCTCCAACAATTCTCTTTTGTGCTAGTTTTGTCTCAAGAGAGTGGAGGGACCTGCTTCGGTCATGACTTGCCCTAGCTACCCCGAAACGTGGGAGGAGTGTAACAGGAGTAAGTCTATTACCAGATAGTTGTTGGGTGTCAGCCAGGTAATTATTAATCACTGTCTGGACGAAGGCAGGGCTAATAATGAACCTACCCGAGTGTTGCAAGGGTTTAAAAGGCAGGAAAGGAAAATGTTTAGTCCCTCTCCTCTGGTCTGCATGCAGACCGCATCTACATGTCCTTGGTACAATGGGATACCAGGACATCCCGGCTGTACCTGCTAGGACGTGTTACAGAGGGACTTTGATCACTGAAAAGCCTGGAATGTATACTGCTGGACTCTAGCCTAAGAAAACCTGGACAAGAAAGGCCAAGCCGTGCATGCCACAGGTACATATATATAGGGACACAAGGTATCTATACAGACTTCCTATAGACTTTAATACGCTGGGGAAATTGTACTTTAATTTTTTTTGCCAGGATAGCATTTATTTTATATTGTTAAAATGTTGTTTAAAAAGCCTACATTATTTCCCCCCTCCCCTAAAATACATCAATATATATGTTTTCTCTAAATCTAATGCTATCTTTTGTATATGTCTTTGGGCCAGTACCTGGTTGCCACACTTCATTCTGGATGATTGTCATACTGTAGTTTGGGTTCATATTAGAAGTATTGAGTTTTGCAAGTGTTTTTCTTTCTCAGTACCCATAATGGATCCTTGTCCTTTCTTACACATCTCAACTGTTGACTCCCTTTTCAGGTTGATTTACCTTACAAAAAACTTTTATCCAGACGTTGGTTTTCAAAACCACCTTCTCAATATGGCAATATAGGGCCTTGTTTTCCAGACATTACCAGAAACGTGGATTACAATTGTCTTTCTAGTGACGCTCCATGCCACTGTGGATTACAATATTAACCTGAATTCCAGTTGCTTGCTGTACCTACTTGTTTAGATTCCATCCTCTACTCTTCGGAATACAGCGATTTGTGTGTTGATCTAGTGGAGATCTAGTGCTCATCCTTTCCAATTATCTCGATTGCTGACTATCCGGATATGGAATGATGGTTCTTGGTGCGTTTATAATCATTGTGACCTCTGGACTCTTCTGAAACAGGTTCATTCTACATCCAATACATGGCTGTTTTTTTTTATCATGCTGTGTTTATATGCCTACTTGCAGCTTGTGCACTGCCCCTTTAACATGCTAGATCCTCAGCTTCCTAGGATTGTAATATGTGGCTTGTACTGTCTGCAAATTCGTGATGCGTTCATATTTGCTCTATTTTAGTACACACACACTCACACACGTAGCCCTGTCTGGTTTGGGCTATCAGTCTGCCCTCCTCCTGGCAGTAATCCCTGGTAAGGGCAGGTGCCAGGAGAAATCATGAGTTTTCCCCACACCTCTGCAGCCCAGTGAGTCACAGAGAAGGCAGTGTAACCAGGCCTGGTGTCCAATCAGGGGCAAGAGGTTGGTTCATGCTGGATCTGTACTTAAGGGCTGCACTTCCTGAATTTAGCCAGTTGCCTCTACCGTGAGAGAGGCTGGTCTACCCGAGAGCAGTGTGCAGGGCTCTGCACACTGTGTGCCCTCCCTTAGGGGAGCGGTGGGTTACTGTTCCCCTTACTCTATCAGAGAGTAAGGGAAGAGCTAGGACTGCTCCTGGTGCCCGCTGGCTGGGAGTGTAGTCCAGGGACATCCTGAGGGTGCAGGCCCTAGTTCTGCTGAGTGACTGCTGTGCAGTGTGCATAGTGAATAAAGAAATACTGTTTACTATACTTCTGTCCTGATTAAAGTCTAATGGGAAGAAGGAGAGAGAGACTCTCAAGCAGAGATTTCGCCCCTTATCCTGGGGACTGCAAGAGATGGAGGCACTGTCACCGTGAGTACCAGTCAGGTTATACTCCAGAAGCCTGTCCTGAGGCTATCCCCAACCATCATGTGGGAGACTCAGGGCTACTGTTTATCAGCAGGTATGCACCACACTACTTCAAGTAACCAGCATAGAATTTCCCATAATAGACACTATCTGCGATTGGGGAGGGGGGGTGGGGTGGGCGGAACAAGGCTACATATACAGGAGGGCCCCACTAATATGGCGGGTTCCGTTCCGAGGACCCGCCGTAAAGCGAAAATTGCCGTAAAGTGGAACCGGCAATTTTCGTTAGGAGCGCACACGCAGACCGGCAATGCGTCATTCTGCGCATGCGCGACTGGAGGAAACCCCTCCATTCCGCGCATGCGCGACCCCCGGGCGGGCCCGTTTTGCGCATGCTCGACCCCGGTCAGCCCGTTCTGCGCATGCGTGAACATGGCGGCAACATGGCGGCCCCCTTCTCGGCACCGCCGTATCGGCGGATCGACGAAAAGCAGAGCTCCGAGAAGCGGGGCCCTGCTGTATATGATATTTCCCTTTAATGTATACCTTTGCCGATCGCACGTTCATCATTGCCATATGTGATATTGTTTTTTCTTTAGAGGAGTGTTCAGTTTTATGTTTTTTTTTTTAAATGTTCTTGTACATTTAACGTGCTTTATGTAAACACTAGTTCAGTCAGACAACTTTGTATTGTACACACACGATCTTGCATACTATCACACACAGCTCCAGCTTACCACTCTCACTGAGGTTTGTCTACTGTATGTCTTGTGGCGCCAGTGACTGCATTTTTTTGTTCTTCTGGATTCACGGTGTCCTGGGTGATGTGCAATGCATTATGGGAATTAACGTGTAGTAAAATGTTGTTGAAAAAACAAACTTGCTGAAACAAGAACAGGGCACCTATAGACTAGCACTCGTAGGGAAGCGGGGCAGGGTGGGTTAACCTTAATTACTATAACGGTTAATAACTGCTAGGGTTATTTAGGGTTTAGGAGCCATAGATTGTATTTTGCTATGTATTCTTTCTGGCAATGGATGACATGGACCTGCATTAAGCTGGACCACTTGAGGACCTCCGGACACCCACAGGGACCACCTGAGGATCCACGGACACCTATGGGGCCCGTGACCACCCGAGGGCCCCCAGCCACCTGTGGGGACATCTCGGGGACCCCCAGACACCCGTGGGAACCCCTGGGTTGCACTGTGGGGCTGCGGACACCCGTGGGGTCCACCCAGGGACCCCGCCGGCTTGTGGTATTAAGACTGTGGTTTTATGTGGTGGCACAAGGCGTGGATGGGTTGTGTTTTGGTATTTATTAGATATTGTAATGTTGATTGGGGGCCTAGGAGGTGGGTAGTGGGGCTGTTGTGTGTATTTGTGTTTATTGTGGGTAGCGGGGTGGGTCAAGGGGGTGGTAGCCTTAAGGATGGGTGTTTTGTCCTACCAGGTGGGTAGCGGGAGGGGTTAACCCCTTCATTACCATAGTGGTATTATTCACCCACCCCTGCTACCCACAATAAGCATCGCACTGGTGGTTAACCCTTTCATTGCCTTAGCGGTTAGCCGATAAGGTAATTATGTAACATGTAAATGCATTTTTCAGGCATCTGATTCATGCTGGGGGTCTCCGGTGGTCATATTAATGGATATCAGCTCCGGAGACACGGCATCAATCCGATGCTGGAAAAATGCCTGATTTTTTCTAAGTCCTGTATCGCCGCTCATCGGCAGCATCTCCCCACTTTCTTGCCAACTTTTTGTGGCGAGGTGATTTGGAGGGGAAATCTCCATTCTAGAGCGGCGATCAGCTGGTGGGGGCTACTAGAATACAGCGAGTTTGAAAAGTTGGTGATGAGTAGCTGGCGAGCGGGTCGCCGGTGCTCCGCCATATGGTTTGTGCACGCGCACACGCAGATAGTATCTAGAGTTGCGGGGGCCATCTTTGTAAACCTGGCGCATGCCATACTGTTTCCCATACTATGTGTGTGTATTACTGGGCATATTGTCTTGGGAGGGGTTATCCTACTATGTGAGGATCCTTCTCAGGTGGAGGCGCTGTTTAGTAGATATATACACCCTAGGCTTCCCAGTGGCGGAGGATCAGACCTCCTGTTTGCCACACAGGTATAGCAGCACACATAGTCACCCTGACACAGGGGGAAACGGGGCTACAACTGTTATAATGTTTTCATTTATAAGCACATGATTCGATCTGAATAGGCTAGGATAGCAGAGAACTCTAGAATTTCTAGTTTATGATATTGATAACTATGTTTCTGGTTAGTGTTACCAAAAATATTTCAGGATATAGTGGGTTGTATATGGCTTAAGGCGTTGGAGGAAATTAGGGATGTTCTGTAGAATGCACATCTATGGTATAGCTAAGTGATTTAACAGATATGTTGTTATAAATCACTATACAGTACAGCTATTTAATTCACTATCAATAGATGTATGTACATCACACAGAGACACCATTGGCCATAGATCTATGTTGTTGTCAGTGGATATCCAAAGTTAAGGAAAATGCATAGAGGGAGGATACTCCAAATCAAATAAAGGGTGGTAAAACAAGACCCTCATTCAATCCTTGAGGAGACATAGCACCCAGGGTGTATATCCATCAGGATTCCCTTTGGAGTAACTCTTTATCCCAATTTCCACCTCTTAGAGTTTCTGGTATATGATCTAAACCTTTGAATTTTAAATTGGTGAAGCCTCCATTGTGTGTCCCATTAATATGTTTAGCTAGAGGAACATCTAGCTTATTCCTAATTGTTTCCACATGTTCTAATACTCTCCTTAGTTGTCTGTGGTCTTACCATTATATTTCATCCCGCCGGAGCAAACAGCCTGATAAATTACCCCTGCAGTGCGGCAATTTCTAAAATGCTTGATCTTAAATGACTTAGAGTCATCCCAGTTGTTAAAGGTGGTGGTCAATTAAAAGGTATATCACTAATGTGTTCTATCTGTGTCACATTGTCCTGAGAAAGGTCAGAGGGAATTGACCACTGTTAATAAAACAAAGTTTTCAAAAGACCACCTTAGTGCTTTCTCCTTTATTATACATGTACAGCACTAGAGATGGGCAAAACTGTAAAAATCAATTTCGCTGAATTTCCCAAGTTTCCTATTCAAAATCTGTTCCGCAGTGTAAAATCCGTCAACGGATTGTTCCAGTTTCAATCCATGCCGATTATTAAAAAATCGCCATTGGATACGGATTGTTGAATCCGCGGATCGGATTGTTAAAATCCGTCAAATGGTATGCGGAATCCACGGATTGGATTGTCGGTGATAATTTTTTTTTTTTTTCAAATCCAGAAAAGACGAACTGCCCTTTTTGAGACCGATTTGCAGAAATCCTCGGACCAAAGGAACCAGCCAATCCGCAGTGAATCCAAATCCACAACAAAATATTAGCCCATCTCTACACAGCATGGATCTTTTAATGCCCCAGTCAGGACCCAGGGCACAATATTTCATTAGGTGAGTACTCTTTTCATCTTCTATCTTTCTACTGTTCTCTCCCCTCCCAATCTCTCTGGGGGTTTTTTATAGAAAAAAAAACTTTCAGAAATTCTAACTTTTGTGCCCACGTTTAATTCATAGATATACTGTAATGATATATATGTATAGCAATGGCTGGTCCAGTTAGCTCTCTACCTACCCTATCATGTATAGTTGTGTAAAAAAAGAAAGCACACCCTCTTTGAATTCCATGGTTTTACATATCAGGACATAATAACAATCATCTGTTCCTTAGCAGGTCTAAAAATTAGGTAAATACAGCTGCAGCGGCCTTTATTCTAAAACTTTGCCCAGTGTACTGCTCGGAATACCCCTGTCATGGCGCGTGATGTTTTCCAACCGTACCGCCATTGACTTGGGTTTCTATCGGGTGCAGAAAATTGCATTTCAGCGTTGTCTGCAATCCCGTCTACAAACTCAAGTGGGCGATCGCGAGTTGTGCTCTTAAAAATCTAATAGCAATTCAACCTACACAGTACGGTACGTGTACAGCCATACAGTTCTGCAAGTCTGTGTGTGTACATTAATTGTAATTTGAAGATTTATATTTGAAGCAGAGATTAAAGTTACGAGTTCATACTGTATAGTCTGAGGCTCCTTAGCCATACACAGATTAAAAATATGAGGAAACACTGTATACAGGAAAATAAAAGGAAAGAAGTACTACAAAAATATAACGTTGCGCCTTCTTCCGAATGTAAAATATTTTTCCGCTCATGCGTGTACAGTATGTCTAATTGGAACCTTGTTGAAACGCATATGCGTGTCATCACATTTCTCTATGTATTATTTATCAATCAATACTTTTTCTAGGCTTGCTCTTGTTTTCATACTGTTTTTATTTAATGCGCATGCGTGTATGTCTCATTGGAACCTTGTTGAAACGCATATGCGTGTCAGCACATTTAGGCGCATGAATGTATTTAAAAAATTTTTTAAATTATCATCTGTGATAAGCCGTTCTTGGAGAATCCCACACACATTCAAAGTGAATTTCAAGTTTTGTAATTTTTCTTTGGGGGTGGGGGTGTTCCAATGATTCCCGTGAATTTAAAGAACACGTTTTTTTATTTAATCTGGATAATCATTGAAAAATGACAAATATACATACTGTAATCATGAATAATACAAATGTACAATCTTGTCTATCTTCTTCGTATTGGCTGCATTGTCATTGAGAGAGGGGGGGGGGTTGTGTAAATTAATGACTGTTGCTACAATATACAGAGTTCAATAATTTTACACATTATTCCCCCCCCCTGCCTTTTTTAGTGCAGCAGCTCTGAAAAGAAAAGAAAAAATTAGTGCAGTAAAGTGCATTTAAGGCATTGCGTATATCACTATATATAGGACTATACAGTAACTACTGTCAAACTATATACTGTACAGCAGCGTTTCCCAAACTTTTTTTTCCGTGACCCGGTTATTTTTGAACTTCTCCTTCGTGACTCACTAAAAATGTTATCGCCTATACTGGCCTATAGGTAAAATGAAACAGTTATGAATGCCCATACAGATTTCATATATTCTCCCAATCCCCTCTATTCTCTCTTCCCCCCCACTATTCTCTCTCTTCCCCCCCCCCCCTATTCTCTCTCTTCCCCCCCCCCCCTATTCTCTCTCTGACCTGCACAGACACACAGTCCCTGACCTACGGACACACACAGACAGACCAACACAGACACTGACCACGCACAGACACCCACACAGTTAGACCTGAACAGACACAGCCACTGCTGGCCTGCACACACACACACACACACAGCCACTGATACATATATATAGCCACTGATATGTATGTATAGGAGAGAGTGTGTGTGTGTGTGTGTGTGTGTATATCAGTGGCTGTGTGTATAGGAGAGTGTGTGTGTATAGGGGAGAGAGTGTGTGTGTGTGTGTGTGTGTGTGTGTATAGGGGAGTGTGTATATATATATATATATATATATATATATATATATATATATATATATATACACACACACTCCCCTATACACACACACACACACACTCTCTCCCCTATACACACACACTCTCCTATACACACAGCCACTGATATACACACACACACACACACTCTCTCCTATACACACAGCCACTGATATACACACACACACACACACTCTCTCCTATACACACAGCCACTGATATACACACACACACACCCCTATACACACACACAGCCACTCTCCCCTACACACACACACTCCCCTACACACACACACACACACACACACACACAGCCACTGACACACACACAGATACACACACAGTGGATTACAGAGGCAGCGACGGATGTGAGTGACTGGAGGGGGGGCGGGGGAGAGGGGAAAGGCCGCGATCCGAGCAGGGTGCTCCCCGCCTCCCCCAGCCCGCCAGCGACTGCGTAGCCACCACTGCCCACCCCAGCACAAAGGGGACCGGGGGGAAAGGAGCGCCAGGACAGGCGACACCGGTACAACACCCCCCCCAATCCCCCGGCAGGTGCACCCCCGCTACCACTTCCTACCTACACCAGGGCATCGTGTCCTGTGGGCGGCGGAGCATGGTGTTGGCAGCCTGCACCACTTCAGCACCGTCCCGCACTTCACCTCGGGCCGCCACAAGGAGAGGGGGGGAGGGACACCGCGCGGCCAGCCTCACTGCGACCCGGCAATTTTGCTTCCGTGGCCCGGTGCCGGGTCGCGACCCACCATTTGGGAAACGCTGCTGTACAGTATAACTACAGTATATACTGTAACTCCATACTACATTATAACTACTGTATAACTACAGTATAACAAGTTGAAACTATTTAAAACAATGTTTTTTTTGGAGTAAAAACATTTACTACTGTAGGTTAGACACACCCTGTACAGGATTTAATACTGTACAGTAGAAAGTGGAGAGAAAGGGCTGACATAAAAAGGTTAAAATGGTTATTTTGAGTGCCATACTTACCTGTATTATACTTGCTGTACTGTACCTGTACTTACAGTACCATACAGGTAATGGAGGGGGAGTGGGGGATTTCCTATACTTTATCTTCGCCCACCTCCAGACATGCACATGCAAAACAGAAATAGAAATAAATTATACAGGCATACCAAGCATTAAAAACATGAAACCATTTAAAACAATCAACTTTTTTTTTACATTTTTTTTTATTTGAGTAAAAATATTTTTCTATAACTTTTGAACTACAGCACAGTACAATCAAACAGCAAAGTCGTTCCCAAACGGTCTGGCCTTTCAGGGACGAGCCCTTATATGCCTCAAAAGGCCATTGATGGTGTCTCTCACGGTTCTCATAACATGATCGTTAACAGTAAAATAACGCTGCACTTCCTCCAAAATGATTTTCCTTAAATTTTCCGGCAGAGCCCTCTTGATTTTATTCCCTTCATAATTTACGTTGTGGGTCCACCCGCTGTACATCTCAAAACTGATGTGGTGTTTAAAGATAGACAGGGCATATTTCTAGGCTAGACCAGCACTTCCAATCTTTTATTTCTCCCCGACTTGCAGGGGCAGGTCGCTCAAGATGATGTCTGGCAGCATTACAATGGGAGCGGGTGTGCTTCTGGCAGCGGGCGAGGGTAGGTGGTCTGGGAGTATGCTTTCCTCCTGCCTTGGCCTTACCGGGGTTGTCATCTCCTGTCGTGACCTTACCGGGGTTGTCATATCATCCTCAAGGGCACACAGGTACGCATATTCTGCAGATGGAGGGGGTGAGCGTGGGGGCGCCAAATTCTGCTCCTGCGTCGGACAAACAGGACATACATATTACACTGTGTCATGATTTATTTAACAAAAATAAAGCCAAAATGAAGATGCTATGTGTGAAAAACTACATTATGCTTTAGTAAGACACAGACAGTGACAGGCTGTCCCATTGGGTTTCCCCCCTCATAGTGACAGTGACAGGAGTGGTGGTGCATGTGCTGAGCTCTCCCTCTTTGAGCTACAGGAAGGAAGTGCCTAAATTATAGTATGAAGTTCAGCCCCCTTAGGGGTGAGTCCTTCAGTCTGTGATTGGGGTTCCAACTATATCCTCATGGAGTAGGAGATCTGAGCTCTCCTCCCGGCTGGGAGAGGGAGACATGTGCTCAGTCCCTCATGGGCTGAAGCACTAATTCCATCCAGAGAGGTCTCACTATTACCAGCAGACCGGTACCATCCAGAAGCCAGGGTTTTACCTTATCAACTAAAGCATTCGATGTAGCAACATCGCAGTGGCTGCTATAATAAAGATCATCCTCATTTATACTTCTGGCTCTGCGGTAGTCTGTGTGGAGGGAGTATTGTGAGTAAGGACTGTCATAGCAGGGACCGCCTTCAGCCTTGCTGAAGCCCCCTATGTCTGGAGGCACTGTCACCAAGAAGAAGAAACAGAGGAATCCCTAAAATTCTGCCTGTCTTCCCCCACACCATCGCGGGTACCTCAGCTCTCCTGTGCCAAACAGGTAACCAGCCATGACTAAATCTCCAAGGGGGGGGGGGGGTCGACATCTGCTACATACACTGGCGACACACTTTATTCGAGCTCGGCTAGTCCCACGAATTCGGGTATACCCGGGTGTATTGAGGTTTGTGACTGTTTTCTGCCCGAGTGCATTGAGTTATTTTCCGGCAGGGATTGAAGCATTTTATTCCCGTTGGCTGCAATACTGCACACTACATATATATATACTGCATTACAATTCATGAATTTATGCCATCTGGTAGACACGCGAAGCATTGCAGCCTATTAAATCCTAATCATTATCATTTAACAGATCAGCCGCCCATCCGCCAGGCATGAACCCAGGCTGGGAAGGCAAATGCAACGGGGCTTGTCAGAGGTGAGGAGCGGCGCATTCCAGGTATCTGCCAGGTACATACCGGGTATTTGCTCGAATAAAGTGTGTCGGTGCAGTATGCATTAAGCGTAGGCACAAAAGTTAACTGCAGGAAAAAATGAATTCTATCATTTTTTTACAAATTTAAAAACAATCTAGTTCTGGCAAAAACAAAACCTAATTCTTTTTTTTTTTTTTTAAAACTAAAGGCAGAACACCAGTGAAGGGGACCATGCTTAATCTACAGTGTTGTTACATGTTTACACTCCACTATTTTTCATTTTTTCTCTCCGGTGGCTGTCTCACAAAGATGATGTTTCTGTCACTTTCATAATCATGGAATGTTCTGTATGTACACATTCTTCTGAAAGGCGTTTTACAGATGTTAATGTATGTGGGAACCTGCCTTCAACCAGCACCTTGCAAAGCTGTCAGTCACAAAAAGGTATCTGAGAAGATTGTTGCAAGCTAAAGGCTATTACTTTCATATGAACAAATATAAAAAGAACACAAGGTGGAAAACTTTATAATAGAATATAAAAGAATAGCACAACTAGTGTTTTTTTAGTTTTTTTATCTGAATACCCAGAAACCCAAACACAAAAACACAAAGAGGGTATACATCAAAGCAATTTTGAAGCTAAAAAAGTCAGTTTTTATGCATAAATATGTAGCCAAATTCACCTTCAGAGCCGTGAGTAAAATAAATTCTTTCTCCAAGCTCCAGGAAAATTAAGAGCTACCGTATGGAGATCCGCAGCAGTTCAATATTAGTTTACCAGCTGGGATTTCCGACTTGGGATTACCTCAGTTAGCTTTCCCCCAGCATTGCTCCGTCATGGGGAATATCAGTCAAGCTATAACGGCATCCCCATTTATCAGGTGCACTATTGTGTCAAATGTAAGAAACAGTTTCTTACATCTGGTGCAGATTGTTAGAAGTCAAAAAGGTTACAGCTTGTCTTACACAAATTGAAAAAAAAAAGTGACACAGAGATGCCTAGTTTGATATATCTTATTATATATGTATTTGTATATGTATACTGTATGTATACAGGTACGCCGACGAGTATTCTAAACACTTGCCTTAAACTTGCCTTGGAAAATCTGGGGCTATCCCCAACAAGACCCTGGTGCATGCTGGGTACATGCTGCAAACATTTCAGTGACATTTCTGAAGAGACTAATGGCCCATCAATTTAACACAGCAGGGGTCCCTGGCAGTCCCATTCAGTTTGAATGGGACTGCCAGGGACCCCCGCTGTTATTTCGATGGGCCATTAGTCTGTCTGCAGAAATGTCACTGAAATGTTGCAGCATGTACCCAGCATGTACCTGGGTCTTGTTGGTGATTGCCCCAGATTTGTTTTAGAATACTTTTCGGCACTACAGTATATAGCACCACCAATGTACATGGTGCTTTACAGCAGTAGCACACATAACATAATATGAATAAGTGCTTCATACATAAAAGTAGACATTAGGAAAACGATTCCCTGTCCCAAAGAGCTTACACTCTAAGTGGTAAGTAGGAAGAACCTACAGTACAGAGACATTATGGTATGTTCTTCTGCAAGGAGTGAAGGTAAATGCATTTGAGATGCTTAGTATCAGCCAAAGAAGTACCCCAAATGCTTCATTAAAGAGGTGTGTTTTAAGAATGGCCTTAAAAAGGTGGAGAGAGAAGGTGCTAGTCGGGTATGAAGGGGAAGGGCATTCGAGATGTGTGGGGTATTGATTGAGAGAGGATTTAGGTGGGAGTGGGCTTTTGATACAAAGGGGTAAATAGAAGACATCGTAAACAGAACACGAGTTGGGCAGGTGCATACAGTAGCAAGAAATTAGGGCTCAGAGAGGGGCAGAGCAGTATATTGCCTTAAAATTGAGAAGGAGAAAAAGTACTGGAATATGGGATTTAATAGGAAGCCAGGAAAGGGATTTCTGCAGAAGAGATGCTGAGACAGATTTAGGAGAGTGTAAAGTGATTCTAGCAGCAGCGTTTAGGATAGATTGTAAGGGAGACAGGGGAGAGGCAGGAAGGCTGGACAGCAGAAGGTTACAATAGTCGAGACGGGAGAGAATGAGGGCCTGTGTTAACGTTTTAGCAGTAGAGTGATGAGGAAAAAGTGTATCTTTGCAATGTTAGAGGAAAAATTGACAGTTTTTTGCTACATTGTTAATGTGAGAATATAATGTGAGGGAGGAGTCAAATGTGACACCTAGGCAGCGTGCTTGTGATACTGGGTGTGTGATCGTTCTGCCAACAGTAATGGAGAAGGTGGCAGTTGGGCCAGGTTTGGGAGGAAGTCTGATGAGCTCGGTATTTGTACGGTGACTTGACATCCCGGTTTAGGTGGGACCGTCCCGGTTTAGGCGGGACAGTCCCGGTTTTTAATGAGCTGTCCCGATGCCCCAACAATTTTCAAAATGCCCCGGTTTAGCAGGAACAGTTCCCGGTTATTGAGCCGTGCCCTCCCAGTTTGGGCAGGTAGGAGGAGAGCGGAAGTTGAAGGAGATCAATGGTGGATGCCGGCTGCGGAGCTGATCACATTAGAACAGCTGTACCCGGTAGGAGGAAGGAGGAGAGCAAGGCTGCCTGGCTTCAAGAGACACAGAGAGACAGAGACACAGAGAGACACAGAGAGGCGAGGGGGGGAGAGAGAGAGAGAAAGGATGAGTTGGGGGGAGAGAGAAAGAATTGGGGGGAGAGAGAGAAATGATGAGGGGGGAGAGAGAGAAAGGATGAGGGGGGAGAGAGAAAGGATGAGGGGGGAGAGAGAGAGAGAGAAAGGATGAGGTGGGAGAGAGAAAGGATGAGGGGGGGAGAGAGAATGGATAAGGGGGGAGAGAGGGGCAAGCAAAAAAATAGGGGGCACTGTTTGAGAATAATTTGTTTTCTAAATATTTTTTAATGTGTCCCGGTTTATACATCTCAAAATCTAGTCACCCTGCATATTTGACATGTTTATTTTGAGTCAGCAGAGGGTATTTCCAGGCTGATATAGCGGAGAGACATGCAGAGACTTTGGTCTGTACAGCAGTTTTAAAGTCTATGGTTGAAAGATAAATTTGTTTGTTATCAGCATAGAGGTGATATTTGAACCCAAGAGATGTGATGAAGTCACTTAGAGAGTGTGTGAAAAGAGAAGAGGTCCCAGGACAAATCCATGGAGGTACACAAAGAGTGACCATGGCTGAATTACCCATTAGACACATGCCTACAGGCTCCAAAGGCTAGGGGGGCCCACTGAGGGCTGCGATAGGTAAGTGTGTGAGGATATGAGCATCAGGACAGCTGCCCCTGGCTGGAGGTAGAGGGGGGGATCCCCAGAACACTGTGCAAATGGTTTCCTTACACAGAGCTCTGTGCTACTGTTTTCCTTGATCATTCTCATGTGCAGGGCCTTTTGGGGAGTTACAGTCCAGCTCCAATGCTTTAACAGCTGAAGGCAGCAGGACCACATCTCTTACAATCCCTTTGTGTAACCCCCAGAAATAAGAAGTAACATGAACAGGCATCAGCCAGTGGCTACAGAGGCTCCCATGGATGTAATAGATCCTATAGGGAGGTAGGACCTGTTTCCTCAGCTCCTCTCCCCCTGTCTCCTTCTCTCCTGCTTCTCATATCTGCCTCTTGCAACCCATACCCCAATCTCTTTCCTTCCTGCACTCACGGCTTCCTATTCTCTCTTTGCCTCCTGCCCACCGTACTGACCCTGTATCCATTTCCTCACTCTTCCCTCCTTCATCCTCTCACTCATGCACCCACCGCCCCTCTGTCTTCCTCTCCTACACACACTGCCCCTCTGTCTCCCACTTTACCCACTGTCCTCTGTCTTCCTCTCATGTACACACTGGCCCATCTCTTGCTTCTTCCTGTACCCTTCTAGCTCCCTATCCTGTCCTCACTGCCTCCCTCCAGCATCGACTACCTCTCTCCCTCCTGGGTTCATTGCCCCTCTCTGTCCATGTGTGTATGTGTGATAATAATAATTTCAAATACATCCTGCTTGCAGTGTAATGTGAAATAAGAGCACATAGCCTAAAGGTAATGGCTTAATAGTCTGAAGTATCAGTAGACTATTTGGAAACCGCACATTCTGATTTCTGATGCTTTCGTTAATGATTCATACCTTTGATATTCCCCTTCTGGGAATTGAAAATGGCTGTTCATGCAGCGAGGGAGACCCGACGTTAAATGATTCCACTAAACTCTCATGGAGACGCGTTGCCTTGACAACGTAACATCACATGACACCGCAAAGTCATGGCGACCCGACGCTGTAGGAGGAGGGCCGCCTTGAGGAAAGGACCCCAAAGTCTTTGTGCCTATGGGCCCCTGAGGGTCTTAATCTGGTACTACTTCCTTAAATGCATCCCTTTTGCCTTTTTACATACAGTAGGCCAGTATGCGATGAGGATTTATGGTGCCAATTCACATTATATGAATCTTCTTTAGTTGGGTTAGCAGGACAATGCTTCAAATACGAATAGTGTGCTAAAATTGCCTGGTTCCTTGTTATCTGTGTACATAAATAGGGTAATGCTTAAAATATGTAACCTACAGTATGTTATGATTACTAGAGATGGGCACATTTTTGGGGCGGATTTTGATCCGCAGCGGCTCAGCCAGTTCCTTTGGTCCATGGAACAATCTCAAAAAGGGAGATTCTTGTTTTGCAGATTTATTATTATTGCCAATACGCTCCTCTTATTCTACAACCCGTTGACAGATTTGTAGAATCCAATCAGAGGATTCAAAAATTCACCAACGAGTTGCTGAATCCACGAATTGGATTGTACAAAGGATTGTATCCAATGGTGGTTTTTGATGAATCCACGTGGATTAAAACCGACCAACCCGTTTGCGGATTTTACAGTATGACACAGATTTTGGGGGAAATGCGAGAAAACCTGGGAAACCGATTTGGGTGGATCCGCCAAATCTCTAGGGACAATTTAAAAATTAATCCCACCACATTGACCTTTGTCACATGAAATGACATGCATTGATATGTGTAAGAAGAACTTCAATTTCAATGGCATATATAATTTCGTTTTTGAGCCTCTACAACATTTATGAAATTAATCAACTGATAATTGTTCAAGAAATATTGTATTGCAATATTATAGGTTTTACAATAAACTCCTCTAACTTCCACCACTATTCTCCTCCAAAGTACACAGCAACAACAGGAATGATGTCTATACGTCTGCGTTGGGAACCTTTGTGTGATCATTGGGGGTTTGGAGAATTATCAATGCAATACTTAAGTGCAAGGCTGTTAGGTGCACAATACAATAATGGAGAAAACATACAGTATAGGTAAAGTTCTACCATAATCCCACAGTGTGTCCTTCTCTTACTCATGGCTAACTCTCCGCACCCCATGGTCTGATCTTGTTGGAAAAAAACAAAGCTAGTCCCTTGCTCTGAGGATCCACATAAGGAACTGTATAAGACTGCGTATTTAAGAATCTTAGACTGTTTCTGTATTCTACTCTTCTAAGCTTAGTTTATACCCAACTGTTTATGCTTCCTTGTTTTAACAGCATGTCACCTCAGTGATTTATTTTCCTACACATGCTCTTCTGCCCTTTTATTAACCTACTCAAAACATTCCTTGTTTAAGTCTATGGCACTGTAACAGGGGAGTTATCCCTGTTCAGGTAATGTGCCTCTAATCCAGCAGTGTGGTGGTTAACTGCTGGTAGTCAATTAACAAACACCACCTGTCTGATTAGATTGCTTAGAAAAGCCTGAGGAGTGCTGATCTCAAGCACCTCCGGGAGGAGACACGAATAAACTGGAGAAAGGGCTCCAATCCCAGCGGGACTGAGGGTTCTGTTCCTCCATCCACTCTCATTCAAGTCACAGAGATATCTCGAATGAGAGTGGAAGGATGGGCTTTGGCCGTGGCAAGCCCGAGCTTCCCACAAACAGGGGAGGTATGTAAAAGGGGAGTTATCCCTGTTCAGGTAATGTGCCTCTAATCCAGCAGTGTGGTGGTTAACTGCTGGTAGTCAATTAACACCACCTGCCTGATTAGATTGCTTAGAAAAGCCTGTCTTTTGAGACAGGAAGTGAGACTCCTTAGCTCACACCTGAGCTGAACTTGGAGACAGAGCAGAGATTCCTTAGTCCACAACTGGGCTGAACCAAAGAAGGACAGATGTCTTGAGCGACAAGCTGACCACAAGACAAAGGTGACAAGATTCTAACCTGGAGCCTGACATTTCCTGTGCACACAAGGGTGCAGTTCCAAGAGAGCAGAGAAGCTTCCCCTACAGCAGCCCAGCTAACAGATAAGACTTTCATTTATAAGACTTTTTATATCAGTTCATTTCATGCTACATGTTCGGGGCTGGGAGACATGCTTATCTAAAGGGAGTTGTGAATTGCATAGTATGTCACTAGAAATACTCCCAAGTGAATAGAAGCTTTGTTTACCCCTTTTTTGGATGGTTTTCTGATGTTAAGGAAACAGGTGCAATAAAAGCCTTATTAAATTTCACCATAACCAGTCTCCCTTGCATACCTCTGTGAGCGTCCGCCTACAGGCACCATAAGGCTTTCACTTCTTGTATAGCCCTGCAAACCCAACCTTGTGTCTCTCTTTCTCTCTGCACTTAAGGCTGTTATGCCTAGAATCACTAGTTATTAAATAGAAAAATTGGCAATTGATACTTAGGGCATCATGCAGTAAGCGGCGGAAAGGCACTTCTCGCCCGTTTCCCACCCAAAAAGCCTACCCCTATTCAGTAAGGGGCGAGAAAGTGGCGAGAATAAAAAAAACGCCAGTTTTGTTGCCGGGTTTTTTTTTCCGCCAGTGGCGAGGCGAGAAGGCACTTTCCGCCTAAAATAGACACATTTTCCCCCACGCTGTAGTCTAGTAGTGGCGAGTAGCTTAGCGCAGCTACTCGCCACTCTAGAATGGTGTTTTTATGGCGAATCCAGCACGGCAAAAAAAGTTGATAAGTTGATGGTGGGAGGCCGCTGATGAGTGGCGGATCGGCACTTAGAAAATATTCTGGCCTTTTTCCTGGCTGGGATTTATGCCGGGGGTCTCCGGAGCTGATACCATTAATACCAGCACCGGAGCCCCCCGGCATGCATCCGAGGCAGGAAAAATGCATTTAAAGGCCACTTCATTACCTTAGCGGCTAACCGCCAAGGCAATGAAGGGATTAAACAGCCGTGCCAGGTTTATTGTGGGTAGCGGGGGTGGGTGAAGGGGGTATTTGACCCTTGTTGTTTGTTTAGGGCTTGCGGGGGGGTTGAGGGTGCGCTTAACCCCTTCTCGACCGTAGCAGTTAATATCGCTATGGTCATGAAGGGGTTAAACTCTCCCGCTACCCACCCGCAAGCCCTAACAAACCACCGTTGGGGCTAATATGCCCTTCACCCACCCCCGCTACCCACAATAAAAAGAAAACACACACAACAGCCCCACACTAACTAAAGAAATATACATATATATATATATATATATATATATATATATATAAAAATATATATATATATAAAAATATATATATATATATATATATATATATATATATATATATATATATATATATTACACCAACAACACCTATACCCCCCTAATATACAGTATAGTAATGGGCAAAATGACTATTATCCACAAATGGATAATAGTGCGTGCCCATTTAAAATACATACAGAACAATAAATACATTAAATACATATAGCACTCACCCATGTCCGGCTGCCACGATGAAGGCCATCCTCATCTTCATCCTTCCCATGCCCCATCCGCTTCTGCAAAACAGACACAAGAATAAAAACATCCAATGTAATGTCCCCTAACCCCTTAATCACCGTAGCGGTTATTAACCGCTACAGTCATTAAGGGGTTAATCCACCATCACCCACATACCCTCCCCCACTACACCCTCACCCCGTGAGGCCTAACCACCCTCACCCACTACCCACAAGGGAGGCCTACCACATACCCTTGGGGCCAATACACCCTCCCCCCACCCCAACACATACAGTACAATAATGTGCCAAATAACTATTATCCAGATAGGGATAATACATTATTTGGCCATTATTAAACACATTAACTAGCATAGTAAAATAAAGAAAATTCTACTGACCTCATCAATAAGAAGGCCCCGTCGCCAGCATCTTCCTTGTGGTCCGTTGCCAAAATAATACATAGCCAATAGATTGCAATGACATTCACATATCAATGAACCCCTTAATTACCTTCTTGGATACAAACTGCAAAGGTAATTAAGGGGTTAAGCCATCCTGGCCACATACCCACCCTTCACACATTCCTTTGTACAGTGGCTTCATCATGAAAATAAATAAATAAAAGAAACAAACAAAAAAAAAAATATATATATATATATACATATACATACATACATACATATATATATACACACATGATGAACCAATATACAAATAAATGTGTCAGGGTTAACAAAAACATGCTCCAATAAAAATACCACTTATCCATAACATCCTCAATGAAATATGTTCAATGTATTTTATAATTAGATAAATGTAATTTTTGGGCTTCTATGCTGTACTTTAGTTCATGGTTAGGCTTGCTTTTGTATATTGTAATTTTTGGTGTCCTATTTTGTATGATGGTACCTTGTTCTCTTTAACGGTTGCTATAGTTAATTGTGTAATTGGTATGGATGCTATTTTAATTGTTTTGGGATGTAATTAATGTATGCTAATTGATTGATGGTGACTTTATTGGATTACATTGTATAGTTCTTTTGATGTAATGCTATTTTATTTGGAATCTTGTATTGTTAACATTGATTTGCAGCGTCTACATGTAGCTTACATTTTATGCAGCATGTATACAATGTAAATGCAATGTTTTAAGTGGCATTTGAGGCTTTGGATTAGCATTTAATGCTTTAGATTGGATGATTACATTTGATTTGTTTAGGAAATTGCATTGTATTTCATTGAGGATGTTATGGATAAGTGGTATTTTTATTGGAGCATGTTTTTGTTAACCCTGACACATTTATTTGTATATTGGTTCATCATGTGTGTATATATATATATATGTATGTATGTATGTATGTATGTATATATATATATATATATATTGTTTCTTTTATTTTTATTTTATTTTTTCATGATGAAGCCACTGTACAAAGGAATGTGTGAAGGGTGGGTATGTGGCCAGGATGGCTTAACCCCTTAATTACCTTTGCAGTTAGTATCCGAGAAGGTGATTAAGGGGTTCATTGATATGTGAATGTCATTGCAATGTATTGGCTATGTATTATTTTGGCAACGGACCACAAGGATGATGCTGGCGACGGGGCCTTCTTATTGATGAGGTCAGTAGAATTTTCTTTTTTTTACTATGCTAGTTAATGTGTTTAATAATGGCCAAATAATGTATTATCCTTATCTGGATAATAGTTATTTGGCACATTATTGTACTGTATGTGTTGGGGTGGGGGGAGGGGGTATTGGCCCCAAGGGTATGTGGTAGGCCTCCCTTGTGGTTAGTGGGTGAGGGTGGTTAGGCCTCACGGGGTGGGGGGGTAGTGGGGGAGGGTATGTGGGTGATGGTGGGTTAACCCCTTAATGACTGTAGCGGTTAATAACCGCTATGGTGATTAAGGGGTTAGGGGACATTATATTGGATGTTTTTATTCTTGTGTCTGTTTTGCAGAAGCGGATGGGGCATTAGCAGGATGAAGATGAAGATGGCCTTCATCGTGGCAGCCGGACATGGGTGAGCGCTATATGTATTTATTGTTGTTTATATATTTTAAATGGACAACTGCACTATTATCCATTTGTGGATAATAGTAATGTTGCCCATTACTGTATTGTATGTTGTGTATTGCAATGTTTATTGGGGGCAATTGTCCCCAATAAACATACTATTATGCGTTAACCCCTTCATTGCCTTAGCGGCTATCCGCTATGGTAATGAAGCAGCATTAATATATTTTAATAATATTGTGCGGGAGCAGGGGGTCCCCTGAGCTGAACCGCATTGATTTCTGGCTCAGAGACCCCCTGCTTCCCGAGTTACAGGCCCCGGTTTGGGGCATCGGTTACAGTGGGACGCTATAAACATGGCGGCGACACTGCCCACCCGATCACACATACCGGGGCCTGTAACTTGGGAAGCAGGGGGTCCCTGGTCCATAAAGCAATGCGGTTCAGCTCAGGGGACCCCCTGCTCACTGTACAGTATTATTAAAAATATATTCATGCTGCTTCGTTACCATAGCAGATAGCCGCAAAGGTAAGGAACGAGTGTTTATTGATATGTGTGTTTTATTCATAGTGTAGATGTGCAGAGGGTCTCCGGAGCTGAACCGCTTTGGTTTTAGATCCGGGGACCCCCTGCTTCCCGAGATGCAGGCCCCTTTATGGGGTGCCGGTATCCCTCTGCTTTGTTTACATTCCGCGGTCACGTGATCGGGACCTTTAAATGTAGAGGGATACTGGCACCTCATAAAGGGGCCTGTATCTCGGGAAGCAGGGGGTCCCCGGACCTGAAACCAATGTGGTTCAGCTCCGGAGACCCCCTGCACGTGTACACTATGAATAAAAATTGTTTATAAAATAATTTTTAATGTGCCGATGTTTGCGCAGAGAGAGCGGCGGATCTCTCTCTGCTGCAGACAGATCTCGGCAGGGGACGGCTTCTCGGCAGCTTCTCGCCAGGCAGCCGTCTCGCCACCGGTTACTAGCCATTTTATCAAATGGTGGTGGCGCATTCATTCGCCAGGGATTCGGCCCTTACAGCATACAGCGAGTTTAACACGCCAAAAACATGGCTAATTGCAAAACTGGCTAATGCATTTTTTCTCTGCTTACTGCATAGACCCCTTAATGCCAATATTTTTTAACACACACACACAAAATCTGACAATAGGTAAGGAAATACCTGCCCCGGAAAGCTTACAATCTGAAGCCCAGAGCCACAGAGGTCCGCTAACTCAATGCTAATAATAGGATGTTATCCAAATTATTAAAAGATATTATTTTCCCTGAGGTTAATCCATATCCACAAAGCTAATTATATGCAAAAACAACCGCCTTTGTATATCTTATTAGAATACGCTTAACACCGTGTTAAGTTAGCTTTGGCTCGCGTTATGCCTGTCCTACCTAAAGGTGGCGTTACTCCAATCAAAAGAGAAAGGTATAACCTATGTTTCATTACATCACTGTGTTAATTATAGTGCTTCATTCAGAAAGTGTGTTTTTAGGTTTCACTTAAGTGGGGAAAGAAGGTGCTTGACAAGAGAGAGAGAGCAGTAATGGTGGAAGGGGTGAAATGGAGACAATTATGAGCAGAGTGCAGGAAATTAGCAGGGGCATAGCAAGAGATCAAAGCTATTATGAAGGAATTAGCAGATAAATGGAAATCCTTGATGGTAAGTAGAACTTTGTAGGCGATACAGAGGTTAACGGGAATCCAGGAGAGGGATTTATAAAGGAGATGAGCAAACACTCTTCTGTGAGAAAAGGAAATAATTCTAGCCTAGAAGTTTGAATAGATTGCAAAGGAGAAATGTGCAATGCTGGGAGATCTGTTTGTAGTAAGTAACATGAATCCAGATGGGAGATAAGAGCATGCATTAAGGTTTTATCAGAATGACAGAGGAAAGGGTGGATCATGGCAATGTTATAAAGGATAAGAGCATTAATGTGAATGTAGAAAGATGAGTCAAATATCACATTTAGGTAACATGCTTTGGAAAGTGGATGAACAATGGTTCAATTTGCTGTGATGGAAAATGGGGATATTGAGCCAGGTATTTAGACATTAAGAGAATGGAAACAAAAGAAAACAGCGCACAACGCCAAATAGTGAAGCAAATTCAACAATATATTATAGAATTAAAAAGGGGGTAATATATCTGCGTACATGAAAAAAGTTGGTAAAAGGCATGTAGTGTGTATCACACTGTTTACCACTCGGCAGCTGTTAGCTGTAGATTCAGGTGCTTGCTTCCCTCTGCTGCTGCAGCTCAGTTGATTCTGGGGCAGGACGTCAGTCTTTTCACTCCCAAGGGGATTTCCCTTCATGCAGCCAGGTTCAGCAGCTGGTACTGGGGCTCGGTGAAATCGCTCCTGCTTCCTGGCCGATATGAAGCTGCTCCTGTACCTCGGCAGGTGTATCCTCTGCACAGAGGTTAAAACGCAGCTTGCTGGGGTGCCCTCAGCGTGCCACGGTGCCGCTCGGTCGCGGGACGCTGTGTAATGACATCACTGTCTACACAGCAGTGGTGGATTCAATAGGGAAGTTTGAACAGTCTTACAAAGTCTCTCACAAGTGTCCAAAACAGCATACAGGATGAAATAAAAACAGGACAGGCCAATACATAGACAAAGGCCAATGTAAGCAGATATAAGGCAATAGAATGTTACATCCAACTAGTTTCGTAGAATTAACTGAGTTAATTCTACGAAACTAGTACCTGAACCTGGCTGCATGAAGGGAAATCCCCTTGGGAGTGAAAAGACTGACGTCCTGCCCCAGAATCAACTGAGCTGCAGCAGCAGAGGGAAGCAAGCACCTGAATCTACAGCTAACAGCTGCCGAGTGGTAAACAGTGTGATACACACTACATGCCTTTTACCAACTTTTTTCATGTACGCAGATATATTACCCCCTTTTTAATTCTATAATATATTGTTGAATTTGCTTCACTATTTGGCGTTGTGCGCTGTTTTCTTTTGTTTCCATTCTCTTAGTGTGTGTGGGGTGCTGAGCCACCCCTGCGTTTACAGCTGCAGACGCCATTATCCCCAACACGGTTATGTGGCACTTATTATTTAATGTATAACTATCTCACTGTGGGAGTTGTGGTTTAATTTTTTATAAATTTTTTTATCACTAAATTGATGGTATAGTCACTGCACTGTATATATTTATACACTTAAACTTTATAGGTAGTTAGGTAGTAGCGCACAGTTTTGTTTTTTGTATTTAGACATTAAGTTTGAGGTGGCAGAGCACCATTCATGAGGATATAGCCAAGAGGCAATCAGAAATATGGGACTGAATTGCAGGAGTGAAGTTAGGGGTGGATATATACAGTATATCTGCATATAATCTGCCCAGAAGTGATGCCAGAAGCAAAAGGAATTGATGAGGTAACCAAGTGATCTCACATGTGTGCACAGAGATAAAGAGACCCCAGAACCCTGAGGTACAACAACAGACAGATCAACAAGGGACAAAGACATGTTCGCAAAAGAAAAGGAGCATTGGGGGAGGTATGAGGAGAAACAGGATAAAGCTATGATTCAAAAAGTGTAGAATTGTATATTGGTCAACAGTATTGAAAGAAGCAGATAGATCAAGTAGGTTAAGCAGGGGAAAATGACTATTAGATTTTGGCTTTTGATGGATAATCCATGGCTAGCTGGCCTTTAAGGTTTACTAAGGTCTTTATATATTCTTAACACATCCAGAGGGTCATTGACCTTTAATATCATGGAAGAGAGAAAGATGAAATATCAATGTTATGCTTCAATAACGTGACATTATGCAAATGAGATATAGTTGAGAAGTTGCTTTTGCCTATAATTAGCTCGGAGCATGCAGTATCAGGTTTTCTCATGGAAGTTAACTTTTTTTCCTGCTTTAGATAATATCACATGAGCCCTGCTTTAACTGAAGATTGTGGATATAGTCCTTAGAGAGACAGAAGATGCCGTTACAAAGCCAAGTTGTAAAGTCAAAACATTGATGATGTATCAACAGGAAAATATTGCAATTGAAAGTGTGTGAGTGCTTTCCTTGTGGGTTTTGATCAAATGCTAGGGCGGACTGATATACAGTAGCTGATTTTTAGTTAAAAGCAAATGCAAGAGCATCACTGTTGAAGAGGAGGGGCCATCAACATGCACTTACAGATATAGCCAACAGTCTTGCAAGCCGCGCTACAATTTGCATAACATCTCAACATTGATCTTGCTTGTAGATGTTTGGTATCGTGATATATACATAGTTACATAGTAGATGAGGTTGAAAAAAGACGTACGTCCATCAAGTTCAACCTATGCTAAATTTTGACAACAGATACTTTATCCTATATCTATACTTACTTAGTGATCCAGAGGAAGGCAAACAAAAAACCCCAGTGACATATCATCCAATGATATCTCAGAGGGGAAAAATAAATTCCTTCCCGACTCCAAGAATTGGCAATCGGATTACTCCCTGGATCAACATCCTTCCCATGTTTACTTATTTGGTATATCCCTGTATACCTTTCCCATCTAAAAAGATGTCCAACTTTTTTTGAACAAATCTATTGTATCTGCCATCACAGTCTCCATGGGTAATGAATTCCACATTTTAACTGCCTTTACTGTAAAGAACCATTTCCTTTGTTGCTGGTGAAATCTCCTTTCCTCCAACCTTAAGGGATGACCCCGAGTAATCGCTATATGTTATTTACTTGCAATACTAGTGTTGGTCAATCAGTGTCCCATGGTTGCAATAACTTTGGCTACATTTGTATCTGTCTCAGTTGTAGGTAAAAACTTAATATCATTTTGGAATGACTAGCTCAAGCTTGTTGAATTTGTACAGTACTTTCTAAATATAGTTATAACTGAGAAGAATTCAGGGATTTTACAGATCAAATAGATTGGAATGACAGTGGGGTGAAGGCATAAGGGAAATGGAGAAGTATCTTGTTCAGAATACTCAGTAGTGAATGCAATGATCTGATAAAATATATGTAATATCTGAAGAGTGGTACAGGACGTATACAGTACATTGATAATTACACTAAATTACTATAGTCAAACTTAATTTAATGAAATAAACTTGAATGCAAACAGTAACTGGTTGGGCTGGTTATATAAAAAATAAAAATAAAAAAAAATTAAAAACAAAAGGATTTGAAGATTAAAATATACATGGACGAACATTCCAGATCCTGGATTACAATTAGTACAGCGTCTCAGATGTGCTATGCCTTAATTTGAGCAAAAAATATTGTAAGAGGTTGTCAGAGACACTTGTGGACATAACGGATCAAGATGATAACATGATGAGCACTCGAGGGATCACAGCTCCTAAAAAGCACAGGATTTCTTAAAGTATTCAAGAGTGTACTGGAAGGGACCACTTCATTTAAAATGCAAAAATTTAAGTGGTAGTGCAAGAGCCTGGAAGATTGACAAGGACACGCTAGCTAAAATATTAGTTCCCCTAGGATTTGGCTTAGATTAAGTTGAGTGAACACTTCACATAATGAACTGTTCTTCCTAACAGTTGCTTTTATCATAATTTATTTAGTTCTGATAATTACATTGTGCATACATTATGGGGACAAGGGTGGCACATACTTTGTTGTCATGGTTCTGGCACCCCATTTTTAATGTTATCCCCATCACCCTTAACATTTACTTTTCTACTTTTGATATCCTCAAAACGTATACACCATAAATAAAGGTAGAGCGCTAAACCAGACCTATCCCTCTGCAATTAAAATGATCTTCTATTTTGTGGTATTGAGAACATGCTGTACAGTAATGTAGCAAAATTTCAACAAAAGGACGGTTAATTTGAGCTATTAGAACTCAATATAAAACAAATGATTTTGGGTTGTTAGAGTAGCAAACATACCCCACTCTGAGCAAATATCATAACCAGTCAAAAGCTGCAATGCGTGCGACAATTATTTTTCAGAATATACTACTACTACGGTACACTCAATTTAGTAATTGTTTAACCAAAATACCAGGATGCATATGTTGTGCTGGAACAGACAAAGACAGGCAAAATAAAGAAAGGGGAGAAACAAAAAGGAAAAAATCTGGGTACTGCAGATTCCTGCTAGAAAAAATTATTTAAGCCAATGGTCTGACGTTTCGGCCACAAGGGCCTTTCTCAAAGGTAAATGGCATATAGACAAACAACATATAAAAAGTTCCTTAAATAGGCCCCACCACGTGTCCTTAATTGTCCCTGGTTGATGTAAATTGTCTTCTTTCAGTCCTTGTACATCCCTTTCCAATGATGTATAGGGCAAATCTCCAACCTCAGTTGTCCCTCAATCTCCTTCGGATCCCACGATGTGACGTCATCAGTAGGTGTCCGCAATCCTCATGATCCCGCGATGCGTGTGACATCATCACGTTTCCATTCACACGTTGTCCCACCTCAGTGCTCCGTTTTGCCCTTCTGGTGATGCATGTGTATCCTTCATTCATTCCAGATGTGGGGCTGTGCTTTTCTCCAGTGCTATATCCACATTCAGCTGTGGATGGCGTCATCAGTGATCGGGATCCTTGTAGTCCATTCCCGATGAGGATTATCAGTATATAGGAAAGAGGCTCAGAGAATATCTATTGCAGCCCTATGAATTTGTTCAGAAGACCCAGAGTACAATACTTAACCCCATTAAAAATTAAAATCTGTATTTTTATTTAAAAAAACTTCAGAGGCAACAATTCAAAATAATTAACTAACCCTTTGGAAGCCAAAGTGGCCATGATGGCATGCATTATGCATGCTTTTGTGGATACTAAGGTAGCCAAGGTGTTAATACAAAATACCCCAACTACCCTGCTCCCCATTGTATGTAATAGCAGTACAAACATGGCTTGCCAAATCTGTGATGTCATCATTAAAGGCAACAATCACATGGTGCAGCAACCAATCTGATTGTGAGTAGATTCTTCTTCCGTTACCACATAATATTAATCCCATCAGAAAGTATTGGTCCATATGTGTAATTTTCTTCTCTTTTCTGAACGTGGACCGGCAGTCATACTAAAGACGTCAATGCCAACAGAAGAACCACAGGAACGTTTTTTCATTAGAATTTTTTGAGCTGCCTTAAGATTTATTTTTCACACACTCATAGCATATTTATTGTCACTGATTGAAAGTTGTTTTGCACTAGCACTTTAATATTTGCGTGATTTATATTTCTTTTGTGAGTCCAGTTATCAATTGTTCTCTTATACTTTTAGATAAGATATATTTCTGCTGCACTTTAGCACCCACACAGGAGTGCCATTCTTACACTTTTTTTGCACATAGCCCACTACAGCTGTCTGTAATAAATCCAAGTCAATTGGCAGCAGATATATTCTTAACAGCCCTTGTAATATTATCTACTGCAAATCTATCATTGAAACTAGCCACATTCTTTACCATCAGAAGTAACCTGTGACAGCTATCTTCACCAATCACATTCTCAGAGATGTGGGCAAAGGATAAAACACTGGAGACATTTTAGGATAAATAAAACATAGAATTTATTAGCTAGCAGCTTTAAACAAACAGAAACCAGCTTCATACACGTGTAGCCCATTTACCCCTGCCACTAAATGAGATTGGGGTAGGTATGCCTTTTTCTGGCTACGCTGTGTGGTGGTGCATACCTGTTGGTAACAGGAGGGCTGAGTGCTCCGTGGTGGTGTGGGGAGAAGCAGGACAGGGACAGGTTACCTTGTTTTCAGTAGGTGCAGCGCCTCCAGCCAGCAGGGATCCTCTGTGGTTGTTCAGGGGATGAGCCCCTACTGACATTCCTCCATACAACAGAGACAATTACAGACAGCATTGTCTTTTCTGATGTTTATTGTAGCGGATGATCACAACAGAGAGGCAGACATTCTTCATAGCTGTATGTTATTAATTCCAGATCATCGCCCTGCATCAAGCCTTAGACCCAGCTCAGGCCTGTTGTATTCCTCCTCCATCTTCTAGTGAGAGCCCTGACTCAGGCCTACTCCTCTTCCCTCCCATCTCCTCATGGGTAGGAGGAAGAGACTCATCTCTTTTCCTATAACTCCATCATCTCTCAAAACTGGACTGAACTCTTAATTTGGGAGAATGTCAGGATTTATAATCTTTGGGGAGTGTCTAACTCTGACTCATAACAAGCCAGATCTGGATACTTATAGGCCCTCACATACAGGGTGTTTTCCAATCAATATCCACCCCTCAGATTGACATTCTCAGAAGTTGCTAGGCCCGCCCTTGGATACTGATTACATCATCCAAGGTTGTAACATACACACAGGTCTACAGAAGGAATTAACCTTTCCACTGCCTGCACTAACAGGACTGACACTGGAAAGGCCCTGGAAAAAGAAGTAGCTGCCGGGAGGCTAGGCTATACAAGCAAAACAAAATTAGAGTAGAAAACAACAACCAGGCCTAACTCCACGTAAGGGGCTGACTAACATTCAGCAGCCCCTATATGAGGGCTGGAAGGCTAGGCCTCTTACCAACCTTTGATACAGTTCATAGAGAGGTACCTGTAGTAAGGGTACTCTCCACATCAGTCCAGGGTCTGTAGTGGGGTCTGTGGGGGTTCCCTCTGGTGGGTTCCATGGACCGTTGTTCCTTCGAACAGAGAGTCTCTCTCCCCTGGGATGTCTCTGGCAGCACAGGCACTCCCTGTGCTAGAGATTCCATGCAGTCTGTGCCTTGCAAGCTTTTAAGCCTGCTTGATGAACCAGCTAAAGACTGGTCAATTAACTCCTGCTGATATTAACCAGCTCCCTGCTAGACTCATCAGCAAAAGACAGGTTTTATTTTGGAACAGCTCTGTTACACATAATATTGATTTAGTAGGGGGAGAGGCTAACTACAAAATTATGTTAAGATGGTATTTAGTGGGGTTTCCACTGTCTTAAAACAATATTTATATGTATTGTTAAAGTTCTCTCACCATATAAACTATTCAATGCAAATGAGCATATTCAGCATTTTGGAGATCTGCTTTAGTGTTTCATATTTATCTTCGGAAGTATTTAGTGAAGCCCAGCTGGTTTTTTTATTGCAGCTGTACTAATTGCTTTGCTAGTGGAGGAACTCTAGGGGAAGATTGGAATAAGGAGGGGGTTTCCTGACAGTCTATTTGGAAGCACTGAGAAAGTTCTCTTGCAGGAATTCCTTATTCCCATACTGTAGCTCAACAATTAGCCGAAACAATGGTGTAAAAAGAAGGCTGGAAACACCCAGGTCATTTGTTGAGGGATGCAGTCATTCAGCAAAAGCGCTCTTACTGACACATATCCTCAATGGCATTTACATGATTTTGTTTAAAAAAAACTAAAATTGGGGATTTAAATGTTTCCTTCACAACATACAGTACTGTTATATCTACCCATTTAATATTTGTCTTAAAAACAAAAATCATCATTACCCACCATGTATAAATACAGATTTCGTTTTTTATTTTAGTTAAAAAAAATTGTCCTATTGCTGAAATAGAAATCCACAGAGCTCTGGGAAGTCATGAAAAGCCAAATAATTCCACAGGTAAAAGAAAATAAGTGCATTCTATAATACAAAACGCATATACAATTATCTTATGTCTTGATAGAAATCTGCAGCGAGATATAATGTACCAATATTTGATGTGCATCACTCACAGACATCTAATATTTAAAAATCTCTTGTCAACACTGCAAAAAAAATCTACTAGTATTATACTGATTACTCATAACTTTAGTACAATTTTTGGAATAGTATCAAGTTATCAAACTGTACAGATCCAGCGGCCAGTATTTTAACAAATCACGCTTTGTATACCTCAGAATACCCAGGGCATGGCGCAAGATTTCTTCCAACAGTACCGCCTTAAGACGCGAGTGCAGAAAATGGCATTTTAGTGTTCAGGTTTTTAAACACCTGAAATTGACACAGTAGCACAGTGGCACATTACTGTACACATTGCAACTCATTCATTTCATTGCATTTAATTGCACACAATCCATAAAATTCAAACAAAGCAACCGTGATAGACACGTGTGCCTGGGGCGATTCGCCACGTTCATGCCGCGTGGAGTAAAGCAGCGCACACGAAAACGGCGCCGTGATTTGTTGAAATAATGACCGCTGCATCTGTATGCAGGAGTTTATTATACCATCCAACCTAAATTAAGCAACTGTATGAATCTGGAACAGCTGCTTTCAGCTCTTGTGAGAGTGAATCTCGATGAGAGGCAAAAGTGTGAGAAAGGATTCATCTATAAACGCCTGTCTATCAGTCTCCCTGCATAAATCTGAGGCAGCTGCTTTATGCAGCTTTTAAAATCAGGGATATGTGTGTGTTTTGGGCGAGCATTTACCTCCATTGCTTTAAGCTTGATGTTAAGGATTTTTTTTTAAATTAATGATGTGCCTTTCAACAAAAAATGAACGCAGAAACAAGCACTATGGGTTATTTGCATTCAGGGATGTCACGTGAGAACAGTCCTGGCGGCTCTTTATTTTCTTGCAGAAAGTCAAGAAAACTATTTTGGTTCTCTGAGAAGACACAATTAACATAATTTTTCTTTTTTGGTAGTACTGTACCACCAGCATTTTAAGATCAAATATCTGTGGAGGACATTATCTCATGCACTTTAGGATAACGATTTTCATGCATTATTGAATGTGATAATTGTTCTTTTATACATATTGATCCAATCTATTATGTACCCATTTTAACATTGTCCATTTCATATACAGTATATATATATATATATATATATATATATATATATATATATATATATATATATATATATATATATCCCCATACATTTTCTTTTCTGTTTTCTTTTTCGTTTTTGGATATATATATAGCAGGGGTGCGCAAAATGAAGGGCGTGAGATTTTCTGGGGGGTAGGGCGGGGCTAACTGGGCCCTGCGCTCTTCCTGAAGGCATTTAAATTAAATGCCGGGGGAGCGGTGAAGGCCTCTGTAAGTTCCCTTACCTTGGCTAAGGTGGCTTCTGGCGATGCATCGCCATGGCAACGTGACATCACATCACGTCGTGACGTCAGTATGCCTGTGCCAAGGTAAGGAGTGGGGGGGGCGCAACCAGGGGGGAGAGCCGACAGGGGGGCTCAGGGGAAAAAGTTTGCGCACCCCTTAAATACAGTATACAGTAGCGAGATAAAATTTGTGAACCCCAATGAAAATTACCGAAATTCCATAGTTTTTACATGATAACCTTCTTAAATATCCAATAGGGTTTATGTTAACCAATTCCATGTCTTTTGAAAACAAAATGATGTACGAATTAGACAAACAATAAGTAATTAAGAATCAGGGTATGTCCAAAAGTAAGTGAAACCCTGATTTTATCAGATAAATTGAAAGGGATATTTAGAATCAGATGTTTAAATCATTAGCTACAGTACAGTATTTCTTCAGGAGTGATTTTGGGAGGCCTCACCCTATATAAAGATTAGAAACTTTGTGAGTTTGGTCTTCACCATCCAGGTGTGTGGAAAGATGTCATGCCATGATCAAAAGAAATCTCTGAGGGCCTCAAAAAAAAGCAGTTACTGGTGTTCATCAGTCTAGAAAGGGTTTAAAACTATTTTTAAGGATTTGGGGCTCGACCAATCCACTGTCAGACAGATTGTCTACAAATGGAGCAAGTTCAAGACCACAGTCACTCTCCTCAGGAGCGGTAGTCCTACCAAAATCTCTCCAAGAACAAACCGGTAAATCACTAGAAGTCACAAAGAACCTAGAGTAACATCCAAGGATCTGCAAGCCATTCTCACCTTGGCTAATGTGAGTGTTCATGACACAACTATTAGAAAAAGACTGAACAAGAATGGTGTTCATGAAAGGATAGCCAGGAGGAAACCACTGCCCTCTAAAAAGAACATTGCTGCCCATCTGAAGTTTGCTAAAGAGCACATACCCGTACATGATCCACAAGACTTCTTCAACAATGTTCTCTGGACAGACGAGTCAAGGGTAGAACTTTTTGACCTACATGAGAAACATTATGTTTGGCGAAAACCAAACACTGCGTTCCAACAAAAGAACCTCATCCCAACTTTCAGCGCTTGAAATCTGAGAACGTCAGAGCTCCATCGACTTTGTCAGCTCACTCAAACATGCCTCACTCACCCTACGCATTTCATAGGATCTCTTCCCACTTCTTCAGGGATACAAAGAGGATTCAGTAGGTTGTTCTAGCCATGCTCACCATTAAGTAAGAAAACATTGCCATGGTAACCTTGCGCATCTACTGTATTCAAAATCCCTTCTGTGACACCTTTGCTATAGTGTATACTGTATAAGCACCGAATTGGAATTCTGGATAACAACATATAACTGACTAAAAATATATAACTCCACTATCCACCCCAGTAGAAGGAGATAGTGTCTTACTAGTGGGAGATTTGGTATATTGGTATAATTTGGGTGGTGATAATAATAAAAGTCTCTAATAGTTTTTTATAATCTCTATACACTTCCTGACAAGGTTTAGACCTGCTCACAGAGTGTTAGCTCAGTAGGATTTGCCTTTATGTTCTCAGGGTCTGTTTTCCTTGTGGGTTCAGGCCAGGGTTGTAGGAGTAATAAAAAAGATATGGCGCCATTACCTTTTCAAACATAATGCTTTATATGTACCATATTTTTCCATCTTCAGGACAGGCTTTAAAGTGAACGGGCCTAACGCCAGAGTAACCTCTCCCTCTCCAGACAGGAGTTCCATGCAGGCTTTAGCCTCTAGTCCACCCCAAGCCTTGCATCGCTCCCGAATGAGGTATTTATTTGTGTAGCATCAACACATTTTATATCAAAGCAAAACCAACACATGATTATATCATAAAAATGATAACAGTAATGGAAATAGTGCAAAAAAGAACAGTACTAACCAAACAATGTAACTCCTAGAAGAAACATATATTATTTTATGCAGATATTATTAAAGGTAATGAAAAACCATGATAATGCATAATTAGAAAATATAATTTACCCAACCCGTAGCAGCAAACGCTTTGAGAGAATACAGACTTAAAATGTTAATAATTGTGCGCAGGATCAGGCTTCCTAACAAACCCCCCTTATCATCTGGTACAGTAACAGAGTAGCAGAGCTTCTTACCTTTCTCACTTACATATTCTACCCTGTCCATATATATGTTGCGCCCTACATGCCACTCTCTAGTGAGATAAGAAATCCTGTCTTCAGTATAGTGACCCTTACTATTACATAATGGAGCCATGCAGACTAAAGACAGCTTCTCTCACACACTGGTTTCGGTTCTCCTCCACCTCTCTCATTAGTGGTTCTGGTAGGTACGGGAAATCAAACCCATGAGACTTTCTGAATCTGTGCAGTATGACCCTGCCAGCCCTACTAGATTTTACCAGATTATTTGTGTAGGATTTTCCTGGCAGCACCGAGCACAATGGTTCCTCACCTATATCACCTCCTTCATAATTTTCTTCTTCCAAGACTTGAGAAGAATCTATGCCCTCCTCATTGTCATGAACCCTGTTGCGCATGATCTCAGCCTCCTGCTGAGGTGTGAATTCTCCTACCTTTCACCAGTGTTCTATCTTATTTCCATTCACCATGATGAACCTAATTCTATCCATATGCGGAACATATCCTTGAAACATTGGATCCCACCATTTTAATAACACATCTTTCATAGTACTTGTCGGCATAGCATCTGAAATTACTTTAACATCAATACATTTGGGTTGTGCAGATGCTATGGGTGGCGATGATGGTCTGGGACTTAGGGGTTTACTCATACCACCTAATACAGGGGATGCAGTTCTGGGCACATTAGCAGACTTACTGTACAGTCGCTTAGTTTTTCTGGCTCAAAAGTGTCCTGGTTCTCCGGAAGTGTGGCCACCACAGCACTGGAGGCTCCAGAGAGTCTCGGCTCACAGGTTTAGTAGCCAAAAGCAAGCAACAAGTGTCCATGTCTTATACTCACTTGCGATAGACCCCTTACGATCGCCGTCACCAGCTCCGTGGACCTCCTCCTCTTTAAGCAGCGGGCCTGGTGCCCGAGCAGAAGACTCAGCCTTTAAAGCAGCTTGCTCCTTGGCTTCCAGGAGGACTCGGCAATGAAGCAGAAGGGACTAGGAGTGTCCGATTTCCTCACCACCAAAGATGATGTCCTCACTGGAACCACCACCAAAGACGAGTTGATCGCATGAACGGTTGAAACATCAGCCGATGCCTCCGCACCCACTGCTCCCTCGCCATTTTTCTGGGCAGAAGAAGTTGTGTCAGCCTTCCTGCCAGGAACCTCGGCAGCCGCCGACTCCTCTCGATCGCGTCTTATTCTCCTGGATAGAGTGGAAGAAGCTTGGCAGAACTTCTCCACACAGTGGCTCACCGCTTGCAGCAAGCCTGAGCCCGGTTGCTCATACTCCAGCTGGGAGAAGGAGAAGGGCTCTGTACCTTCAGCACCATCCAGCGTCGAATCAAATCGGTCTGTTCTCACGTCGCTGGACTGGGCAGCAGCTGTACGTGAAGGAGAAAAGAGTCTTCCTAACAACGGCACCGTTTGACCAGTACCTCCTCCATCAGCATCAGAAGCAGTTAAGTCTCTATATGTATCGGTCATGGATGATCCTCCCCTCGGCCAAGGGGATAGATCGTAGTGCTAACCACAGAGATTAATTCTATCAGTATCTCTCTCCTGGTGAGTGTCATTGAGAATGTCCATATAGTCCCGCTCTGCATCCGCAGAGGAGTGTTCCATCATAGCCTTCAGTTTAGCAATCAAGTTGGTGATTTTCTGGGCTTCCACCAGTCTGAGTGTAGAGGCAAGCATATTACCTGACTCCGCCACCGGTTGAAGGTAGGGCACCCCATATCACCCAAAGACGGACGTGACTTCCAGCTCTCCTCCCAGCAGATCACATAGCGGGCATAGTAGCTGCAGAAAGTCCTTCACATTTAGGTTGAGTGGCAGGAGTCTTCCTGGTAGCTCGAAGCATTGGCCAAGTGGTTTGGACATGGCAGTTGCTCAATGCACCAACAGTCAGGAATGAGCACATTTTCTTTCTACTCACTGTGGCCATTTTTGGTACTGGCAGCCTGCTACATAATGCTGCAGTTCCTAGTTGGAGTCTCCAAGCAAAGTTCTTACGTTTGCAGCTCTTGTTGGTCTTTGCAGTCACGCTTTACCCTTTTGCCTATTTTGATTCCCTTGTTGCTGACCCCGGACCGTGACCCCGCTGCTTTCTGGCTGCCCTGACCTCTGCCTTTCTCCTGGACTTTGCAACTCTGCCTCCAGCTCTGACACTTACCTGCTTACCGACTATGGATACTCTTACATGACTCTATCCCTGGGCAATGGTCGGTATATTTACATCCCTACCTCAGCCCTTCGGGTCCGCTTCCTGATTTGACACGAGCTCCCTCCAGTGTGCATCTCAGCAGATATACTGTGCAGATATACTATCCGATCTATACTTTGCAAATGTTCATGAGCGGATACCGCAACTGTACTCTCCAGTGTGCATCTCAGCATTGCAATATACAGCTCAACACCGTTATAGCGCGATCCGCTTATAAACGCGGTCTGAGCATGGCTCCCGATTTAAAAACATCTCCATTATTTGTACGCACATACGCACACACACACGTTGGAATTGAACATGAATACATTTTATATAATACACATGCAGGAATCGAACCCAGGACCTTTCATACGCTAGTACCAGTAGACTGCAATGTGTACTATATGTTAAGTTTGTTTTTAGAGTCTGTGACATCACACAAACCATGTGGTTTGCAGGAAGAGAATTGGTACTAGCATATAAAAGGTCCTGTGTTCGTTTCATGTATGATATGGTAAAATTTATACATTATTATTTATTTTATATAAATGATAAAATAAAACACACATACACACCCCTACACCATGTGGGAGTTGAACATGAATACATTTTATATAATACACATGCAGGAATCGAACCCAGGACCTTTCATATGCTAGTATTACTTTAAATAGTCCCCAATAATTGTTTTGCCATGCTTAACATTATCTCCTAAGATTTACACTTGGTGTTGTTGTAATAACTGCCACATTACATTGGAGCCGCCAGTGAATAGGACTTTAAATGGCTGCAAATGCTTCCCGCCAAAAGCGGGAGAATCGCGTGCAGGTTTTCTCTACGTTGCCCCATCGCTTGGAACTATGGATGAGCAACTAGTTCTAAGATTTGAGATGTCAGGAAGACTCCTTTTACTACCACCGGCTGCGCTCCTATGAAACCTGCAGAGTGACAAGGTACCTGTCATTCTTGAGTTTTCCCTCAGATGCTGCTGTGCCGGGTTCCCATCCCAGAGTGCTGCGCAGAGAGGATGCTGTGCTGCAGTGGGCACCTCATCTGATCAAGGTTCCTGTTCTTTCCCTTGCTGAGGCTGCTGCTACTGTTCCAGAGTCATCCGTCGTCAAGGGTAGTCTACCTGTGGTGATGGTGCCATCCGAGGCATCGCCTGTTTTTGTTCTAGTGAGGATCCCGTCTTTGGTGGTGAGTGACGCTGAGGCAAATCCGTTCTTGTTGCAGTGCAGAGAGCTCAAGGAGGACTGTGAGCCTGGCGCTGCTGAAGCTGTGGTGGCATCAGTGGTTTCTGGGGTCAGATCGCAAGTGAATATGAGAGCGGGACAGTTATTGCTTGCTATGGCTGCTGGGACTGTGTGCCAGGACTCTTTGCTTACTCTGGTGCTGGAGGTAACCGAACCTGTGGAGAACCAGGACATTGGTGAGCTGGGCGGTCTGGGTAAATGTAAGCCTGAAAATGCCAATGTGTAAAATATGTTTGCTAACGCCATGCCTAACATTAGTCAGAAAGTGGTAGCCTTTAATTGTGGGAAAAACAGAGATGCAACCCCAGGGAGTCAGGGTAGTGTTGAGCCAGACAGCATGACTGTAAACCTGCTGAAGTGATTGTGCCCAGAACTGCATCACTTGTGTTCGGTGAAGTGTGCAAACCTTTAACTCCCAGGTCAGTGCCACCCATAAAGTTAGTACAGTAACTCAGAAATGCATTGATAGGGATGTACCTATTGAGGTAGTGCTTAGACCTAATGTACTGTAAAGAAATTAGGTGAGTTTGCATCAAAGCAGGAGGCTGAGATACTGTGCAACAGTATTAAAGGCTGTGAGAGGGACACAGATTATTCTCCAGGCCTGGAAGAAGAGACTAATGAGGCTAGTGATATAGGTGAGGAGCCACTGTGCTGGGGGCTGCCAGGACAGGTCTATGCTCCTGATCTAGCTTAATTTAGCAGACACAGTTCTGCTGCATGTGACAAAATTATCTTTGAACCATAAAATTGTCCCTGATTTCAAATGGTGGGATCCTGGAAAAATCACCTATGTGCCTATTACTAAGGAGAGGTGTTACTAGGGGAGGGGTGTTACACTACCTCACTACCTCACTTTATGTCAACTTGTACACTTTATGACCCTTTTTGCTGCTTTTTGGAGGTTTTTGGCGCTATTTTGCATATGCCACGCCCATGGAGGGTACGTGCACTGTGACTTACACTTTATCTTGACAAAGGTTCGCAAGCGGACTGAAACGTTGATGCTTGTGCAATTACATGTTATAATCTTTGGAAGACCAGTGGAGTGCCTTTTGTTCTATTTTTGATTTTTATTTTACACATCTTCTTCTCCTATATAAACTGGCTCCTATAACTCGATAATGCTTTAAAGGTAGTCAAACGTTTTATTTTATCTCCCTTTTCACTACTCTCTTTACTTTCATAGTGTAAATGTTACATATTTATTGTATGAGGCTTTAAGTGTGAAGCAATAAGAAAAATAAGTGTAAGCTAAGTTTAACCTTAAAGTGACACACTGATGTATCAGTCAAAATTTGACTTGAAATGAAAAATTGTGACAACAAATATACTGTACGTGGTGGTGGGTTAAATCAGGCGTATTTCAAATAAATCTCATCAGGAACTCAGTGTGATAAAGTGAGGCTGGACCTCCCAATAGGATAAAAGAGAGAAAAGAGATGGACATAGTACTGTAGGGACCAATTTTATAAGTAAAATACAAGTGGGGCAGTGAGCTCCAACAATTCACATGCTCCCAATGTTTTAACGGCATTTTGACCACTCACGGTCCTGCAGTAGCAGTGTCCCGATCAGTCACTCAGATGTTAACCGGCTTTTCTCTCTATAGCTCTGTCGCGCTTCCGGGTTCCCGCTGAAGACGCATCCGGCAGCAGAGATGTAGACAAAAAAAAGGCTGCGGTTTGTTCCGAAGTGTAGAGGACTGCGGCAGATGACAGGTGCAGGTAAGGGACCACCCTGCGCGTTTCACTCAAACAGATTTGCGCTTCCTGAGGGTGCATTGATCAAATGATCCACATCTTTAAATGTTAACCCTGTTTTCTAAAGTCTTTTTGTTTTTTGTGATTAGTAACTGTAAGGAACGTGTCTTGTCTACTCACAAATATTTAGTAAGCACTGTGGGGGTGTTTGTACATGCCTGAAGGGGTTGTAAAGTTCAGAATTGTAATGGCTGATCAATTGATCTACACTGTCAGCTCTTCCTACTGTACTTATGTGGGATAATCTCACATAATTCACAAGAATAGTTTATTTACATCCTGAAATATTTCCCTCAACCCAATACAAATAAATGAGAGATCTGCATTTTATGACCAGGCCTCATTGTCAAGAGATTTCTCATGCTCTGTGTGCGGTATGCGCCTGACTCACTAACAGCTAACGTTAAAGCTATTTAATCAATTCTAATTGTCAACAAAGTGAAATGACAGGTAGAAAACGAAAATTAATTTAACAAAAAAAGAAACTCTTGCTAATACTTCAATGTACAAACAGAAACAATGTGACATGTAAGAAAGAGAAAAATGTTTTGCATCTGTAATCTCAATATTCATTTAAAAAAAATCATAACATTTCTGCAAAAAATATGATTATCAAAAATACATAAGTTAAACAAGTTATGGTGGGTAAAAAATGTGACATAAACCCTCCACGGTATAGCATAGTGCAAATGAAAATATCACTTCTGAGCACATTCACATGTCTCAGACAGGTCTGCAACCCTGCTGTTCAACATTATCTCCCAGCATACAGTACTTCCACTGCAGCAATGGATTCTGGGAAATGACATGCAAATGAGCACACAGTGTCACACTTTGCTTCAAATCCATTTTGGCATGGACCCTACAAGTTATGGCTGCCCCATTACACAGCTTTTCAGCACAGCCTGAGTTAAAGTGCTTATGCTGCGTCCATAGAGTGTGCAGCCGTGCGGAGGCTGAGGGAAAGCGGGTGCTTTCTCTGGCCTTAGTACGCGCGCCATCCGGGCGCGTGTCTATGGGCGGGCCAGTGACGTCCCGGAGCTCGAACCGCTCACGTGACCGCCCTATCGCGCGAGAAATCAGTTTTAACTGATTTCTCGCGCATCGCGTGCCCTCCCGCTTCCGCGCCCACACGCCGTATAGACGTGATCACTGCCTTGAGGCATTGTAAAAGGAAAGGAAAATAAACCCTGTGTGTCCGGTGCTCTATAAAATGTATTTGACTGTTTGTATTTTTGCAACCTCTGACGTATGTGTAGATTGGCAATCTTACTACAGATAGAACAACTGAATGAATAAAGTTATGAGGAGGGTGGAATACAGACTAAAAACCTGGGTGGGGGGCTAGTAAGCAGGGAATAGATAGAGGCAAGAAAGGAAGCAACCATGGATGCCTCCCTCATGAACTCACGGAAGTCTACAGCCTGCTGCCCTTACCCGACCCGGTGTCTTCACTGCCCGTCCTGTACCCGGCCTTGAGGCAGTCTGATCGCTCAGCGTGCGGATGCGTCCGCGCGGTCTATCTATGGATAGCCAGTAAACCTACACGCAGAAAACTGTTTCAAACTTTAGTGTGGGGATGGTTATACTGGCTTTGCAATTTGAAGCTGGGACATGTTTCAGTCACACCGTAAATAAGCTACTGTATGGTGGGTTAAAAAATTGACAAAAAACAGTCCCTCGTATATTCAAAAATACAACTAACTGAAAATAAAAAAATAAAAATGTTAAGGAACAAAAATAAAAAAATCAATCGGAAAAAAATATTTTGCGTTAGATATTACGATCTGTTCAATTATCATTGCAAGCTGAGTAATTTTACAAACGTTATGGTTAATTATTTACAGTTGATAAAACATACAGTAGCCCTTTGTATGTATAATTTTGAAAGTCTTCTTGACTCTTGGGGTCCTACATTACATAACACTGGTCTTTACTGACCTCTACAGGCCGTTACTCCGTTATGAATTGTACAGACAAAGGACTAAAGTAGATACACACAAAAATTGTCGAAAATTGCACAGCAAATAGCAAACCAGGGCTTGTGCAATTTCTGATGAGCAAGCGCTTAATTTACTTAAATTAGTATATGCATTGTGTAAAAATCGCAAATACGTAACGTAGCAAGTACTGTAGAACATAGCATGAAACCTGGTCATTAGGCTGTAAAAAAAGCTGTTCTAGAGTTGTGTGATTATCTGAATCACCTTAGGATGTTATACACTGCATGCGTATACAGGCTAAAAAGCTGCAACAAGCCACTTGCTGTTTCTGTTTACTGTATCTTATATAAACACTAAGGGCCTCATGCAGTAAGCGACGAATATGTGAAATCGGCAAGCTTACCGATTAGTCATGTTATTGGCGATTTTCCCTCTCCGTATGCATTAAGTGCCGAATACATTCAAAATCAAGCCGAAAACAAATCCGCCCACTCTCACGATGATTTTCCGATCACACACAGGTGTATCGGCGTGCGTGGCGGGGTGCTGTTACGTTCGCCAATCAAAAATCTTGCTGAATCAGGCGAAGCAAGCATGTATTGGATAGCGCGCCATATTTAAAGGCAACGTGTACTGTTAATCATTCTCTGTGTTGTTGGGAGTGAGAGAGAGAGAGACGCACAGAGCTGGGTGATTTAATATTTGCATATTGACTGAGAGACTTGTTGTGTATTGTGAGAGCTTTGTCCTTTGTTGTTTTGTTTACATCTTTGTCTTGTTTTCTATGTGGAAGTGTTTCGTGTGATTGGCTGTACATTTGTTTACTGTTTTTTGTGAGTGCTGTAAGTATGCCCGCAAAGCGTGGGAAGAGTGATGCTGGTGGGAGTGGTAGTGCTACTCGTGCGAGTACGCGTCAGAGTGAACGTACTGTTCAGGGGAGTGATGTTGCTAGGAGTGCGAGTTCTGTTGCTGTGAGTGCTGTTGCTGCGAGTGGTGTTGCTGGGAGTGTGAGTGCTGTTGCTAGGAGTGTGAGTGCTGTTGCTGGGAGTGGGAGTGCTGTTGCTAGGAGTGGGAGTGCTGTTGCTGGGAGTGGGAGTGCTGTTGCTGGGAGTGGGAGTGCTGGTGCTGGGAGTGGGAGTGCTGGTGCTGGGAGTGGGAGTGGTGTTGCTGGGAGTGGGAGTGCTGTTGCTGGGAGTGGGAGTGCTGGTGCTGGGAGTGGGAGTGCTGCTGGTGGCTCAGTTGCTGATGGTGTGTCTGGTGGTGGCGTGCTTGCTGGTGGGCAGCTTTTGGAGGCTCTTCCATTGGAAGAAGGAGAGTCCAGTCAGCACCAGGCAAGGTCTGAGCCTAAAGTGCTCGGAAGAGACGTGTGGAGAAGCCACGTAATCCTCGCTTCAATGACCAAGAAAATAGGGCTCTTGTCACTGGGATTCTGGAGCACTATGACAGTCTCTATGGACATTTAGTAGGTAAGTGTACCTTTCCATTTATTCTTCAAATACATGTGATCCTAGGTCATGTGAGTTTTGTTCATATGCAAATATGGGTACAGAATATCTTTCTATGTTAATTAGTGTGGAAACACATCTTTTTATCATGCGTTACAAGGACAACAAAACTCAGGCGTACAATTTGCGATAACTGCATACAATATTAATGCAACCTTGCTTACATGTATAGGTTTATTAGTGAATGCTCATGTGCTTCACATATTACACCTAAAACAGCATGTTTGCTTTCTCTTGGAACAGCTAGCAGTGTAGGAAACTGGTGGTTGTATTATTATTAATTAACGTCATATATTTTGTATGTTTTTCAAGCGCGGACAAGTTCATCAAGCAAAAAAGAAATGTGGGACACAATAGTAATTGGTGTCAATGCGTGTGGGAATCGTGTCAGGGACAAGCGGAATTGTCGCAAGAGATTTGACGATATTAGGTCAAAATTAAAAAGGAAAATACAAGACCAACGCGTGCATGCTACTGGCACTGGAGGTGGCCCGCCACCACAGCGTCTGATATTAACTCCATTGGAGGAGCTGCTTCGGGGAAAATTACTTCCCGTCGTCGTGGAGGGTTTGGCCGGTGACAGGGACATCGGAATTTATCCCTCACAATTTCCACCAGGTGAGAAATATTACTGTACTAGGCGTGTCCTTGCTTACAGTTATTTTAAACATTTCCGCAGCTTTTTATAGTGTCTTCCCAATATAAGCATACCTACATCTATATATGTATATGTCTGTTTCTCTATATATATATATATATATATCTCAAAATAGACATATATGTTGTAGTCCTACTAAAAGCAGTAACTAATATACCACGTTGCATTGCGTGCTCATTTGCATGTGAATTCCCACAATGCTTTGCTGCAGTGGAAGCAATTTATGGTGGGTGAAGATGGGGAACAACAGGGTAGCACACATGTGTAACACATGCTAATGAGAAATTATTACTAGCTACTGTTACAGAACATAAATATGTATAATATTCATGTGTATGTTATTTATTTAACTCCTACAAACACGAGATTACTGCCTATTCTAATCATGCATGGAATATATTGTATGCAACGGCCTACAAACATCACTAGCACAAACAAATGTCTACTTGTTTATTAAAAGGTCCATTTTTGCTTTATGTCATATACAGACAGCATAATGAGGCACACGTAGCATATGTTATGTCATTGTGTTCATAACTTGCACACTTCAGACGACTATTTTGCTCCTCTACCATTGTGTTAAAGCAGCTGCAATGAATATGTCATCACAGCATACACGTCAACAGAGGGGGTGGGGTTCAGCACACACCCAAATTACAGGGTCATCTTACGGTCAACTTAGTTCACACCATTTCACCTGTTTGAAGTAATTGAAAGGTCTGGCTGATTAGGGTTTTTGGGGAAGGGAATACCGTTCTTACAACCTGACTAGCAAAACTGAAGGTAATCACACTCATTTGAAAGCTTAACTATAGGTACTAAATCCCCCAACAAGTCATTACTTATCAAACCGTACGTCACACATTCGTTCACTCATATCTATAGTTCAACTGATATCAACAACACATTATCACACACTGCATGTGTTGTGTTGTTGAGTGACAGACACATTCAGGTGTGCCAGTTTCTATTAATGTACCACACATATCCTCTACCAAAAACAAATCTTTTTGCTATATGACCACCTTCATGATAACCATTGTGAATGTTCATCTCATGATACTTATGTACATTATGATACTGATATGACGAAACAACATATGATTTGTATCTACAAATTTAATCAATTTATCCTAACGCATTACTGCAGAAACATAGTATGTTGTATGTTAGGGAACTCAAAAGTTCTAAGTACACAGGCATGTACATTGTTATTACAACTCTTTATGTTCACTTTCTCACACACTTTCGGTTAATGAACTGATGCTGTTAGTTACTCATAAATACCGAACATACAATAACTGTTTGTTCAATATTTACACATGTAAATGTACAACTGATGTTATTGTTATATATAGTTGCCTCTGGAGGACATGGGTCACCTGAGACAGAACTTCACCTGGACAGAACTTCAGTCTTCACCTGGGTCATGCAGCTCCACACACCTAGAAGGTGAGTGTATGAGGTGGTGGCCATATAATATGTGCACTTCTATATGTTATGTTGTCATGTTCATTATTTGTTTTGCACATGTTATTTAAATAGGATTACTTAGTGTCAGTGAAAATTAAGTTTAAGACAACATGTATTGTGTTTGTGATGTTAAGTATCATGTAGGAGTTGTGAGTTTAGAACAACTTTTCATTCATTCTTATTTCATACTGAGTCCAAACATTAATCGTAAGTCAAGGTAGTTTTTAATGGGACGTTATAAAACATGTTAGTTGTTACTTATGACACAGTATAATTACATAGTAAAACAGCAGAGATTAACATGCCATTTCATAATGTGTACATTTATTTATAGAACATGATGATGAAGATGATGATGATGAAGATGAAGATGATGAAGATGCCACCATAGACACAGAAAACCAACCAAGTGACCATGAAGAGGTTCCCATTGAAACAGTTGCACAGCCAATTCGTCCATCAAGTAACACATACGATGCAATTGTAGCTTCTGAGGGAAAAATTGTGGAAGCTGAAAATCGTCGCCATTCTGATCTGATGACAGTGCTCGAAAGGATGATTTCACTGTAGGAACAAACGATATCACAATTGGCACATCTCCACAGAGTCTTCATTGAAGTGCCTAAACAGATGCAAAAAATAAACACTTCATTAGAAGCAATGGTTGTGCAGCAAACACAAGCTAATTACTTGAGAATGACTACTGTACCCAATTTCAACTTGAACACCTCACAGGCAGGATCTTTACGTGCTGGTAATTTTTCACCACATGCATCTGATCTTCATTCCCCAGGTCCGAATGTTACCGGTCAAGTAGCAGACATTTCTGTGCAGGTTCCTGACGACATCCTACCGCTGCCATCTGTAGAAAATCAGGAGCTGACACCTACAAAGGAGGCGACAAAAACAAAACAGCACAAGCAGTTACTACTGACCAGGAAAGATGAAACGGACCAACCATGTGTTGTGCACGGTGTACCAACTTGCTCACATGTGTCACTACCCACAAGCCCTGTCGGTGAACAGTCACTGCCCAAAAGCCCTGTCGGTGAGTCACTGCCCACAAGCCCTGTCGGTGAACAGTCACTGCCCAAAAGCCCTGTCGGTGAGTCACTGCCCACAAGCACTGTCGGTGAACAGTCACTGCCCAAAAGCCCTGTTGGTGAACAGTCACTGCCCACAAGCCCTGTAGGTGAGTCACTGGCCACAAGCCCTGTCGGTGAACAGTCACTGCCCAAAAGCCCTGTCGGTGAACAGTCACTGCCCACAAGCCCTGTAGGTGAGTCACTGGCCACAAGCCCTGCCCGTGAAGTGCCAGAGGCCACTCAAAGTGGCTCTGTTGTGGCTAAAGTTGTTGCAAAACGAAAAAGGAAAATACAAGAGACAACAAGCAGGCCTGTTACTCGCTCTCAAAAGGAAAAATAATAATAAATGTTATAATTCACTAAATATGTCTTTGGCCTTGTTTTTTTGACTTCAGATTATCTAATTAATATTGTATGTATGCTGAAGACCATGTTGTTTCCAAACTTTCAAGTATGTTCTTGTACACGTGAAGTTTTGGAAATGTTAACAGTCCTAATTAATGAATAGTGTTATTAATATTGATGTATTAATCATCTGTTCAGTAATGGTCCACCAGGAGCCAGTTGCTATGTTTAGAGAAGCTGCCATTTACTTACCTGCAAAACATTGTATTTGGGTGTGTTACTTGATGTAATCATTGCATGTGCATATTATTCACATGCAATTAAAAACACACATCTATTTAACTGCAAACATCTTTCTTGTCCGTGTACAGCAGGATTAAGTGTAAAATATTACTTACCTTCACCTTGCTTGGCCATTGTAATGTTGTCCTTTAATCATTTATGTGTTCTTGTTTCAAGAACATCTGTGAATGTATACTAATATATATGTAGTATGTATGGATATATGTACACACACAGTGTGTGTGTATATATATATATATATATATATATATATATATATATATATATATATATATATATATATATATATATATATATATATATATATATATATATATGATTTGTACTATCTAAACTGGTATAGATGTATTTTCTGAAAACATACATTTCATGCTTCCTTGTGAAAACACAGTATTTTAATAATACAGGCCTAATGTTTGTGAAATATAGTAACTGTGAGCCTATAACAGTATTGGCCTAAAAAAAATGTTTATTACTTAATTCACTCATGTTTATCACCATTTAAATAGGTTTCATACAAGGCCTACTTACTGCCATCAATATGTTGTGTGTACTCCTGCATTATATATATATTATTGGTTTTAACACTACAGGCCTTCAAAATTAAAAAAAAACCTTGTTTGATGGAAAATCACATTTACCAGACAGGTCAATGCAATAGGCCATAAAAGTTTAAGCCTCTATTATGTTAACCTTTAAATAAATCACACCAATATAAAAATCCCTCTTTACATATAAGCCCTTAAAAGTTGTAATATACACACACACACATTTAAAGTTTGGTTTTACAGACATATTGTAATATATATATATATAGGAGTGGCTTGTGTAATACGAGCTTGAGACAAAAGGTGGCACTGAGTGCTCATTTGCATGTCATTTCCCAGAATCCCTTGCTGCAGTGGAAGTGCTGTATGCTGGGTGACAATGGGGAAAGACGGGGTTGCAGACCTGTCTAAGACATGCAAATGAACATACAGTAATATTTACAGTTGCTTTATGCTTTACTGTGGAGGGTTTTTGTCACTTTTTTTACCCACCATAACCTTAATGACAGTGGTGATTACCTAGTCTAGTCTCAAACCTGCAAGCCATTAAGACCAGCCTCACACTGATGATACCCATCAAGGTTGAAACATGTATGTGAGTAGGTCTAATGGCTTTGCATCTCATCCCAGCCTCTGTTTAAAAGCTGTGTTTAAAACAGCATGCATTGGCTTGAGGAGTGGCTTGTGTAATACGAGCTTGAGACAAAAGGTGGCACTGAGTGCTCATTTGCA